>NC_092643.1:24884482-25222816 GCF_039555335.1 Amphiura filiformis | reverse complement strand
AGAAGAAATAAAACAAACAAACAAACAAACCGAATCGTTTAAATTGATTATAATATAATAGTTGGAAAGATAGTATAATCTTGAATAACTTACCGATAAATGTTCCTTCTACCAACACTACCACAGTGACGAAAATGCCAACAAGAAGCATTAGACCATCCATTGCTGTTATCAGTTAAGGACTAATTTCATGTCATCAAGGAAAATCTTATCCAGACGTAATGAGTAAAAACAAACATGTCTGCACGTAATAATATTATTTTTACCAAACAAGGCGTAATAGAATTGTAACTTATAGTTTTACCCCAATCCAATACGTGCCAAGAGATATGGAAATCCGTGTGAGAATACAGATATATCTTGACGCTGTAGATTTAACAACTTCGAGAAGCGTAAATGAACGTAAGCTTTGAGTGTCTTTTAATAAGGTTCGTGTCGGAGTACTTCGCCTTTTCGCCAGCCCATTCGGGGCTGGTACCTGTTTCAGGTTTGGGGTCAGTTTACTCAAGAGATTATATTTTAGTGGTATTGGAATGATTTTTTTTTTTTACTTTTTGTGGTTAAATTTTTTAAAAATTATTTTAATTCGATTTGTTAGGAAAAGTAAGTATGTTTTGCCGTTTCAACGAACGAAAACGAGTGAGTATTACCAAAGTTATGTTTGAACTAATTAATTATGACTTTAAAAGTTTAAAGGCCTAAATGTAACAATAATAGTTAATATATATAGCATCATATGGTCAGCAGAAGAAAATCTGACATCACCTATGATGTCATATCAGTGTCCTTGACCGGGGTCCTTACTCCTTGACCACTGAACAGCGTGATATCATGTTGATAACAGATCTATAGAATCAAAATCTTCATCATATCCCCGGATCATATCACAGATTCTCAACAATCTGTGATCATATGGACCATATTGATGTGAAAGTAGTTATCTATCATATCCTGTGTCGTTTTATGGATAAAAATTACTCAAAATGTTATTGATGAAATGGTTGCTATCATAAACATCAGTTTTGTCTTTTCAACGGGAAAAATCCGATGCAAAATAAAGTTTTAGGGCCTAGCTATAATATGGGCATAATTTATGCATATAGTATTGAACAATGTACCCCATTTGACATGCACTTATAGATAAATAAATTGTCTTACTTTATTAATTTAATAACTTCTTTATTATAAATAAAATGACACATAACTATTTGATTCATAAAATTACATTCAACAAAATGATTGAAGAGAAAACACACAAGGCACTAGGCAGACTGTTATAGAATGGAGTATGTAAGATGCCATGTCCATAGCTTCGCAGGAGTTTCCGACTAGCAATCAACATGATCAGCACATTCAGAAAAACACAGTTTAAGAGTGAAGATTGTAGTGAGTAACCAGTCCTTTATAAATGTGCTGGCCACTATCTATTATAATATAGTAGGCTTAAACTATACATTGCGAATTAATTAAGTTATTTTAAAATAAAATGTACATGTAAGTTAACTCAAACCGGCAGTGTATAATCGAAAGCAGTGAAATCGGACATTCCTAAGCGAAGATATTGAGTTCGTAAGTTCTGGTATTACAAAATTGGAAATTGAGATATCGTGGGTAAAAAGCTGAAAAGACAAAAAAACCCAACGACAACAACAACAACAACAACAACAAAACAAACAGACCAGAACAATTTGGAGTACATGTAATGAATTAAAAGAGTTGACATGAGATTAGGAATTAATGTTTTCTGCTGTTTCAGTGTGCAGGTTCTCATCGTAGATGGTTTGGTGGACTATCATGTAGATGTAAGCGTGATCCTAAAATGCCTTTCACATTGACCAAAACTAATTACAAGACCTCTTCTACATTGAGGCTGGCTTTCCCTTTTAATGGGAATTTTTATTAAATTTATTCTCCGCTACTTATTGTAATAGGGAAAATAGACGTCTCGCGATATCTTGCGCAAATGAGTCTTTCTTTTATATATTGATGCTGACATTCATGCTAACATTGTTTCAATTCCTCATTTCCTAGGTGTATAGGAACTAATTAAAACAACAGTGTGAGCAAACAAGAAAAGAATAGGTGGAAATCAATAAAAGCTTTTGAGCTAATTTTGCAATTAACCCAGCAGACTATTTAATTGAAATCATATTATTTGAAAAACCATGTGGCTAAATTGTAGACTCTCATTGCAACATGCGTACAAACTAAGCACACCTCGTTCAATCGCTTGCTTATTCTATAATCCTTCATTTCAAATTATAAGTTTTGGTTTCTCTTTTGTTCAGAACCCCCCCCCCAAAAAAAAGCCGAATTAAAAAGAAGTCCAGAACTTGTCTGCAATCATATCATCTAACACTAAATTTATGCTATATACCTGAGCGACAGTGATTGGCTTTTACCCCATGAGGTAGATCGTTTTTGTTGCGTTGGGAAAAATGTTGAGATTTTTATACCACTGGAAACCTCTGGCTACATAATGTTTATGTACCAAATATTTCTTGCAGATTAATTCGTTTAGCAAAAATATCGTCAAATTTGAATTTCGTTCTGGTATACCAGAACGAAATTACAACAGTGGCCTATGGAGCAAAAAAAACCCCGCAAAATCGGAATCAACTGAAATTTTGGGAATAAGCCTTTGTCGTGAATATCTGCTGAAAAATGTAACAAAAAGAGGATGCTAGGATCACGAAATCCTCCTTTAAGTGTATAGAGCACCATTAAGCATATAATAGCTTATTGAGACTAACTGTCATGATTTTGCTAAGCAAATATCGGATAAACATCCGGTTGTGTTTATATTGAATAAAAATATGGATCGGATATCATGTTGTTTATATCACTCAGTCATCCCTTTTGTAATCTGGAGAGCAAATATTTCGATGGTCTATATTTTTTTACAGTGAAAATAGCCTTGGCTGATCGTATTTTCTAAACCACGATTTTAAATGTATATTGACATGATCGATTTATCTACTCGTGAATATTGCACTGGGAAATTTAAACATTTCTTTTGTATACGTAGATCAGGTATGTTTTTCACACCATTATGTAACAAACTGTGATGCCTTTCACATTGACCAAAACTAATTACAAGACCTCTTCTACATTGAGGCTGGCTTTCCCTTTTAATGGGAATTTTTATTAAATTTATTCTCCGCTACTTATTGTAATAGGGAAAATAGACGTCTCGCGATATCTTGCGCAAATGAGTCTTTCTTTTATATATTGATGCTGACATTCATGCTAACATTGTTTCAATTCCTCATTTCCTAGGTGTATAGGAACTAATTAAAACAACAGTGTGAGCAAACAAGAAAAGAATAGGTGGAAATCAATAAAAGCTTTTGAGCTAATTTTGCAATTAACCCAGCAGACTATTTAATTGAAATCATATTATTTGAAAAACCATGTGGCTAAATTGTAGACTCTCATTGCAACATGCGTACAAACTAAGCACACCTCGTTCAATCGCTTGCTTATTCTATAATCCTTCATTTCAAATTGTAAGTTTTGGTTTCTCTTTTGTTCAGAACCCCCCCCCCAAAAAAAAGCCGAATTAAAAGAAGTCCAGAACTTGTCTGCAATCATATCATCTAACACTAAATTTATGCTATATACCTGAGCGACAGTGATTGGCTTTTACCCCATGAGGTAGATCGTTTTTTGTTGCGTTGGGAAAAATGTTGAGATTTTTATACCACTGGAAACCTCTGGCTACATAATGTTTATGTACCAAATATTTCTTGCAGATTAATTCGTTTAGCAAAAATATCGTCAAATTTGAATTTCGTTCTGGTATACCAGAACGAAATTACAACAGTGGCCTATGGAGCAAAAAAAACCCCGCAAAATCGGAATCAACTGAAATTTTGGGAATAAGCCTTTTTCGTGAATATCTGCTGAAAAATGTAACAAAAAGAGGATGCTAGGATCACGAAATCCTCCTTTAAGTGTATAGAGCACCATTAAGCATATAATAGCTTATTGAGACTAACTGTCATGATTTTGCTAAGCAAATATCGGATAAACATCCGGTTGTGTTTATATTGAATAAAAATATGGATCGGATATCATGTTGTTTATATCACTCAGTCATCCCTTTTGTAATCTGGAGAGCAAATATTTCGATGGTCTATATTTTTTTACAGTGAAAATAGCCTTGGCTGATCGTATTTTCTAAACCACGATTTTAAATGTATATTGACATGATCGATTTATCTACTCGTGAATATTGCACTGGGAAATTTAAACATTTCTTTTGTATACGTAGATCAGGTATGTTTTTCACACCATTATGTAACAAACTGAAATGAAACTCCTTTCTACAAATTTTAAGTTTCTAACAAAGGGTACGAACAAAGATATCGATAATGACTTCATTCAAGAGCTTAGGCAGGATAATAGGACCAATCCCAAAACCAATACTAAAACTCAATATTTGAAATGACCGAATGACACAGCATTTGCTTGGTGTACTCTTGCGCATACTTCTAACGCCTCTCAATCCAAGATGGCGTCCAGAACGGTCGCCATCAAAGTGCCACACTAAAGTTGGGTTTTTGTTAGTATTATTTATCCTCAACATTCGCCCAACTACAACTGTCCTGTTTTGTCTCCTACAGTTGACAACAATTCTAAAAACTACCAAAATACACGAGGCAAATACAATTCCATTTAGTGGGAGAGTTATGTTCCTACTGATGAATAGCACGTTCACCTACACTACTCATTCACAATGCATTATTTAACACAGGATTGCAAGGTGTTACCTCCAAAAGTAGAGCATGTCTCTACTTTTTTCATAGCGATCAGGGTATCAACTTCATCCTGCAGGTTCAAAATACACGGAACAATTCTGCTGCAGGGTGCTCTAATGTCTAATGTGGTCTGCAACAAGCAATAATTGCATGGAAAATGTGTGTGTTTTTGCCATAACTGTTGTGGAAATCGGTGCTGATGGACACATTTAACCCTAACGCCCCAAGTGTGTTTTTTTTTTGCTATCTGAGCTTATCTGAAGGGAAAGAAGAAACAAAAGGAGAGAAAATTAACAAAGAAGTCACGGTAACCACGGGGGTCCGACGTAAATATGACTTAGCGTGGTTGGGGGGGGTTGCGTCATGGCATCACCAGATAGGCCAGTTTGTCACTAAATCAGAATTGCTTCTTGAAGTCACATTGGATTCAACGGGGTGTCATAATGTGCCAGATTAGATAGTACATCTATTAAACATAAAAAGTTACCCAAATATGGTGAAGTTTTAAAATTAGGATTTTTCTTCTAAGTGTAAGGATACTTTTTGGCGCAGTGTACATTTAGGGATTCAATCATGTTTCACCGTTGTTCATCACCGTTTAACAACGATGCGGCCGCGTCGTCTGCGTGGTTTACTTCGCGAGGGCAGCTTTAGCTGCCCGAGCGAAGTAAACCACGCAGACGCGCCGGATGCGAGTTGTTAAACGGTGATGAACAACGGTGAAACATGATTGAATCCCTTTCAACAACGAAAAGAAGCTAAAGATCGTATAATTCCCCGAGGAAATGTCAGTTAATCATTGTCACTAAGCCTTACAAAAACTTCGATGATTTCTCTGTTAATATCATCAATAAAACTACAGAATAAAACGGCAAAGTTTAGCCGCTATCTGAAAATACTGAATTCAACTTGTAAGCTTGCATACGCACAAAGGTTCCAGGCATGACGAATTTTACGCGCTCTCGCGTAACGCGTAGTCTCGCTCGCGTTCGCGTATACGCTACAGTAAAAGTGTGGATTCATCACGGATTAACAACGGTTGGCTCCTGTACAAAGGTATAGGAGGAGTTGTTGAATATCAGCACTAACACATGTGACTAACGACCAAACAAAAACCTGTTGAGGCTGTAATTCTTGGGGGCTAAGCCCAGGGTATTGAGAAATTCGTAGAATTTTAAATTAATGGCACTTTACATACACCTACGATTTTGTTCTAGTGATCTGTTAAAAGGTAAAGACCTAATACCGTCAAATTCCGTCTACAAGCATATATATGCCTCTAAACGAGGTTTTTTTGACACAAGAGACAAGAGGCAGACACTCTCAACAAAAACGTTATTTGGAGTTTGAACAACTATATTACTGATAAAGGCGGCTGTACAAACATGTATATTTGTAAGACCAATCTATTGCAATGTTTTTGAGAAGGGTATTGGCCTTTCATATCTTTCGTTAAAAAAACCCCTCGTTTAGAGGCATATATGCTTCTAGACGGAATTCTACGGTATTTGAATAGGAATGTTGATTTCAACTGTGATTTTTGTTCATTATGAACAATTTCAACTAAAAATGAAGGTGGTTTGCTCACGTTTTTGTGACGTTTCACCACTAAACTACTGGTTTCATCAGACTGGTAAATTTATCATATTTCCTTTTATGGACAACAGGAAGCACCGTAAAGGACATGATGAGTCGGTCAAAGATGTTGTTGAGTGCGTAGGCCCCCTCGTCCTTGTTTACAGTGTCATGTCCTGTTCTGCGGATCCAAATGGCTTCTTTCAGCCACCTGGTAATTTTATCAGCTTCACGATCAATGACTTTAGATTTAGAGTGACTTTTGAAGTTCTCAGATCCCAAAATCAGAATTGTTCAATAAGTGAGCTACAATTAGTTGTATCAAAATGGCTGATGGTATGTCCTTCGTGAATGGGGACAGAAGTGAATACAGAGTACAACATAATGTCCCCATTCAATATCCATGCGTGACA
Source organism: Amphiura filiformis (assembly GCF_039555335.1). Lineage (NCBI taxonomy): Eukaryota > Metazoa > Echinodermata > Ophiuroidea > Amphilepidida > Amphiuridae > Amphiura > Amphiura filiformis. The sequence continues at coordinate 25,216,065 of NC_092643.1, read as the reverse complement.
CACCAATATGGCAGCTTTCCAAATGCTCACGCATGGGGCAATATTGTCCATTCTCTTTAGGTCTAATCTCAGCGGAAAGAATACTAACTCAGTCACCTTTACTCGACCTTTACGATCAACTCGTCCAGGTGATGACGTCACAAGTCAAGATCGGATTTGTTGTTCAGATCGGTTTGAGAAAATATCCAGAAAGGAAGTAAAACATTACTGCTATATATAAATAGTAAATTTGACATTTATATGAGAACTTTTACTTATAAATAATTATCGATTCTTTCAGTTTTAGAATTTTGTCGAAACTCCTTTTATTTGTGCCGTTCATCTCGAAATGCGTACTGAGGAAATTTATATTTGAGTTTATAGCTTTCTTGTTCTTTCCTCATCTTAGATGACTTTCAACATGGAATGACTTGATCTTTAATCCTCTGAAATTTCTGACTTAAAATAGTTGAAACTTATCGCCCGCAGTCAACACCAGTGTGGGGAAATTATATGCTGGTTGTTAGTTATTACAGGCGTTAAGGGTGATCTTAACCCTGGAATTATGGAAACTTTTGGGCCTCATAACTGCAAAATTGTTGGTTGGTCTAAAGTATATAAAGGTATGCATATTTAGAATTGCAAAGACTTGATGAATTCATCTGTGAGGTCAAATTATGGCAAAAATACTGATTTTGGGAGAAAGTCCCCTCAAACGGTTTTTGGCCCAAATTTTATTCTGACCACGTAACAAAAAAAATCTTGAGTAAAAAAAAATATAAATAATGTTTTTTAAACAAAAAATCTAATATACTTTAGGCCAATAATTTATACGTTTTCCATAATTCCAGGGTTAAGACCAACGTTAATATTTCATAATTGCAAATATTCATAATACAGTTGACACCTGTTATAAAAGGTGAGATGCTATATAAAACTCGCAGCCTTCCTCCTCCAGTAACTCATCACCTGTTATAAAAGGTGAGATGCTATATAAAACTCGCAGCCTTCCTCCTCCAATAACTCATCACCTGTTATAAAAGGTGAGATGCTATATAAAACTCGCAGCCTTCCTCCTCCAGTAACTCATCATCTGTTTAAAAGGTGAGATGCTATATAAAACTCGCAGCCTTCCTCCTCCAGTAACTCATCATCTGTTTAAAAGGTGAGATGCTATATAAAACTCGCAGCCTTCCTCCTCCAGTAACTCATCATCTGTTTAAAAGGTGATATGCTATATAAAACTCGCAGCCTTCCTCCTCCAGTAACTCATCATCTGTTATAAAAGGTGAGATGCTATATAAAACTCGCAGCCTTCCTCCTCCAGCAGTAGACTTCGGTTGTATATATAAATGCGCTTTTATAAATGCGCACGTGACCAGATGGCCAGCGCCATATTTGCATTACATCACTGTCAATCACTGAAATGGCGACCATTGAAGGAGTGGCTACAGTTGTGACCTTGTTTCGTGGCTAGCACTGGCAAGGAACATTGGCTGGAGGTTCGATGCTATAAATTTGCAAGGATAATCATGGATATCAAAGGATCATGATTATTGCACAGCACCCCCCATGTACAAACATAACTAATGTTTATTTATTTATTTTTATTTATTTATTTATTTATTTATTTATTTATTTATTTATTTATTTATTTATTTATTTATTTATTTATTTATTTATTTATTTATGCGACGAAAAACGAAAACCCTGTTCTATTTTGAACAAATTGGGAAACAAATTTTTCCTGTACAAATGAATGCCGACCCCAAATTTCGGAAATTTCAGGACAATTTTTTTTTGTATTTTCTCAAATTGAAATTTATTTACAGATTTTCGTGATTTTTTGGGTTATTTAAAAATTTTAAAAAAAATACCAACCGACCGATCGACCCTACTTGAAAGGTCCGTTCGCCCATAGAACAGTGTTTCTCTCTTTCTCGCCTTACTTATAATTTTATAAATATTATTTCCCCCCCCCCCCCTTCCCCCAAAACCACCCCTCCCCTTTTACACTCATAAATTAATTGTTTTTTTGCTAACTTTCATCTTCCGTGTAAAGTAAAACTTTATAAGCCGGTTGAATCAAACTGAACAAAATTGACGTATACAATTACAATATACCATGACAATAATGTGTATGGCGAGATCTAACTTACTAGCTGAATAAACCTCGAACCATGCATCACATACGTGATTGTACGTCATATTGTCATATAACGTATGAGCGTAATGTATAGTACCGTATACAAGTCTTCCTCAACATCTTCCAGCCGGGATGATTAGATCATGTACAGTCATGAGGGGGGCGCTCTTCGCTTTGGTCGAGTGAGGACATGTTCACTTTATTGTGAAGATATTCACTCAATTTCCAGCGACGCAAGGAAACTGCATGTCTGTTCTTTGATTTGAGAGTCTTCTGTTCATTCTCAAGATCATTATGAGCTCTCCAAAGCACTCTCGTCCGCAAAGTACACCGCAAAATTCGCCTGAGAAAAAGAAGGTAAAGCTTCATTCACAGAGTCAGACTGGGTCGTCAGAGCCAGTCAAAGGTCACGGAAACGTCAACAAAGAGAACATTATGGCAGCGCCCACGAGTATGACAAACACGGGTGCTTCGAGAAAGTTACTCGTCTCAGATGAAGATCTTGGACCTCCCAAGTGGTTTGTGGACTATGAAAAGCGACTCGATGAGCGTCTAGAGTCTTTGCTTACTCAAGTTACTGTTAGGATCGAGGGATTAAATAGCAAGGTAAATGAACACGAAGATAGATTTAAGCAGATGGAGTTCGATTTCCATGATCTGAAGAACGAACTTAAGAATTTGAAAGGGAGAAGGATTTCCTACTTGATAAAGTAGATGATCTTGAAAATCGATCACGCCGCAACAACCTAGTGTTTTATGGTGTCTCTGAACAGCTTTCTAGAGAACCTGAAGATTGTAACAAAACTGTACTTGAATTGATGGAGTTTGTCGGTGTCGAGAGTGGCATAATGAATGATATCAGTCGTTGTCATCGCACTCCTACCCAGAGATCCACAGACTTCAGAGAGTCAAGACCAAGAATGATCCACGTGGGATTTTCGTCTTTTCTTGCAAGAGAAAGGGTCCGTAAAGCATGTTTGACCAAATTTAAATCTACTGAGTTTAAAGGAAGAAAAGTGTTTGTGTCGGATGATCTGTCAAAGCGTGTCCTGCTGAGGCGTAAAGAAAAATGACAGTTTTCAAGAAACTCAAGGAGGATGGTAAGAAGCCCTTTTCACTTACCCTGCTAACCTGAAATACAGAGATGACAATGGTCGCGTTGTTGATGTGGGCTTGAAGGAGTTGTTTACCGGACCAATGTAACTTTTGAACATTCGCGTGCATGTGATTTGCATGTCGGACTAGATTTACATTTGAATACAGTACTCGCGTCATTCGCGTCTGCTGAAGAAGAACTCTTCTTATTTACTCTTTTAAATATGTGTGCTTGTGTTTTCTGATTTCATGATGTTTTTTATATGAGACTCTCAATTTTGGCCAACTTTTAGATGGTCAGTCTTGGTATGATATTTTATGATCATGTATGTACAGTACTTGTAACTGAACAATGAACATATTGTTTTATTACTTTTGGTGCGTTTTTAAACTCTCTGAGCAGACTGCATGGTTGATTTGGTAATCTTTACATCTTGATGTAAGTTTGTTTTGTTTTTTGCGTCATTGGATTTTGAGATGGGTGCACTCACTTTGCGTCTGATTTGCCCGTGAGCCCTAGCCGGGTTTGTGATTTGAGGTTGGGGCCTTGCTTGGTGCATTTGCGCGTCTCATTTTTTGGCTTTTTCCAATGATTTTGGCTTTAATCTTTTTTTGGATTCCTTTTTTTACAATCATTTTCCAATCACTTCTTAGATTTGCTTCTCAATCACTTCTAATCATTGCAGCTGTAGTTTTACCAGTATATCGTAAGTGTATAATTATATTACTTTGTTTCTACATGTATCTGTGTCATATTAAAATACAGTCCCAGTCACATATTGTTTATATTTTTTATGTCTTTTATAATGATGATAAACATGCATTTTCACATTTTAAATCATATTGTGTACTTAGCAATTTTGCTCCAATTCCATTATGCCTCTGAAATTAAGTACATTTAATTGCCGTGGTTTACAAGATTTTGTTAAAAGGAGGAAAATTTTTCATTATATGCGTTCCATTGAGAGTGATATTATTTTCCTTCAAGAAACTCACTCTTCTGTTAATGATGAAAGATTTTGGAAGAATCAATGGGGTGAGCATGTTTGGTTTTCTAGCCATTCCTCAAATAGTCGTGGTGTTGCAATTTTAATTCGTAATTCTGTTGCCCCTACCCTCCATTCATTGTTTAGTGACCCAAATGGCCGTTTTTTAATTTTGTCTGTTTCAATTAATGACCTGCCCTTACTTTTGGTTAATATTTATGCCCCTAATAATGATGACCCTGATTTTTTTCTTGATGTGTTTGCTAAAGTGGATCAATTCAACTACACCTCCTTAATTGTTGGGGGTGATTTTAATGCAGTTTTGGGCCCATTAGATTATCAAGGTACTAGGAATAAGCATTCCAATGTTAAAACAAGTGAAATGATTTCTGTGTTAATGGATGAATTTAACCTTAGTGACATTTGGAGACATTTTCACCTCACTCTGAGGCAATATACTAGGCATCAGCATAATCCAAGGGTTTTATCTAGGTTAGATTACATTCTTGTTTCTGAAGATCTCACTGACAATTGCCTTAGTTCAAAGATTGTCCCTGGCGTTCAATCTGATCACTCGGTCGTTATTTTGAATTTTAAAGATGGTCAACCAAGTAAAGGTCGTGGATTTTGGAAACTTAATTGCAGTTATTTACAAGATGTTGATTTTATTAAACTGGTGAAAACAAAAATTCAGGATTTTAAGGACATTCATTAAAATTCTGAGTGTAATCCCAATGTTCTCTGGGATTCCATTAAATGTACAATTGCTGGTGTATGTATTGAATATAGTGTAAGGAAAAGAGAGAAAGAAATGGTGTCAAAACAAAAATAATGGATAATATTGAAAAGATCAAAATCAAGATTAATGATGATCCATCCAATAATTTCTTAGTTTCTGAGTTGGAAAATTTGGAAGCGGAATTGAATAAAATTTTAGATTTTGAAACAAGAGGTTTAATTATCCGCTCCAGATCTCGATGGATGGAGGATGGTGAAAAAAGTTCCAAATATTTTTGTAACTTAGAAAAAGGTCTGGTGAGAAAAATGTATTCATAAGATTAAAGATGATAATGGTGATGTTATTTCAAATCAGTGTGATATTATAAAAGAAATTCATCAGTATTACCATAAATTGTATTCTGTTAAAAATGTTGCTGTAAATTCTTATGATATTAATGAGGAATTTCTTATGAGCATTGACATCCCTAAGTTGTGTCCTGATTTTAAGAAAAGTCTTGATCAGCCAATTTCAAAGAAGGAATTGTATGACTCCCTTATCTCCATGAAAAAGAATAAAACGCCAGGGTATGATGGGTTTCCAGCTGAGTTTTATATTGTGTTTTGGATTGATATTTCAGACATGTTGTTCAATTCTTATAAATATTCTATTGAGAATGGGCTTATGTCGATGTCTCAAAGAAATGGTGTTATTACATTATTGCCTAAAAAAGATAAAGACTGCATGTATATTAAAAATTTCAGGCCAATTTCTTTGTTGACTGTTGATTATAAGATTTTTGCTAAAATGTTGGCTAATCGGTTGAAAAAGTATCTTCATAATCTTATTAATCCTGACCAATCTGGCTTTCTTAAGGGCAGGAATATTGGCAATAATATTCGTTTAATTTTAGATATTATTGATTATACTGATGCAAATGATATTCCTGGTGCATTGTTACTTCTCGATATTGAAAAGGCATTTGATAGTGTAAGTCATGAGTTTTTATTACAAGCTCTAAAACATTTTAATTTTGGGGATCAATTTATATCCTGGATTGAAACTATCTATTCTTGTAGCAAAAGTTATATTATTAATAATGGCTTCTTAACTGATTCAGTTGATATGGTTAAGGGAATTTTTCAGGGTTTCTCTATCTCACCATACTTATTCTTGTTGGTTATTGAAACGATGGCCATAGCAGTCCGTCAAAATATTAATATCAAGGGAATTCCTATTGGCGATACTGAGTTGAAAATTTCTCTTTTAGCAGATGACTCCACTTGTTTTTTGGACGGCTCTCAAGATTCTTTTGATAATCTATTTGATACTTTGAACAAATTTGCTATTTGTTCTGGTTGTAAAATTAATCTCTCTAAATCAGAAGCTATTTGGATTGGTGCTAAAAGGGTCTTCAAATTTTCCTTTCTCAGAGCAGGGTCTCATTTGGAAAAGAAACCAATTCAAAACATTAGGCATTAACTTTTCTTTGAATACTCGGTCTACATACATGTTTGATACTAATTATAAAGTTAAACTAAAACAAATTGAGGGTATTTTAAATTGTTGGCGAGCAAGAAATCTTTCTATGGTCGGTAAAATTTGTGTTATTAAAACTCTTCTCTTGCCACAACTTCTTTATTTCTTTTCAGTTTTGTGTATTAAAATCCCTAAGCATTTTTTCAAAGTTCTGGATAAGATTTTTTATAAATTTATTTGGAATGGTGGTAATGACAGGGTCAAAAGAGTTTTTGTTCGTAACAATTTTGTTCATTGTGGCCTTCGTATGATTGACCCTTATAATTTCTGTTTGGCTCAAAAAATGACTTGGGTTAAATTGTTACTGGATAATAATTTTAAAAGCTTTTGGAAAACAATTGAATTATCTGATATGGATCGTCATTTTGGTGATTTGTTATGGAAATCATATGCTCCTGAGAGTTTTCTTAACAACAAGCTTGATAATATCCAACTAGCTGACTCTCTCAGGACTTGGTATATTTATCGTGATAGGGCATGTCAAGATATTTATAATAAAAGTTTTTCTGATTTGGGATATTTCCAGTGTCTATGGTTTAATAGAAATATTAAGTCCAAAACTAAGAAGTTCTTTCTTTATGAGGATTGGTGCGACAAAGGTATTGTGTATATAAGTGATCTTTTAAATCCACCTCTCCCAGGTAGTAGACTCTTTGAAGAATTGATTCTTGACTTTGGTATATCCAAGTTAGATAGAAGAAAATTTAATTTCCTTATGAAATGTATTCCCAGTTCGTGGCTTCAGGGTTCAGATTCCAACTCCAATATTTTTGATGATGTCACAGCGGGTCTTCTTAGTGCTCAAAAGGTCCCAAAATTTGCATACTCTATTTTGACAGAGACATGTATTCCGGAGAGGCGTGTCGAATTTTGGGAAAAAATCGCTGATGTCGATAATGTGGTTGATGACCCTGATGACACTGAGTGGGAAGAAATTCATTTGCGTAATTTTAAATGCTCTATTGATACAAAGTTCCGCTCTTTTTTATTTCAAGGTTTTCCATAAAGCTATTGCTTTTAATGATTTTTTTTTTTTTTTCAAACGTAAAGATTCACCTCTTTGTGATCTTTGTAAAAAATTACCTGAATCTATTGTTCATATTTTTTGTGAATGTGAGCTCGTAAAACCAATTTGGGATGATTTCGTAAAGGTTATTCAAGACAAACATGACATTAATTTTTCAATGTCAAATTTTGAAAAGATGTTTGGGGTTTCTAAAGACAATTTTCTTACATATCTATGCTTGTCTGTAAAATATTATATTTATTTGTGTAAATTTCAAAATAAGAAACCCTCTTTTATTGCTTGCAAAGTATATATTAAAAATAACAGGAAACTGAGTATTACATAGCTAAAAAAAGGGTAAACTTTCTGCTCATTATAAAAAGTGGAGATTTGACCTTTAATTTTGTTTTTGTGTATGTACATGTACTGGGCTGTGTTGAAGACAATGTTAAATTACATGTATTTGGTAAAGTAGACTTTTATAATATGATGTAACATTTTTATATTGATGCTGCATTTGTGATTTTTCTTGTGTGATTTTTATTGATTCTTGTGATTTTGAAAATATATAATGAAAATAAAAGCACAGGGCACTTTGTGTCTTGTGGGAAAGATAAAAAAAATCATGTACAGTCATCTACGTGTTTATAGACGAATCTAAATTCACGCATTCCTACACCTCACTAGCAGCCTTTAGTTGGGTAGCCGTCGGCTACAATGCACTCAAAATGTGAAATGATTCGGCCTTGGCGGAAATTTTAAACTGCAGTCCATCACCCGTTTTACACCTTAATACATAATAATCGGATTAACTACACGCGGTATCTATGCTTTGATGTACTTCTCGTCCTTGCATCTTCTCTAGGTGTTAGGCGGCTTTTATTTGCACAATTGGACGCTCAAAACACTAGGTTAGTGCTAGCGGCTACCCAAAGATGTCCGACCAAATCCTGACCATGACTTGGCTCGTTGGATTCGTCTATAGGGTGTACAGATTACCGATTTAGCATGGGGGACACAAAAAGGTGCTTAAAAACACATTTTGAATTTGTTTTTTGTCCATTTGCGAGCGAATGAGTAAATTAGAATTGAGGAGGGCGGGCGGGGACATCTAGCCTATTAGTTTGAGAGGGTCATTATACCGAAAAGGGCTAAAGTTCCTCAATTTACGTTATAATTAGAGTTAAAATTAGGGTCAGAGTTATGTTCATTGGCGGCGCTACGGGGGGGATACTTATCTTGACTCCCAAATAAATAAATCCACGACCCCTTCCTTCCGAAGAAAATGACAGCCCCCTAAGTTCCCTACGTGCAAACATTATCAAATAACATCATCGGCAGCTACCCAGTTCTGACCTTAATGCCAGTAAGAATCACATTTCATCATCAATATGGCCAATTGCCACGCCCATTTAGCACGGAAATAATGAAATATAAGTTTTTAAATCAGCTATATCTAGCTTTTCCGTCATAAATTTTTTTTTTCCGTGATGGAAAATCCAAATAAAGAGTTTATGTTTCGGGTCAAATTATTTTGCCCTTTGCAATCAATGCCACTATTTTGCAAAACCAATTTTCCTTGTAACCTGTCATTTTCGCCTATACTTTTGCGTGTGGAATTTGTGCACATCCGGGTACCTTACATCGTTGAACACGGTATGGCGACTTGTAGATGTCACGTGCGCATTTATAAATGCGCATTTATATATATACCCGAAGTTCACTGTCCAGTAACTCATCACCTGTTATAAAAGGTGAGATGCTATATAAAACTCGCAGCCTTCCTCCTCCAGTAACTCATCACCTGTTATAAAAGGTGAGATGCTATATAAAACTCGCAGCCTTCCTCCTCCAGTAACTCATCACCTGTTATAAAAGGTGAGATGCTATATAAAACTCGCAGCCTTCTTCCTCCAGTAACTCATCATCTGTTTGACTCTCTTGAAGACGACAAATAAAACTACCATCGCTCTGTTTAACAAAGTCAAAACTATGACACCTGCTATCTCTCAGGCAAAATCTGGAGCAATCCCGTTTGGATCGTGCGGACCTTATTTGAATTGTTGTGTCAATTTTACCGACGCACTGTGTCTCGGCCATTTTTATGTACTCCGCATGACCTAAAAACAATGGGGAAATAAAATAAAATAAATCAAATACCGTAGTTTGTTTAGAATAATGTTAGCAACGACAAAACGAGACAAGACGTAACAACCAAGAACCTGAATTAACGCCTACACATTGGATATGTTTCTCATTAAAAACAGTCAGTGCCGCCGACAAGGGGGGTTAAGGGGGTGCGTTACCCCCGTGCCCAGGGTCCTAGGGGGCCGTAAAAGCCAAGAAAATATACCTTAATGGGCCCATAAAAACAAAGAAAAGAGTCCTCAGGGGCCCGTAAAAAGGGCCTCAGGCGTTCATTTTACCGCCGGGCCCGTAATGGCTCTCGGCGGCACTGAACAATAACACTGCCTACGTCGACACTTACGTTTGGAAGGTGTATTGATAGGTACATTTGAAGTGCGATGAAGTGACGATGTAGCTTGGTTTGTTGAAGCATGTTCAACTGTTGAATCCTGTAAGATAAGAAAGAACATAAATAAAACAAAAAATAACCACACGTATGAGAAATAAATTATTATTGATAAGTATAGTACAGACCTATACAAGCCAATTATCAGTAAAGTATGGAAATATTGTTTGTCTACCGATCTTCCAGTGCCTCTTTCATATATTATATTTATTTATCCATCTGATCAAACCATATCAGTTGAAAACGGTATTTTAAGATCACATCAATTTCGTCTGCATCAATTTGGTCTTCTTCCTTTTTTTTAAATATTTTCTTCAAATTCAGATGAATTTAACATTGGTTAATATAAAAGATATATCATTTACCAAAATAAATGGTAGAATACTCACTGCTTTAGCAGTTGTGGAAGCACGGGCTTCGGTTGCAGAAATATGGACGTCAGTTGTGGAAGTATGGGCTTTAGTTGTAGAAACATACATTTCAGTAGCCATGGTAGACTGGGCTATATCAGTTGCGGTAGCCATGGTTGACTGGGCTTCATCAATTGCAGTAGCCGTGGTAGACTTAGCTTCAGTTGCAGTAGCTATGGTAGACTGAGCTTCATCAGTTACAGTGGCCATGGTAGACTGGGCTTCATCAGTTGCAGTAGCCATGGTAGACTGAGCTTCATCAGTTGCAGTAGCCATAGTAGACTGTGCTTCATCAATTACAGTAGCCATGGTAGACTGTGCTTCATCAATTACAGTAGCCATGGTAGACTGGGCTTCATCAGTTGCAGTAGCCATGGTAGACTGTGCTTCGCCAGTTGCAGTAGCCATGGTAGACTGTGCTTCATCAGTTGCAGTAGCCATGGTAGACTGGGCTTCATCAGTTGCAGTAGCTATGGTAGACTGGGCTTCATCAGTTGCAGTAGCCACGGTAGACTGGGTTTCATCAGTTACAGTAGCTATGGTAGACTGGGCTTCATCAGTTGCAGTAGCCATGGTAGACTGAGCTTCATCAGTTGCAGTAGCCATGGTAGACTGGGCGTCATCAGTTGCAGTAGCCATGATAGACTGGGTTTCATCAGTTGCAGTAGCCATGGTAGACTTGGTTTCATCAGTTGCAGTAGCCATGGTAGACTGGGCGTCATCAGTTGCAGTAGCCACGGTAGACTGGGCTTCATCAGTTGCAGTAGCCATGGTAGACTGGGCTTCAGTTGCAGTAGCCACGGTAGACTGGGCTTCATCAGTTGCAGTAGCTATGGTAGATTGGGCTTCACCAGTTGCAGTAGCCACGGTAGACTGGGCTTCATCAGTTGCAGTAGCCATGGTAGACTGGGCTTCAGTTGCAGTAGCCATGGTAGACTGGGCTTCATCAGTTGCAGTAGACACGGTAGACTGGGCTTCATCAGTTGCAGTGGCCATGGTAGACTGGGCTTCATCAGTTGCAGTAGCCGCGGTAGACTGGGCTTCATCAGTTGCAGTAGCTATGGTAGACTGGGCTTCATCAGTTGCAGTAGCCATGGTAGACTGGGCGTCATCAGTTGCAGTAACTATGGTAGACTGGGCTTCATCAGTTGCAGTAGACACGGTAGACTGGGCTTCATCAGTTGCAGTAGCCATGGTAGACTGGGCTTCATCAGTTGCAGTAGCTATGGTAGACTGGTCTTCATCAGTTGCAGTAGCCATGGTAGACTGGGCTTCATCAGTTGCAGTAGCCATGGTAGACTGGGCTTCATCAGTTGCAGTAGCCATGGTAGACTGGGCTTCATCAGTTGCAGTAGCCATGGTAGACTGGGCTACATCAGTTGCAGTAGCCACGGTAGACTGGGCTTCATCAGTTGCAGTAGCCATGGTAGACTGGGCTTCATTAGTTGCAGTAGCCATGGTAGACTGGGCTTCATCAGTTGCAGTAGCCATGGTAGACTGGGCTTCATCAGTTGCAGTAGCCATGGTAGACTGGGCTTCATCAGTTGCAGTAGCCATGGTAGACTGGGCTTCATTAGGTGCAGTAGCCACGGTAGACTGGGCTTCATTAGTTGCAGTAGCCATGGTAGACTGGGCTTCATCAGTTGCAGTAGCCATGGTAGACTGGGCTTCATCCGTTGCAGTAGCCATGATAGACTGGGCTTCATTAGTTGCAGTAGACACGGTAGACTGGGCTTCATTAGGTGCAGTAGCCACGGTAGACTGGGCTTCATCCGTTGCAGTAGCCATGGTAGACTGGGCTTCATTAGGTGCAGTAGCCACGGTAGACTGGGCTTCATAAGTTGCAGTAGCCATGGTAGACTGGGCTTCATCAGTTGCAGTAGCCATGGTAGACTGGGCTTCATCAGTTGCAGTAGCCATGGTAGACTGGGCTTCATCAGTTGCAGTAGCCATGGTAGACTGGGCTTCATCAGTTGCAGTAGCTATGGTAGACTGTGCTTCATTAGTTGCAGTAGCCATGGTAGACTGGGCTTCATCAGTTGCAGTAGCCATGGTAGACTGGGCTTCATCAGTTGCAGTAGCCATGGTGGACTGGGCTTCATTAGGTGCAGTAGCCACGGTAGACTGGGCTTCATCAGTTGCAGTAGCCATGGTAGACTGGGCTTCATCAGTTGCAGTAGCCATGGTGGACTGGGCTTCATTAGGTGCAGTAGCCATGGTAGACTGGGCTACATCAGTTGCAGTAGCTATGGTAGACTGTGCTTCATTAGTTGCAGTAGCCATGGTGGACTGGGCTTCATTAGGTGCAGTAGCTATGGTAGACTGGGCTTCATCAGTTGCAGTAGCTATGGTAGACTGAGCTTCATCAGTTGCAGTAGCCATGGTAGACTGGGCTTCATCAGTTGCAGTAGCTATGGTAGACTGTGCTTCATTAGTTGCAGTAGCCATGGTAGACTGGGCTTCATCAGTTGCAGTAGCCATGGTAGACTGGGCTTCATCAGTTGCAGTAGCCATGGTGGACTGGGCTTCATTAGGTGCAGTAGCCACGGTAGACTGGGCTTCATCAGTTGCAGTAGCCATGGTAGACTGTGCTTCATCAGTTGCAGTAGCCATGGTGGACTGGGCGTCATCAGTTGCAGTAGCCATGGTAGACTGGGCTTCATCAGTTGCAGTAGCCATGGTGGACTGGGCTTCATTAGGTGCAGTAGCCATGGTAGACTGGGCTACATCAGTTGCAGTAGCTATGGTAGACTGTGCTTCATTAGTTGCAGTAGCTATGGTAGACTGGGCTTCATCAGTTGCAGTAGCCATGGTAGACTGGGCTTCATCAGGTGCAGTAGCCATGGTGGACTGGGCTTCATTAGGTGCAGTAGCTATGGTAGACTGTGCTTCATTAGTTGCAGTAGCCATGGTAGACTGGGCTTCATTAGGTGCAGTAGCCATGGTAGACTGGGCTTCATCAGGTGCAGTAGCCATGGTGGACTGGGCTTCATCAGTTGCAGTAGCTATGGTAGACTGTGCTTCATTAGTTGCAGTAGCCATGGTAGACTGGGCTTCATCAGTTGCAGTAGCTATGGTAGACTGTGCTTCATTAGTTGCAGTAGCCATGGTAGACTGGGCTTCATTAGGTGCAGTAGCTATGGTAGACTGGGCTTCATCAGTTGCAGTAGCCATGGTAGACTGGGCTTCATTAGGTGCAGTAGCTATGGTAGACTGGGCTTCATCAGTTGCAGTAGCCATGGTAGACTGGGCTTCATCAGTTGCAGTAGCCATGGTAGACTGGGCTTCATTAGGTGCAGTAGCCATGGTAGACTGGGCTTCATCAGTTGCAGTAGCTATGGTAGACTGGGCTTCATCAGTTGCAGTAGCTATGGTAGACTGGGCTACATCAGTTGCAGTAGCCATGGTAGACTGTGCTTCATTAGGTGCAGTAGCTATGGTAGACTGGGCTTCATCAGTTGCAGTAGCCATGGTAGACTGGGTTTCATCAGTTGCAGTAGCCATGGTAGACTGGGCTTCATCAGTTGCAGTAGCCATGGTAGACTGGTCTTCATCAGTTGCAGTAGCCATGGTAGACTGGGCTTCATCAGGTGCAGTAGCCATGGTGGACTGGGCTTCATTAGGTGCAGTAGCTATGGTAGACTGGGCTTCATCAGTTGCAGTAGCTATGGTAGACTGGGGTTCATCAGTTGCAGTAGCCATGGTAGACTGGGCTTCATTAGGTGCAGTAGCCATGGTAGACTGGGCTACATCAGTTGCAGTAGCCATGGTAGACTGGGCTTCATCAGTTGCAGTAGCCATGGTAGACTGAGCTTCGTTAGTTGCAGTAGCCATGGTAGACTGGGCTTCATCAGTTGCAGTAACCATGGTAGACTGGGGTTCAGTTGCAGTAGACATGGTAGACTGGGCTTCATCAGTTGCAGTAGCTACGGTAGTTGTTGTAGCTGGTGTGGTAGTTTGCCCTGTAAAATTTAACACAGAAAATGAGGTTGATGTTATCAAACCCAATAATAATACTGCCTTGATCAAATTCGGTAGGCATCGTGTCCAGGTTTGTCAAGATAAATACACATGTTAAAATAAGTAACGAACAAAAATTACGTGTCTTAGGGTTAGTGTTGGGGTAAGGGTTTGGGTCAGGGTCAGGGTAAGGGTTAGTGTTAGCTGGGATATAAAAAATTCGTGATGCTTGTATGAAAGTAAGACCCTTACTATAGCTAGAATTATTGTTGAATGTTTACTTTGGCAAGACCCAATAGGGGTTCAAAAAACCTCATACACCTGCGGATCCAGGTTTTTGTAAGGATGCTTGCCCAATTGTTATGGCAAATACGATTCATTGCCAATTTGCCAATTGCTAATTTACACTGGATTCTTATGCTCGGACTACTTACCCAGGCCAAGGGGTAAATGGTCCATTTGAATTTTTTTTTTTTTAATTTAATTTACAATTTCTAATTAACAATGATTTGTTTTATGGGCATAGATTTGCTCAAATGTTCTTTACCTTCAACAGAAATGGCAAAACAGGCAAGACTTTCCAGGCTTATTGCATGAGTTTATGTAGATATTAAAGGCTTAATGGACCTCATACCCAACTCTCCCCTAACTATGCATTTGAGATTACAATCTGTGTGGACCAACCCAGGGACAAACAAAGCAACATTGTGTATGTCATTCATATGACATTGGATGCATTGACTATACATAGGGGAACAAAACAACAGGATTTCATTTGCTGATTTTGAAAAAAAAATTGACTTTTTTCCAAGGGGGCGATTTTGTGAAAAGTGGACTTTCTTCCCAAAATTGGGACCCTTTTTGTCCAAAAAAACCTGAAATTTTGGGACTTTTTGTGTACTTTTCCAAATTGGTGGGTAGGGATCGTACCCCCCTGCGTACGGGCCTGGTAGCGAAGCGCATGTACCAATATAGAAGAGCTACTAACACTTGTTGCGGAGACTCTGCGGCTTACTCGCACTCAGACAGCACTAATCATTCTTTTGACAACAAGGATGTCAAGATGTTACACTAAGAAAGTAGACGGTTTGAGAGAGGGGTCAAGGAATAACCACAATAGCAAATATTGTTAAGACCAATAATGCTGGACACCAAAGCATGGCAACAGAAAACCTGATAGACCACTTCTAATATACGCGGATGTATTGAAACAGGACACTGGACTGGATGTTATGGATTTGGGAGTGCCAGGCAGGACAGAAGGATAATGGCGTGCGGTTGTTGTTTGAGGACACCACTTATCTTAAGCAAGTAAGCAATAAAGTAACATTTTTTATCCAGGAAGTATCAAAATAAAGTATACAGTTTGAAAAATGCCATTAAATTAAAAGAAATGAAGGATTTGGTCAAAATAAGTTAGTTGATAGCTAAATCAACATCATGTCCTCCCATAACTGTAAAATCACTGGCGTGCGAGCATTAATAACGAGCCGTGTACAAATGCAGTTGTGCGAAGTCAATTAAAATGACATGAAAATTACAGTTTCACCACTTTCTTTAAAGTAATTGAATTTAAAGTAGAATGGCCCTAAGGAGAAAATCCTGATCTTACACCTCTGGATTTCTTCATGTGGGGCTGTCTGAAATCAAAGGTTTTCACAAGTCCTCCTGCAGACCTTGATGAACTCCAAAAACACATAATTGCACAAGTTGATATCCCAGGCAGGACGTCTCTCATAAGAAGTGGTATGAATGCTACGTTGAGGAGAGCTGATATCTGGATACCGAGGAATTGTGGTCATGCCCTGGTGGCCATGTGGAAGACTAAGACCAGTGGCGTAACTAGGGGGGCAACGTGCACCCTTAGGGGGGCGCCAAATTGACCAATTCAGCATCGATTCTGCGCCCCTCCAAGCGATGATAGTCAAAATTTTCGCAGGCTTCGCGCGCATTTCAGCACAAAATCAATTGAAAGAACATTTTTAGACTTCCACTTCTAGTAACCAAAATTAATTAGTGGCCTTATTTGTCCAAAATTTCGCGCGCAATTGTTTCAAGAATTGTCCGCGTCTAAAATATTCTCGGGGGGGAGGGTAGGGGCGCAAATTTTGTTTCTTGCCCCGGGCGCTACCAACCCTAGTTAGGCCACTGACTAAGACTGTCAATTACCGTAAAGAAAGAGGTTAAACATTGTGATTTTCATGTTGCTTTGATATTGACTTCGCGCAACTGCTTTTTTTCCTCGGCTCGCAACAATAGCCACTGAGTACTTATTAATGTTCACACGTCAGTGATTTTACAGTTATGGGAGGACAAGATGTTAATTCATGCTGTTAACTATAGCATTTTAACCAAATACCTCATACTATTTAATCTAGTGGCATTTTAAAACTGTATACTTTATTTTTGATACACCCTGTACAGCAGCCGTTAAATCCACCTTTTGTGAAACGGGAGGAGCCTTCACTGAACAGGGGAGGCGGACATAACTTGGCGTGGGCTTACAGTTCAGCGATTAACGAGATACTTCAGAGGTTTACTTCAACTGTGACCTGTGGCACAACAACATCTGCTTCACAGGTCAATGAACTTATGGATATGATGTGAAATATTGCCACTCGTAAAGAGTAAGTCTAGTAGATCAAATCAGATTATAATCTCAAATTCATAGTAAATGAGTTGACTAGCATTAAAGTACCCCCAAAGCCCCGATTTTACGTCTTCTCGTAATTAGCAGCTTATATACTGACGTGGTGTGTATATGTACCCCAAGGTTACATTCTAGGCCCACTTACACTTACCATTATCACCGATAAACATGTACACTTCACACAAAGAAAGTGCACCTGTACCTGCGCTAATACCAAGCCCAGTGACAATACTGACGTATCTCCCACACATAATTGTGTCACATTGTACAGTCACCGTAGAATCCGATTCAACTTGCGTGGATGTGACGGCAGAGCCGCATTGGTTGTGTAAGGAGACATCAGCATCGGTGCCAACTTGAACAATAGCGTCAACCAAACGTTGATCTGTTGTGAATCAAACGTGTATGCCAGTGCTTTAAAGGGAGTCTCCGGCAATCATAACATTATGCCTTATATGTTAGAAAAATAATTTTCAAGCACGAATCACATGGTTTTATTTAAAACAAACTCATATTGACCATAAAAAGGAATAAAAACAGTCGGCTTTCAACACGCGATATTCAAAATTCGTAATTGTTATTTGTGCTCAATTGTCGTCAGCCATCATCGCGTGTTGAGAGAGCCGACTGTTTTATTCGTTTTTATGGTCACTATGAGTTTGTTTTAGATAAAACCACGTGATTCGTGCTTGATAATTGTTTTTCTTAAATATAAGGCATAGTGTTGTTATTGCTGGAGACTTCCTTTGAATATTGATATTTTTGATATTTAACAGTACTCGATGTAAACTTTATAAATCTGATGATTTATACTTAAAGTGTATGTAGGTGGGATGAAAAGCCGACGATCAGTTGAAAATTTTGACCTTTCGTATTGAAGATATGGATTTTTTCCCAAAACACCCAGAAAAATAGGTCTTTTTATAATTTGTCATAAAATTTGTATTATATCGTGAATTTCAAAAATGAAAATTATTTGATATCAGAAAGACATTCTTCGTATTCAGAATGCAATTCGATATGTCTGATGTGCTCTCATGTCCCACAAACAATACTGTCGAAACGCTCAAAACGCTCATTCCAGATCCCTTAAACCCAATAGATACTGAATATTAATCGTAGTCAATAGCTTTTCTTGGGCTATTCCAGATGAAATCTACTGTGCAAGCTATGACCTTAATCTTCCACACAAGGAGTGTGAATTTCAAATAGGGCTACTGAATAAGCTTGAATAGGCAACTCCATTTGAAATCTAAATCCCCTGTGTGGGAGATTAAGGTCATGTCTTCCATAGGGGGTGTATGGATTTCATCTGGAATAGCCCAATTTGTAATACCTTTGTGATTTTCTAAACAAACTTGCCCATAAACCTGCGGGACTGTCCAATTAGTGAATGCCACTAATCTGTCCTCGTAAAACTGATGCTACTGGATTGGATTGAATGGACATAAAAATGTGTTGGTGCCTCTTTAAAGTTGTGAAGTAGGTTCACCAAAACTTGGCATATGTTTAGGGGGCAGTATATTTTGGTGACAAGCCAAGAAGGGGAAAGCATATTTTGGGCACACTGTTCAGAAATTTTACCCTCCTGTGGGTGGCACATTATCATTGCACATGCCCAAAAGTGTATTATTGCATGCCAGAATTATGAATAACATATATATTGAATTGTATATTTATCATTATTTGACTCTTAGTGCAGTATAGATTTTGTAAATTGAAAAAGACAATAATTTTGGCCCGATATATTTAAAAATTGATAACAAGAATAACCATTAACCTGTGAAAAAGCTTTGATGATAATAATTATAGTATGCATGGTACCCGGGGGCATGGTACTAATTGTTTTGTTTACACGTTCCAAGTTCTCCCTAAGACTTTTTAAAATAAATCGAAAAACAAAAAAGTTATAGGTAGCCTATTTCGTCTTACATATCTGGTTCAACGAAAACATGCAGTTTTGAAAGTTGCAATTTTTTTCCATTAAACTCTGACAAATCATGCAGAATATTCAAAACTTTCAAAACTGCATCTTTTCTTTCTTACATAATCATGATAATGAGTCATTGTTATGATTGTAACAGAACGCAACAACGTCTGACATTTAAATGTTGGAATAGGTGAAACAAGATATATTTTGTTTATATCACAGAATACTTTTCAATTTATTTTAAAAAGTCTCTGGGGGACTTAGAGCTTTTGAACTCTTTATTAGCAACAGTGAATGTGCTACTTGAATATCTTACAACAGCAGTCGTCGGCTCTATTGATGATGACGACCCTCTGAATGCACATGACTTCTCCTAAATCAACCTTCCACCAAGCCGGGTTCACACCATCTGCAACAGGTTGAAGAAAACAGATTAGGTATTTATATTGGTAATCATTGGCAAATCTACAAGCATGTTTGAGGTTATACATGATTCATTCAGAAAAAACAACAGAAAAACAAAACAACATGCATAAACAAAACCATGCAGCATGGTATTTCGTGATTTTAGCATCCTCGTTTTTGGGTATGGTTTAATAGATATAGATATATAACGCTTATTTCTAACAATTCAATTGATTTGGACATTGAATTAGAGCGTTACGCATAATTAAAGGCATTACAGGCTACTGCACTCGAGGCTAGGCCTACTGTGTAGTAATTTAGGGCAGTCGCCACCCCGAAAATATATATTGGACGATATCTATGTCAAACGACCGAATCTGTATGGAAGCTTTTGCCCACAACTATGATGTAGTCCTAGCTTTTTGAAGCTATAACTGCTTTCGGAGTAAATTGTGGGATGAGGCTGTGGATCACGAAATGTCCGTTTTTCCGTAAATGCAGTGTTATCTATTGCATAGCCCATCTGTAAGAGTTGAGCGATACGCTCTGTAGCAGCGCTTTATATTCAATACTACAAACTGCAAAAACATTAAAGGTGAACCTCATTGAAAATAAAGTTATATATCAATGGAAAGCTTATGATGTCAGGATATTAAAAATTATTTTTTCCGATTTTTTTGATGGCCAATAAAGCTGAAAAAAAAAAAATTATTGAATTTTTGGTCTTTTTTAAGGCGCCCAAAAAGCACCCAAATCAATCGTCTATGACCTTGGGAATGCTCGTGACGTAAGCTCAGGGTTCGCAGTCACGTGATCTTACTCGGAAACGTGTAAACAAGACTTGCTTCCTGTACTTTGCAAGCTGCCCGGCAAGTCTGATTTTCACAATAAAGCTTGAAATGAGAGGAATCTTCAAGTTGCTGGTTCCTTCTATATATATTAGAAATAATAGAATTATTGTCAACACATAAATTTTCCGTAAATTTTTGACAAAATTAGTCATAACTGGCTGGGTATAACTGGGTAATTGAGTTTGAATTTCGCGCTGGGATCAATCCCATGCGCAAATGCTTGCTGCTACCGATGTCATGGACTGAATAAACATGATCGAATAACAAATTTAATACTTGTTTGTGACATTCCCTATATATTCTTGATTCATTGTAAAATGTCTGATTAAAAAAATATCGTCTTGCAGTAATCCAAAAATTAATAAAAAACCGCCGATTTCATCAAATCCAGCCCATATAAAGGTTTTCATATTTAGCGTATTGCGGTAATACATTCTTTCCACACAATCGCGATTGAAAGAAACAGATACTCGGGCAGAGGCTTTATTATAAAATAAATACAATTTAGGCTTAGTAGACCGTTATTTGATGGAATTCTGAAATCTGAATCAAATTAAAATATTGTCACTTGTGTCATGATTCTTTAATGATAGTACAATCAGTGTACGGTACTGAAAAAGTGAAACATTCATGTTTTATGGATTACCGAACACGATGCGTAAATTGCTGCTGAAGTGCAGGGACGGATATGCACAAACACAGCGACTCGCTTCGGGGCTTCGTCCTCTGTGTTTTCATGGGTGTTTCAGCAAATTTGATCAATCGTTCCCTTATATTTGGAACATTTACAGGAATAAATTTTGCTGATGAAGTAGCAATAAGTTGGAAATATCAGAATGTGAATATCAAATTGGTCATTTTGTCTGCAAGTACAGTACAGTCGCGGATACTGAACACTCGGCGTAGTGAGACTCGGTGAGTCAGTCACTGAGCTCATCCCGTATGTATCTATATACGAGTTCGCCTATCATACATGCCCGGTTGTAAAGCTAAGAAATAATTATAAAATCCTGTACATGTACCTTATTCTATTCCTTCATTTTCTCATTGTGATAAGTTCATCTCAACTTGGTGTGACGATCTGAACTGGTAGCACCAGCAGTTATTTTTTGTAATCTGTTTTCATTCCGGTTCTTCGGCGAATCTTCGCTCTTCGTGCTTTACTGTAATATTCCCTATGCATATCGTGGATGGCTTGGCCTATCCCAAATCACCCCGGCCAGCACTTTTCCCATTTTTAAATCCACACACTTTATTCAGGAACTTCATTCTTAATTTGATCATGATATTTCCTTCATATTATTCTTATTTTATTGAAGATATTTTTCATGTAAAGTAAGTTGACAATGACTGAATTCGTGCCACAGTAATACACGGACATTGTGTTTACAATCAAACCCGGAAGTAACTGTGTGTCCCTGAGCTGACGTCATCAACGAAAGCGCCCAATTTGAACGATTTCGTTTTGTAATTTAGGGGGGGTGCCAAAATCCAATCTTTGCATGGAGATTATGTCTAGCCTGGTACGCTATGCAAATAAAAAATATTCTTTTCTGCTTCCTGACATCATAAGCTTTCCATTGATATATAACTTTATTTTCAATGAGGTTCACCTTTAAGGTGCCAGTTGTTTACACTCCTGTATATCCTACACAAAGACAAAGACATCAAACAAGCAGCCAGTACCTGTACCCTATAGCTCTGATTTAAGACCTCATTTGTTGAAATTTGTTGAAAATTGAAGAAGGAAGTAACGAAATAAAAAGTTGCACTTTTATGTTCTAATCAATGGAAAGTATGGCGATAGTTTGATGTGCTAAGCTTGCAGCGCTAGTTCGCTTGTTCGAGAATGCATTGTGTAAAAATCAATAGGGCATGCAATGGATCGTGTGGAGCAAACTGCAACTTTTGAATTTGCATCTTCCTTGGGTTTTTGGATCATTGTGTCTTTACTTCTTTAACGATTTTAACGAATGAGGTATTAAATCCGAGCTAAAAGATGCCGCTATTGGCTGCTGGTTCTAATTATGACATATCTGTCTTTGTTTAGGATATACAGGGGTAAAAATAACTGGTACCTTAATTGTATTGCGGTCTGTATGTTATGGGGATGTCCCCTGGTAACCCCTTATTATGTATTCTATTACCGCCACGACCAATCACAATCGCGCACTGTGTTTTGGTGACACGCGTCTCCTGAAATATCTTAAAATAAAGTGGCCAGGGCAATAAACTGTTTTTCTTGCACAATAGGCACAGCAACACATTCTAGGCAAAGCATTGCGCTTGGTTACGCGTACAAAAATTTCCGGAATACTCGCTGTCAATTACGCTTTGACCATTTTAGCTTTAAACTTGCCCAATTTCTCCGCGCGCATTTGTAGGCCTACCATACACGTAGGTCCTCGATTTGATCTACATCAGGAATTTTCACCCCCCCCCCCATGTCAAAAAGAAATTTACGCCAATGGATTAGAGTAATGTGCATTTTATAAATGCAAACGATATTTATAAATACCTGATTCTGTGTGTGTGCAAGATTCGTTACTGTAGGTTGTGCTAGCATTATCGTCTACCGCCCTCTCTGGTACTCCATCGTTCCAGACTGAGCTTTGCGAGACGATCTTGTTTCCAAGATAGATTTCTGTGAATTACGATAAATTGACAAATATCTTGTAGGCCTACAGAGTATTGATTATATCTTTCATTTAGATATTTCAACTGTCTACTCTGATAAGTGGCTCTTATCTCTTACCATGAGATTTGATGTATGATTACCTAGCACACCAGTTCAAATCATCTACATTCAATCCAATCGTAATTGATAAACGTCTGGGATAGTGGCGTAGCCAGTGACAAGGGGCAGGGCAAAGGGAGCAGCTGCCCCCTGACATAAATCTTACCCCCTGTGGATTGTGTGTCCTGTTAAGATTGTATGCCCTTTTTATACCCTCTTGAAAGTTGCCTTGACAACCCCACCAAGTCACCAACACGCTCCATCTGCCTCCCCCTCTAAGGCCTCGTATCAATAGGCTGTTCCCTTGTGGCGTGTGCCCTTGTTCCGTGTTTACTTTTTCCCATGTGACCTGCCACACAGACAACGAACCTTTGTTTTGCTTAGTGGCCGTATCCATAGGTTGTCTGTGTGACAGGTCACATGGGAAAAAGTAAACACGGAACATGGGCACACGCCACAAGGGAACAGCCTATGGATACGAGGCCTAAAAGGGCCTGGCTTCACTACTGGTCTGGGATAAATGTGGTTATGACAGCTTTTATGTTATATCAGTTCGGGCCACTCGTAATTCACGGACGTCTCTGATTTCAAAGACGGGTCAGTGATTTCACATACGGGGGTCTGTGATATCACATACGTTGAGCTTTGTTGACAGCTGGGCACTCGATGCAGCACATCGGAACGAAGCTGAGTTATTAGAATAAGCTTTCCTATGTTTAGCAAATATCTACCTGTGCAAAAATTATATCTATCTGTTCAAATTCTGACAAATTGTCCCAGAACACACTTAGATTGCAATGGCCAAAATCAAATGTTTTGAAGTAAAAAAATCCTAAGAGTACCCGAGCCTGTGCTCTAATTCATGAATTGGATAGTAAAATTAGCAGGTACTCAACTTGGGCTAGCTACAACCCTGATAAAGCTCACTCACAAAATTGTTTCCACTGCGCTGGCACGTTCACCAAAATTACTAATATCGTTTGCGACTGGGTTTTGAAACTAAGGAGTATGTGATTTATGAGACGTCTATGAAATATGATACTGTTATGTGACATGGCGCTTCAAGAGTATTTGATATCAGAGACGTCCGTGAATTAAGAGTGCCCCCGAACTGATATAGCCTATACATTGACCACTACCATGAAATACGAAAAGATGAAAAGGACCATTGTATTTACCCCATAAATCATATATGGCATTTCGACTAGAAGCTCCGCATGTTTGTGTAGAATCTCCTGGACATGCAACATTACAATCCGAATCCGGAACGGGCGTGTATTCATCATACGTCACACCATCGCTGCCACAAAAACACTTAAAACCCTTCCTCAAATTAGCGTAGCGTGATCCATAAGATTGGCAGTGTGATATGCAAGAGCCAATTGTTTGACTCTCCTGGTCGAACATTCGGTGGTCTCTAACTATATTGTCATCGTAACAGCCGATGTACCGGAAGTTTTCTGGAGAATAAATAAATAAATAAATAAATAAATAAATAAATAAATAAATAAATAAATAAATAAATAAATAAATAAATAAATAAATAAATAAATAAATAAATTAATTAATTAATTAATTAATTAATTAATTAATTAATTAATTAATTAATTAATTTTTTGTGTGGTTCCGACGAAAAGAGCAAGACGAGTCTGAATTTGCATTCATTTCAACCAAAATAAAATATAATCGGAGCCGAAATTCAAAATACGCTGGCGAAATATGGGTCAAAGAAGGCCAAAAATTGACTTTTTCCAATTTTGACCAACATTTTGGATATCTTAAAATGTATTTTTAAAACGAAGAAAAATTCAAAAATTTGAGAAAACTGAATCTATAGTTTTGTGTCTTCAGAACACAGATATGCAATTTTCATCAATTTGGATTTTTAGGGTAAGTTGTTATGGTGGACCGAAAAAAATTGGTATGGAAAATCAAATTTGGCGCTTTTCTCAAAAACTGCTCATTTTTTCCGCCGTGCTAGTTGGATTGCTAGCATAATTTCCTTTCTGAAAATATATACTTTTATATACTTATCATCATTACTTTTAAAGATACAATACAAAACAATGTCAAAAATTTTCCACTTTGAGTGATCCTGCGTGCCCCCTTAAAGTAGAAATCAAACAAGCAACAAACAAATAAACCAACTCGTTTAAATTGATATTTTCATCATACATATTGTTGAACAGATAGAAAATATAATCTTGGCTTACTGATAAATGTTCCTTCTACCAACACTACCACAGTGACGAAAATGCCAACAAGAAGCATTAGACCATCCATTGCTGTTATAAGTTAAGGACTAATTTCATGTCATCAAGGAAAATGCCAACAAGAAGTATTAGACCATCCATTGCTGTTATCAGTTAAGGACTAATTTCATGTCATCAAGGAAAATCTTATTCAGACATAATGAGTATAAACAAACATGTATATATACATGTAATAATGTTATTAAACAAGGCGTAAAAGGAATAAATTGCAACTGATAATTTTACCCCAATCCAGTACAACTGATATGGAAATCCGTGTGAGAATACAGAAATATCTCTTGACGCTGTAGCTTTAATCACTTCGAGAAGCGTAAATGAACGTAAGCTTTGAGTGTCTTTTAATTAAGGTTCATGTCGGAGTACTTCGCCGCCTTTTTCAGTTATTCTCCGCTACTTATGCTTATTGTAAACGGCAAAATCCAAGCCTCGCGATATCTAGCGCAAATGCGTCTACCAGTTATTAGGCCGTGTAAAATTAATATTTTGGTTCTCGTCCATATCCCTCCTCAATTTCTGGGATTTGTCAGATTTTTTTTTTTTTTAGATTTCTCAATTTTTTTAGACTTATGATTTATGAAATCTTCATACATATAAATAAGTTTATTAGAGAGCAAGCACCACTTCCATGTCTGTTTGTGGTACTCTAGGGGGTTTATCCCTGAGAATCTCACATTTGAAAAAAAAGGGCCTCATCGTTTCCTCAAGCACTGTTGGAGAAGACCGAAAACTAGTGACAATGCTAATTTTACATTGAAAAAAAAAAAACACCTCCCTCCCTCATCAATTCATGAAAATCCTCTGGACGAGAACCAAAATATTAATTTTATATGGCCTTATATTGATGCTGACATTCATGCTAACATTTTTAATTCCTCATTTCCTTATAGGTGTATAGGAACTAATTAAAACAACCGTGTGAGCAAAACAAGATTAGGTTGACATCAATAAAAGCTTACAGAACTAATTACGCAAGTAACTCAGCAGACTATTTTAATTGAAATCATACGATATGAGCTCGTTTTGTAGTGACAATACAGACATTCCTCCGTCGTATCTTGGTTTTATGCGTGGTTTCTGGTTTCCTGATCATGTTTAATACTTTTGCTATTAATGTCGTTTTACCATATCCTGGGCAACCGTTCATATTTAATACTTTTGCTATTAATGTTGTTTTACCATATCCTGGGCAACCGTTCATATTTAATAATTTTGATAGTAATGTCGTTTTACCATATCCTGGGCAACCGTTCATGTTTAATACTTTTGATAGTAATGTCGTTTTACCATATCCTGGGCAACCGTTCATATTTAATACTTTTGATAGTAATGTCGTTTTACGATATCCTGGGCAACCGTTCATGTTTAATACTGTTGATAGTAATGTCGTTTTACCATATCCTGGGCAACCGTTCATATTTAATACTTTTGCTATTAATGTTGTTTTACCATATCCTGGGCAACCGTTCATATTTAATAATTTTGATAGTAATGTCGTTTTACCATATCCTGGGCAACCGTTCATGTTTAATACTTTTGATAGTAATGTCGTTTTACCATATCCTGGGCAACCGTTCATATTTAATACTTTTGCTAGTAATGTCGTTTTACGATATCCTGGGCAACCGTTCATATTTAATACTTTTGCTAGTAATGTCGTTTTACCATATCCTGGGCAACCGTTCATATTTAATACTTTTGCTAGTAATGTCGTTTTACCATATTCTGGACAACCTTTTATGTTTAATACTTTTGCTAGTAATATCGTTTTACCATATCCTGGGCAACCGGTCATGTTAAATACTTTTGCTATTAATGTCGTTTTACCATATTCTGGACAACCTTTTATGTTTAATTCTTTTGCTAGTAACGTAATTTAACCATATTGTGGTCAAAATGTCATATTTAATACTTTTGCTAGTAATGTCATTTTACCATATCATAGCCAGCCTCTCATGTTTAATACTTTTGCCAGTAATGTCGTTTTACTAAATCCCGGTCAACCTTTCATATTTAATAATTTTGCTAGTAATGTCGTTTTTACCAAATCCAGGTCAACCTTTCATGTTTAATACTTTTGATAGTAACGTAATTTTACCATATTGTGGTCATATTGCATATTTAATACTTCTGCTATTAATATCGTTTTACCATATCCAGGTCAACCTTTCATATTTAAGACTTTTGCTAGTAATGTCGTTTTACCATATTCTGGTCAACCTTTCATATTTAAGACTTTTGCTAGTAATGTCGTTTTACCATATTCTGGTCAATCTTCCATGTTTAATAATTTTTCTAGTAATGTCGTTCAACCATATCCCGGTCAACCTTTCATATTTAACATGTAATACTTTCATACTGCAGTTACTGTCCGTTTTCCTATACACAATACACAGTGCTCTCACCATTGACGCGTGACCTCTACAAATGATGTATGTTGGAAGAATGGACACTTGCCTAGTTAACATCACTGTGTGAAAAATAACCAGCCAATATTTAATTTATTCTCCAAACTTCTAGCAAATATATTTCTCTAACATGACCTAAAATTACAGCTAGGTTAGATGTTCAGAAATGGTCGCACTTTTGTAAAATATGAGTGAGGGCAAAGCATAGGTAGCTCATAGCTAGCCAACTCCCCGTGTTAATTGAATGGAGATTTGACCGAAAATATTGAGCTATATTGGTAACGGACCGCTCCGTTCTGAAGGATGCCACAAAAAAACGGTACAAGCTACATTTAAATTATTCTATGAAATTCTAGAAAATATAGTTTTGTAACATGTCCTAAATTTTTAGCTAATTTAGGTGTTTGGAGAGGGTCGCACTTTTGTGTTTTAGGAAGGATATGTAAACGACAAATAACACCAAAAATATGAAGAAATTATTTCCAAACAGTGTTAAGTCAACAATCATTATGTTGCTCATTTTTAAGAATGCTGGTTAACAAAAAGCAGGCCATTGTCTCATTTCGTGAACAAAGGTCCACATACCATTGTGTCCTTCCGTTTCCTTTATAATCGGTTACCCAACTGAAGCTATAATACCAGCTTTATTGCGATATCGCACATGCAAAAACAGACACATGTGCACAACCAGAGAAGATCCGATTTAATCAGTTGAGCTGTTTCAATGAGTGTTATCTTGGTTTAATAGCTTTTAATGGGGTTTAAGTCCTGCAAAGGTCGAGATGAATTCTACTGTAGACATGACTGCATCATGTTGCTAGTAATGTCGTTCTACCATATCCTGGGCAACCGTTCTTGTTTAATACTTTTGCTAGTAATGTCGTTTTACCATATCCCGGTCAACCTTTCATGTTTAATAATTTTGATATTAATGTTGTTTTACCATATTCTGGACAACCTTTCATGTTTAATACTTTTGCTATTAATGTCTTTTTACTTTATCCAGGTCAACCTTTCATGTTTGATACTTTTGCTAGTAATATCGTTTTTCCAAATCCCGGTCAACCTTTTATGTTTAATGCTATCCGTCATGTTTTCAGTGCTGCGGCATTATGGAATACCAAAGGTTGTGGTAAATGCCATCCATGTGCTCTACCAGGATTCCAATAGTGCCGTTATGGTAGATGGAAGTATCTCAGGGACTTTCCAAGTAACAACTGGAATGCTTCAGGGTGATGTGTTAGCACCATTCCTGTTCATTATCCTGGTAGATTACCTTCTGAAGAAATCAACTTCTGGAATTGACGCTGGTATTGTTACCTACCCACGTCGGTCAAGCAGGTATCTTGCTAGGATGCTGAATGACCTTGATTTTGCGGATGATATTGCCCTGTTGGAATCTTCCACAGCCCGGACCCAGTTTTCGGGTCAACCTTTCATGTATAATACTTTTGCTAGTAATGCCATTTTACCATATCCCGGTCAACTTTCATGTTTAATACCTTTGCTATTAATGTCGTTTTACCTAATCCTGGTCAACCTTTCATGTTTAATACTTTTGCTATTAATGTCGTTTTACCAAATCCTGGTCAACCTTTCATGTTTAATACTTTTGCTATTAATGTCGTTTTACCATATCCTGGTCAACCTTTCGTGTTTACTTCATGTCCTATTATAGACTGCGCTGCATTCCTTTTTTATTTTTGATAAACAATTCATACGTTTCCATGCATGAAACCATTAAAAATCTATGACGAAACACATCACATCTCCAGTGACTGTCCTGCCCAGAGAAAAAGCTGAGCTGTTGAATCAGAACAGGAATGATGAGTTTTCCATGGTCAGGTCAGAGAGATTAATTTAGGGAATGATAAATTAAACTGGTCTACTACAGTAGACTAGTCCTATTAATGTCGTTTTGCCAAATCATAGTCAAACTTTTATGTTGAATACTTTTGTTAGTAATGTCATTTTACCATATTCTGGTCTACCTTTCGTGTTTAATACTTTTTGCTACTAATGTCGTTTAAAAAAATTATCCCAGCAAACACAAAACGTTTTCGACATCATTCGCAAAAGGTTATAAAAGGTTGTCAGAAAACGTTTAAATGTCGGGTTATATAAAGTGTATATTAAGAGTATTAAACGTTTTCATAAGCTTAAAAAACATTTTTGATAATCTACTGCTCAGCAAACAAAAATGTTTTACAGAAGACGTTTAAATGTCGGGTTATATAAAGGGTATACAAACGTTTTAATAACATTCCAAAAACATTCTTGAAACTTGATACAAAACATTCTAAACAGAATGTTATTTTGGGGTTGAAAAACTATTTTGCGAAAAATGTTTGCCCAAAATATTTTCAATAACGTTTTAAAAACGTTTTCAGGACCTTTATATAACCCGACATTTAAATGTTATTAAAAGGTTTTGAAAAAAACATTTTAAAAACATTTCTGTGTTTGCTGGGTTCAAATATTTTAACATAATGTTATTTAAGTATTGACACAATATTTGGCAAAAATGTTTGCAAAAATAGTTTACAATAACATTTTTGAAAACATTTAAAAATATTGTTGTAGTGTGTTTTCATACAAAACGTTTTAAAACGTTATCATGACCTTTATATAACCCGACATTTTAATGTTATTAAAACGTTTTTACCTAAACCAAAAGCCAAAATATAACTTATTTAAAATGTTTTAAAAACGTTTTTGTGTTTGCTGGGATATTGCCAACCTTTTATATCCACATGCCAAGGACCCCCATGAGTCTGTTCTCTTTCTGTCTAATCTCTAAGTTTTTGGCAACTTTGGAGAACCACTGGACTATTCTGAAGTGCTAAGATCATTAAGATATTAAGATCATTCACAGTTAATTTGGAAAAAAATTACAGTTTGTTATCCTTAATATGTAAACCACAAACTAATGTTTACCTCTTCATCTATTACATATTACAAATGCATTGGTTTTCCATGCATTTATAATATGTGATATATAAAAGAGGTTAATATTAGTTGGTGGTTTGAACATTAAGGATAACAAACTGTAATTTTTGTGTATTTTTTTTTCAAATTACCCGTCAGTGATCCTAGCACTTCTGAATAGGTCCAGTGGTTCTCTAAAGTCGTCAACAGATATCCAATCCAATACCGATATTGCAAATATCGGGCTGATAAGATATCCGATCCGATAATCGGTTGAGCCCTAAACTAAATATTTTAGAGTATAGTGAGAATTACCCGTCAGTGATCGTAGCACTTCTGAATAGGTCCAGTGGTTCTCTAAAGTCGCAAAAATTTGAATTAAAAAAAAACCTAAATATTTTAGAGTATAGTGAGGTGCAAGTTGCTAAATGTTGCATCTTATTAGTTATCCATTTGTGGCAACATGTGTTCATTCAAAGTCTTTTGAGGTTGAAGATCCAATGGTTTTGAATGCAAAACCAATACATTGTTTTATTATTGATCTTGAATGTTGTGAATGATTTTTAAATAAACATTCCAGTAGGGCTAAAATTTAAAAAAATGCTATGTCTCTTATCGCATCCATTGCATCTGAAATGGCAAATTCTTTTTTTTCCCACCTTTTTTTTTAAATAGTTTTTTGCTGTAAAATCATGAAATTATTAAAAATATTTTAAAAAATATTAACTTGATTCGATTTAGGTATAACATTTGATATGTGTCCTTCAATTGTGTAAATGAACCACAATTTTATGCTGTGTACTTTTGAACACTTTCAAATGGTAAAAAACAACAAAATATGCATTCTGCATTCGTTTTTGAAACTGACAAGGGATTTGAGACATAGCATATTTTTTAATTTTAGCCTAATCTGATGACAGATTTAATCTAAAAATGAGTGGATTCAAATATATTTTTTCTTCCCACCAAGGTTGTGATCATTAAGGGTACAGCCTATAGGAATAAAGACCAATCGAACATATTCTTGTTTATGCCATAATATTGTAGTCTTTCAACCCTTTCATAACTTCAGCTGTGTAACTTACGAAAATTTCCGCTTTGAAAATCTGGATTTTTCGTACTGATCATACTATAATGATCACCAGACAATAATGTTCTAATCACACTATAGACTGTGTTGACATGAGACGTCAATTGCTAGGCAATTTCGGTCATATGCCCACGGATATGTTATGTTCAGTACGGTGTACCATGAGGAACATGCTAACTTAAAATAATTTTTGCAAACTTTGATCATTTTTACAAACTCAAATGATTTTTTACAAACTCGAATAATTATTACAAACTTTAATTTTTGTTGTTGCAAACTTTAATATAATGTATTGTGCATGTAGAGGCCCATTTATTGTCGGATTTCTGTATTTAGATCACGCAGGGGACGCACCATTAGATTCTCAGGGGTGCATGGGAGTTTGGGTCAGGCAGAATTTTATTTGTATCTTTTTATCGCCTCCAAAGGGAGGATTTATTTTCGCCGCCTTTTTTTATTTATTTATTTATTTTTCAATTATAATGTATACCTTTATACAAAGTTGGGTGGGAGAAATTTGTTTTACTCACCAGTGAGGCAAAAAAAATTTCCATCTCACTAGTGGGCGAAGTTGTTTTTTCGTCTCACTAGTGGGCGAAGTTTTTTTTCACAAAACTCCCATGCCCCTTGGAAATCAAATGGTGCGCCTCTTAACGCGGCTGTGTACTCTAGACATTGTTTCTTTCGCAAAATTGAGGTTTTTTTGATGTTTGCACTTTGTTGTGTTTTTTATAAATAAAAGGAATGAAAATCCAGATTTGTAAACTCCAACTGCAATATTTTAAGGATTTTATTTCACTATTCCATTCGTGTTTGAAATTGAAAAGGAAAGAAAATCTTTGTTGAACCAGCAGAGTACACGCGCTCAACAACGCATCACGTTGCGTATCGCGCAATTTGTTAACGCACAAATACGCTACGCATACGCGACGCTTATCTGCATGCGCGGCGCATCTTATGGAAACACCACGGAAGCACTGATTTCACAAAAACCTAGTGGTCAAATGGCTCCGTTTTAGCTGATAAAATGTGGGTTTTTCAAGTTCTTTCCCCGATTTAAATATCAAGTTATGAATGGATTTCGCTCAAACTTCTCAAGGGGCTGTGGATTTACCCGATGTTCACGTAATATAAGGTACAAAAACGAAAACTGCCCTATTCCCTGTGAAATTCGATGAAAGTGCAAAATGTGACCACTTTAAACTTCAACGGCCATCATTTCAATGTTCATTTTCTCGGTAAAATGACGATTTAGGTACACGATAACTCAATAAATACAGCATCTATAGGTAAGCAAATATGATCATCGTAAAAAGCACGATTGACTCAAGAAACGGTTTTCTCATTTTTTTATATTTTGGTCTATTTCCGATTTGATGTCTTATATGGTCAATATCTCAAAATATAAGGCCAATTGATATAAAAAATATAAAAAACCGTTTTTGGAATGGAGCCTCAAGTTTGAGCTAAAACAAAATAAAATAAAATATTTTGGAAAGAGTGTTTTTTGTTATGATGTACCTAACAAATATTGCCAAAAACTCACTTTTTGTGATTTTCTTCAGAATTGTTGTTTTTACCCCAAATCTGTATTTATATTAAGATTTATTGATGTCTTGCCTTCATAAAATGTATTGTCTTGTGCGAATAATTACAAAGTTATTGCACTTTTACTACATGCATGTCTGAGAGTACACAGCCTCCTTAACAACAATTGGGCGCTATTAATACACATTAATGTTTTTAAGCAAATAAAATTCCAAAATATGGTACGTTTTCTGCCTTTGCTTGCCACGTGGTAAGCCTATGTTGAGGTTGCGATTATATGTATAAAAAAATTCAAGATGGATACCAACAAGTCGTGTGGCCGAGCGGTCTAAGACCCTTCTTTAAAAAAAAAAAAAATCATATCGCATCGCGCATAGACTCAATCTCGATAGCCTGAGTCTCGCTGGGAGTCTTGCTCTCTCGTGAAAATTAGTTTGTAAAAAAAAATATTTGAGTTTGTAGAAAATCATTTCAGTTTGCAAAAAAATATTTGAGTTTGTGAAAAATTATTTTAAGTTTGCATGTCCCTCATGGTACACCGTAGTTCAGGGACCGTGCTTTTAAAAACCCGCCAGATCGCAATCAGGCCATTGACCTGTGTAGTGGTCATACGTTGCTCGCTCAACCATAACATCATGACTGTCCCTAATAGCTACTCATTAATAATGCGTTGCGTCAGGTCATGGACTCTATTCAATAATTTTAATCCTTTCTTTAAGGTCAATAGATGAAAAGGAGACCTTGAAAAACAGATGCGTGTTTCTAGATAGGCCTAATATTTTATCATCCAAGCTGGTGATCTAGGATATTTCTAGGAGGCGACACTTATTAATTCATACCGCTCACATCTTTCTTCATCCAACGGACTTTGGGGAACTGCTGAGATAATAAGTGGATGTTACAATCTAATCGGCTACAATCGGCATAGTTGATGATATCTGATTCTGATAATTCACTAGTAGCAGCGAAATTACAGCGCTTTGTATCCTCTGGTGCACTATACAAATCTTATATGGATTCATGTTATTTATTTATTTTATAAATATTTCTTGTAAACACAATCTAATGTGGTGCTCACTACATGTAGAAGGTCTGGTCTGCAAATGTTCAGTGCATATTCGCTAAACTGCCGCCTCCTTCATTTGCCAACCTTTATCGAGGGGCGTGTTTGAGGTTTTATAGTCATACATGTAGGCCTACCATTTTTGACCCTGATGTGGCAGTCAACGTCAACGCGTTGAAGCAGCTGTTTCGCTCGCGCATCTATGTGGCGTATTAAGCGTGTGCATGTGTACACCAGCGCTTTGACCGAACGCTAGTAATTATTTGGCTGTGCCCAATTAAATGCTCACTGTACTGACATCACTACCACATCAGGATGAAAAATCGCATATCGCAAACCAGCCAAATTTGTCATAGGTTTGAATTGTAATAGGAAAACCGTGAATATATGGTCTCAAACTCTGAAACATCTGAGCAGAAACGTGTCCTTTTTACTGGTTTAAAGTGAGTCTGTAGCTGTCGCCATCTTTGGAATATAATACAACATTCTCTGGCCAAACATCGGGTTAAATGTAAGTAAATAGTTCAAATCGTCTAAATTCAATAATATCAAACAGTCACGGACATTAAGTCAAGGCTACATGAGAAGTTTGGGGTAGGTCACGCATTTCCTTGGTATAAAAAACAGCCAAAAGGATGTCCAAAATTCCCTCTTTTTATCACAACGCGATTTATTACGAAACAGCATTTTCATAGGGCATACGCTGGTTCTTTCAATTCTAGTTTAAAATCTGTTCGTCACATGCAGTCTGATTTGGTATCTATGTTTTCATCAAAGTCTTGGGAACTAATGTGGACAGTAGTTTCGTTTAAAAAACGGATACTGTTTAAAATATCAGTATTTACGCGAGTGACATTTTGAGTGTGTAAAATGCATTGAAAATTGTCGGCTAAAGAATGCATAAATTAAAATCGCGAACAGTAATAGCAACAATAACTATCTACATTCCAAGCGGAAACGCTTTTCATAAGCATACCACCTATTTTTGGGCAATCGCTGCAACCGAAATATGAAATTCCAGGCCATCTGTAAAAAAGAGCGTGAGCATATTTTACTATGAACTTGGGACATCAAAACACATGTTTTAATTGGTGTCAGACCTATTTTAATGATACGATAATTATGCCCCCAATAATGGCTTTCATTTGAACTATTATTTGTTAAACTGCTATTTTTACTTTTTGAGAAATTAATGAATTTATCGAAAAACTCGACGGAGAGTGTCACTTTAACAGCTACATGCCTTAAAGTACAGTTTTAGATCATGATGCTTTTTTCTCTCCTCAATGACTTTGGCAATGAAAAGAAGTGGCATACTGACCGAGAGGAAGCAGGCCATATGTTGCCCTATCTGTCTCAAAATTCCCCAAAATGTTTAAAGGAAGTCTCCAGCAATCACAACACTATGCCTATATAAGAAAAATAATTATCAAGCACGAATCACATGGTTTTATTTAAAATAAACTCATAGTGACCATTAAAACAATTATAAACATATGTCCCTCAACACGCAATATTCAGAATTCCCGGGCGCGGAAATTGTCAAGTGCAATGACGTCCCAGTAATACAATGAAGACTGCTGACATTTGAGCACAAATAACCATTACGTCATTGCACTTAGACAATTACAGCGCGCGAATTTTGAATATCGCATGTTTTTAGCCGACTGTTTTTATTCGATTCTATGGTCAATATGAGTTTGTTTTAAATAAAACTATGTGATTCGTGGTTGATAATTATTTTTCTAACGTATAAGTAGTAATGTTATGATTGCCGGAGACTCCCTTTAAGCTGGTCTACTGAGAGGGAAGAGGCCAAAAGTTGCCCTATCTGGCTAAAAATTACTCAAAATTTTTAATCTGGCCTATTGACCCGAGGAGGAGGGGGGCCAAAAGTTGCTCTACCTATTGGCTCAAAATTCCCCAAAATGTTTAATCTGAGGGGGAGGGGTCTTAAGGTGCTCTACCTGGCTCACAATTCCCCCCAAAATGTTTAATCTGGCCTGCTGACTGAGGGGAGTGGTTTTAAGTTATCCCATCTGGCTCAAAATTCCCCAAAATATTCATTCTGGCCTACTACTGACTGAGGGGAGTTGGTCTAAAATTGACCTACCTGGCTCAAAATTCCCCAAAATGTTTAATCTGGAAAACTGACCGGAGGAGGGGCCAAAAGTTGCCCTACCTGGCTCAAAATCCCCCTCAAAAAATGTTTAATCTAACCTACTGACTGAGGAGGAGGGGCCTAAAGTTGCCCTACCTGATTCAAAATGTTAAATCTGGCCTTCGGACTGACGGGGAGGGGCCAAAAGTTGCCGGTTGGCATTTCTGAAAAGTGACATGGGTTGAAAGATTTGGGTTGAAAATGCAGTTTTTGTGATTTTTTTAAAACTTTTTTTTTTACCCAAAGTGTCAATTATTAATATTAAAACAGCTATAACTTTGAAAGTTAATAAAGTATGAACTTCATATTTGCTGTGGGGAATACATGTCACATGTTTATTCAATATTCGTTAACAAAAAATTGCAACTTTATATTTTGAGGGGAAATATTTGAGGGGAAATGCATTATTTCGGCGATTTTGTTTAATTTTGACCAACCAAAAAAATATGAAGACAGTCGATATGGTCGAACTCAATAATAACACTTATGATATCGGAGTCAAAGAACAATGTATACTACGATTTATTTCAAAAACAATCTCTCATTTCAATCTCAATTTCTTTATAAATTATATCCTATAAATTACTCTACTGTTCCCGTTACATTGGAACAGATTGAACCAGGTTATTTGATGTTGAACATGAAGATGAGTTTCAAATGTACTGGCAAACAACATCTTTTCTAGTATTAGAAAGTTATTTTGCTATTATAAAGGTCAAATTTTTAAAATTAATATAGCATAATATTAATTATGATATTATATTTCAACTTTACTATTAACCCTAGTGTATGATCTTAAGGAGATGTGCAATAATTATGGGGGGTGTATAATTACCTAAATGCATGCCAAACAATGCTCCCCCGGCCTGCCCAAAAGTCTGTGACCCCCTTTCCACATGCCAAATTGTTAAGATTACTTAAGTTGTCTAGATATTATATTGCGACATATTTATTTAAAAGGCGCCCCATGAAAGTGTGTCAAAAATAGCTACCCCCCCCCAACTTTACCTCCCCACAGGGCTCATAATTACTGAACAGCCCCTATCAAGAACGGACTTTACTTTTTGCCATCATTATACTGCATACAGTAAGTGTAGGCCTAATTAAAGGCTTCAAAATGTATGGTATAAAAAAATTACGTGGCGATTATTCAACTTATTTTTTACTTTGAACACGGAGTAAAATATAGTATCAAACTTACAGATTGTTAAGATTTTCATGAAACACCCGTGTAATTTTTAAACACCTCAAAGTATATATACAGTCTTTTCTAACATAACTCATGTTAAAGATAGGCTTTAGGAGCATTTTACATACTATTATAATTATACCACGACAAAAACAAAACCGGAAGTATTTGAGACAAATTGATGAAATGCTATTTCTATTTGTTTGCATAAATTAATTAAAAACAACTCTTAACAAACATACTCTTAAAGCGTTAACTTGAGATGAGGAGCATTATACACACTGTTATAATTATACCATGAGACAAATTTGATGAAATGCTATTTTTGTGTGTGTACAAATTAATTAAAAACATTGACAAATTTTGAAAAACTTTGAATATTCAATTTAAGTACTTGTATGCTTCCTGTAAGTTTGTAGATACAAAGTTTAGTAAATCTGATACTGAAAACCACAATTTAAGTAAGCACGACACACGCCTTTTTAAAACGCTTTTTATACCAATATATTAATTGCTATACATTTGGCATACATGGCATTGATCAAATACATCTTATTATAGTCAAACCATCAATTTCAGTTTGTTCATGTGAAAATTTTTGAATAAATCATATAAGTTTATGTTTTTTGCGTCATATCTCAAAAAGGAAACATGGAATTGTCCCTTACTTCCGTTTTCCCCGTTTTGTCGTTGCAGGTTGACATGGTTGCCTTGTAAATATCCATCGACTTGGTTACGATCAAGGAGCTTATATAGAAAGGAGAAGAAATAGATTACGTAACGCATTGAAACCTTGTGCCGATTTGAAATCTGACAAGCTATTCATCGAAAGGTACCTTTTGTTTGGGACAAAGGGCTTCCGCCATTAAATCGGTAAGCTGACCCGACAGTGTATTAACGCTTTACCTAGCAGGCTACTGTCAATAAGTGATCAAATGCAAGTCGCGTGAAAGCGCTTAATGGAACGAAAAGTACCTATTGTTATACATAAACCCAAGGGTGTGATTGAGTAGCCGTAAGCACAAAAGGCACACATTAGCCGCTAATGCATAGTTCGTTGTCACCCCACTGACATTAGGTGCTTCATTTAAATAAATTGAATGCGCCTGCTGAATGATTACACATCAAGGCTGCCATAGTACAATAATGGTATTAAATAGCTACGTCCCGGGAGCTACGTATGCATGTAACATATAATAAGTATACCGGTATAGGCCTATATAAAAGTTGCTTTACAAATTGAGATTTTATTTTATTTTATTTTAAGAAGGAGAATGTCATAATCAGTGGCGTACTGAAGGGGGCAGCTCTACTGTGAGAGGTCTTGGGAGGGGATGAGGTTGAAGGAGGGGATATGAAGAATGAGAGGGGACTGGAGGAAGAGAGAAAGAGGAAGAAATAAAGACAAATAAATACATAGACGTTAATAAATAGAAAGGTAAGGAAAATGATAGGAATGAGAGGGGACAAAACGTAAGAGGGGATGGAGAAGGGAAGGGAGATAAGAAGAGGGAGTGATACTTTAGCAAGTACAGAGAAAGGAAAGAAATGAATGACAAATAAATGTAGGCCTTATAATAATTATTATAGAAACTAAACACAGCCCCCCCCCCACACACACACACACATAGGCCTAACACTAATAGCACTATAGGCAGCCATTCGATGATGCCAATGCCTTTATGCGTTACGTATTTAAAACGCCCAGTCAGATGTATTTTACACCTGCCAAGCATAAGTCACCCAATTTCGAAAATTGGACGTTGAATGTACACTCTCATGAATATTGATTGGCAACATTTTCCAATATGTCAGCGCTCAAATCGGACACAATAGAACAATAGACCATTCAGTGCGTTGGTTACGATCATCATGATCATCGTTCGTCAAAACTTAAGTTATATATTTATCAGTGTCTTGATACTAAAATAATCTGATGCAAAACATAGCAAAAATCAATTAAGATATTAATATGATACAAACATAGCAAAAAATCCAAGAACCAATTAAAATATTAATAAGATACAAAACATAGCAAAACCAATTGAAATATTAATACTGTATGATACAAAATATTATTATCATATTATTGGCAAAACGCAATAAAAAAAATATCATCACCAGTCATAATTCAGCATTGTTCGGAGTCGCAAATAATTATAGAGTTCATTTGTTGGGACAAGCGGCTTTCCGTGTCCATTCAGTCAGAGTTTTCAATAAATATATATATAAATAGCATGGAGTTATTTACAAAATATCAGCTCGTGAAAATCATGCAGAGTCTTTAACAGTTTCATGATGTTCACTCTTCTTGTCCATCGGTGGCTTGTTCGTATTCCTGTTTTTCTTCAGCGGTATGCTCCTCTTCGTCATCCGTCTCTTTTGTTGTCTCATCAATCATTGAAGAAGATTCTGCCTGCTCCTGACGCTCTGCTGCTGGCACTTCTTCAGTTTTTTTGGTCACCAGTTGTGGAATCTTCAGCTCGATCTTCAACAAGCTCAGGATTCACATCTTGACCTTTCTTGTCTTCCTGCTCGGCTTCTTCAGATGGTTTTGGTCTTCGCTTAGCTTCAATGGTCAGCACACCTGCAGTTGACAAAGTGGACTTCAATGAATCAGCATCTACATCTTCAGGCAACTGATAAGAGCGGTGAATTTCGCGATGGAAGATCATTCCATAACGCTCTACCTCCTCTTTTGCGTGGACTTTCAGTTCATTGTCAACTCGCGTTACTTCGATGTCTTCTGGTTTGAATGATTTTAAATTCAGAGAGACTTGGAAATGATCAGAGTCCGACTGATCCACGAGTTTGTTGATTGGAACAGTCACTGCTTCTGATGACTTTGCTTTTTCTGAATCTCCACTGGTTGATGGTGCGCTACTCTGCTCACTGTTCACAGACTCACTGCTGGATGGTATTGTCGATTCTTCTTGGTTTGGTTGGCTGGGCATGTCTGTGGCTTGTTTAGTGTTCTTTTTACAACTGCAATTTGCACATTTCTTGTCGCAGTCCTGTTCAGA
The DNA here is from genome assembly GCF_039555335.1 of Amphiura filiformis. Lineage (NCBI taxonomy): Eukaryota > Metazoa > Echinodermata > Ophiuroidea > Amphilepidida > Amphiuridae > Amphiura > Amphiura filiformis. Next base: position 25,175,440 of record NC_092643.1, on the reverse strand, counting down.
CTTATTCATGGCTTCCATCGCTTCAACAAAAGCAGCGAGGGTAGAGTATGGCATCAAACTGTTTCCATGTCTTCTGCTACAGCATGGTACGTCTCTTGGTGTAGATCGAGGCATACCATAGTGAAAACTGTACGGACTAGCAAATAATTCTTCCAGTGGATCTCGACGGCAGTAAACTGTTGGTACAACAACTCTCAGCATCTTGCTTGGTGAATATGTCAGATGGATAATGATGAAACTAGTTGAAGTTGTATTATTTGAAGACACTGGAGACTCGAGTAACTTGAGTTTATTGGTTGATGGAGCGGTGAATGATGGCCTGTATAATCTTTCAAGTGCAGTTTGGTATCGGACCTTGTCGACTATCTCCGTTTATATCAGTAGAAGTATGAATGAACAGGACCAAAATGTTCCTCTTTTTATACCATTTCTGTTTTGCCTATAGTCATACTTCGAGATTTCACAAGCTCAAACGAGAAATTTCTTTTTTGAGATACATCTCTAAATTTAGCTCAATTGCAGTTTCATTTTATTCGGCAGATTTGCTGGAAAAGACAGGAAAGTTCTCGATCAGTTGGTAGCGCTGTCACTATGACGTATCAAAAGAGACAAATTTGACAAAATACCTAAATACCTAAATACCTACAGAGGGCGCAAATCCGCCTGGTCAGTGGTATCAGACGGTGCTGGAATTCTCTAGAAAGTTCGAGAAACACATTAATTTTTCATCATTGCATTGCCCAATCCAGAAGTAAAATATTTGAGGGGAAATGCAGTATTTCATTGATTTTGTTTAATTTTGACCCAAAAAAGTGAATTTTACATGGCAAATCATGGGTTTTGTTTTTAAATTTAAGATATTTGAAATAAAAAGTATACCAATGTAGGCCCTATGTGTAGACCTACGGCTACAGTAAATAAAAATTCCTTTAAAAAAGGAATGGGGCGCCCAATGTGAGCTTGGACGTGATATGGTGAATTCCATGGCATGGTATTTAGATTTGATATTATAATGATCTACTCAGGGAAGAGTAGAAGATGATCAAATGCAAATGTGTTTGATTGGGGAAGGTGTATCACAGGACCGTTTTTGATGAAATAAATTGAATTGGAATGAAGCTGTCGTGTCAATTTGCGATTATGTGGGGTGGGGAGTTCTGTTTTGGGGCATATTGTAGTGATGATATTGCTTCTACTTGCTAATACACTGAAAATCTAATAATCACATTGGGCGCCCCATTCCTTTTTTAAAGGAATTTTTATTTACTGTAGCCGTAGGTCTACACATAGGGCCTACATTGGTATACTTTTTATTTCAAATATCTTAAATTTAAAAACAAAACCCATGATTTGCCATGTAAAATTCACTTTTTTGGGTCAAAATTAAACAAAATCAATGAAATATTGCATTTCCCCTCTGATATTTTACTTCTGGATTGGGCAATGCAATGATGAAAAATTAATGTGTTTCTCGAACTTTCTAGAGAATTCCAGCACCGTCTGATACCACTGACCAGGCGGATTTGCGCCCTCTGTATTATGATATTAGGTATTTTGTCAAATTTGTCTCTTTTGCTACGTCATAGTGACAGCGCTACCAACTGATCGAGAACTTTCCTGTCTTTTCCAGCAAATCTGCCGAATAAAATGAAACTGCAATTGAGCTAAATTTAGAGATGTATCTCAAAAAGAAATTTCTCGTTTGAGCTTGTGAAATCTCGAAGTATGACTATAGGCAAAACAGAAATGGTATAAAAAGAGGAACATTTTGGTCCTGTTCATTCATACTTCTACTGATATAAACGGAGATAGTCGACAAGGTCCGATACCAAACTGCACTTGAAAGATTATACAGGCCATCATTCACCGCTCCATCAACCAATAAACTCAAGTTACTCGAGTCTCCAGTGTCTTCAAATAATACAACTTCAACTAGTTTCATCATTATCCATCTGACATATTCACCAAGCAAGATGCTGAGAGTTGTTGTACCAACAGTTTACTGCCGTCGAGATCCACTGGAAGAATTATTTGCTAGTCCGTACAGTTTTCACTATGGTATGCCTCGATCTACACCAAGAGACGTACCATGCTGTAGCAGAAGACATGGAAACAGTTTGATGCCATACTCTACCCTCGCTGCTTTTGTTGAAGCGATGGAAGCCATGAATACGTCTGAACAGGACTGTGACAAGAAATGTGCAAATTGCAGTTGTAAAAAGAGCACTAATCAAGCCACAGACAAGCACAGCCTGCCAAACCAAGAAGAATCGACAATACCATCCAGCAATGAGTCAGTGAACAGTGAGCAGGGTGGCGCACCACCATCAACCAGTGGAGATTCCGAAGCAGCAAAGTCATCAGACACAGTGACTGTTCCAATCAAAAAACTCGCAGATCTATCGGACTCTGATCATTTCCAAGTCTCTCTGAATTTGAAATCTTTCAGACCAGAAAACATCGAAGTAACGCGAGTTGACAATAAACTGAAAGTCCGCGCAAAAGAGGAGGTAGATCGCTATGGCATGATCTTCCATCGTGAAATTCACCGCTCTTACCAGTTGCCTGAAGATGTAGATGCTGATTCATTGAAGTCAACTTTGTCAACTGCAGGTGTACTGACCATTGAAGCTAAGCGAAGACCAAAACCATCTGAAGAAGCCGAGCAGGAAGACAAGAAAGGCCAAGATGTGAATCCTGAGCTTGCTGAAGATCGAGCTGAAGATTCCACAACTGGTGACGAGAAAACTGAAGATGTGCCCGCAGCAGAGCGTCAGGAGAAGACAGAATCTTCTTCATTGATTGGTGAGACAACCACAGAGACAGATGCCGAAGAGGAGCATACCGCTGAAGAAAAACAAGAAGACGAACAAGCCAGCGACGGACAAGAAGAGTGAACATTATATGAAACTGTTAAAGACTGCATTTACACGAGCTGATATTTTTGTAAATAATTCAATGCTATTTATATATTTATTGAAAACTCTGAATGAATGAACGGACACGGGAAGCCGCTGGTTAAAAAAATTAACTCTATATTTGCAACTCCCAACAATGCTGAATTATGACTGGTGATGATATTTTTATTGTGTTTTGCCAATAATATGATAATAATGTTTTGTATCATACAGTATTAATATTTCAATTGGTTTTTGCTATGTTTTGTATCATATTAATAATTTAACTGGTTTTTGCTATGTTTTGTATCATATTAATATTTTTAATTGATGTTGTCATGTGCCCCTGATTAGATTAAGTGATTTTTATAAAATATTTTTATTTATACACAATATAGCAAAATTTTAAAAAAAGTTAAAGTATACGTTATTTTAAAACATTTTCAAAAAGAGTGTCATAAAAGCAACGTATTTATATTATCAAGAACCACTGCAAAGTTTTAAGTTTTAAACTGTTAAGTTTTGACGAACGATGATCGTAACCAAGTTAATCGATATTTAAAAGGCAAGATAACCATGGCAACGTACAACGACAAAACAGGGCAAACGGAAGTAAGGGACAAGTCCATGTTTGTTTTTGAGATATGACGCAAAAAAACATAAACTTATTTCATTTATTCAAGATTTTTCACATGAACAAACTGAAATTGATGGTTTGACTATAGTGAGATGCATTTGATCAATACCAAATGTATAGCAATTAATATATTGGTATAAAAAGCACAAAGCTTTTTCAAATTTGTGTGTCGTGCTTACCTTACTTGTGGTTTTCAATATCAGGTTTACACTTACAGGAAGCATACAAGTACTTAAATTGAATAGTCCAAGTTCTTCGAAATTTTTCAATGTTTTTAATTAATTTGTGCACACATAAAAATAGCATTTCATCAATTTGTCTCATATACTTCCGTTTTTTGTCGTCATGATCGTGGTATTATTGTAAGAGTGTGTAAAATGCTTCTGAAGCTTATCTTTAACATGTGTATTGAGTTATGTTAGAAAAGACTGTACTTTAGAATTGCTTAAAAATTACACGTGTTTCATAAAAATCTAAACAATCTATAAGTTTGATACTATATAGGCCTATATTTTACTCCGTGTTCAAAGTAAAAATAAGTTGAATAATTGCCACATAATTGTTTTATACCATACCTTTAATTACACTTACTGTATAAAAGTAAAGCCCGTTCTTGATAGGGGCTGTGCAGTATTAATTATGAGCCCTGTAGGGAGGGTAAAATTGGGGAGGGGGATTTTTGGTCAGAAAAAGGGGGCAGAACTTTTTGGCAAGCCGAGAATGGGGCAAGCAATTTTTAGCACACATTCATGGGGCGCCTTTCAAATAAAATACTTTACAAAAGCTTAGGAAAACAGTACGGAAACGCTGCAAATTTTTCTTTTATTTAATAGTAAAATTTAAATAAAATATCATAATTATGCCATATTAATTTGAAAACTGTGACCATTTTACAATTGCAAAATAACGAAAACGGCCGTCTAACTTTCTAATATAAAAAGAGATTTTGTCTGCCAGTACATTTGAAACTCATCTTCATGTTCAACATTAAATAACCTAGTTCAAACGGTTGTAATGTAACGGGAACTGTATAGTAATTTATATGCATTTATAACGAACATGAAATTAAAATGAGAGATTGGTTTTTAATAAATTGTAGTATACGTTGTTCTATATTTCAGGTTGTGTGTTGTTATGAGTTCGACCATGTCGACTGTTTTCATTTTAGGCTTAACACCAATAAACTATCATTTTAGATTAAAAGATATTATCCACCCGGAGGGGGTACTCCCATGTAAATGGGGTATGGGTATGTGCGGCGGTCAAGGGTCCCTTTTTCAGGCTCCCCGGCAGTTCCTTAAGACCCACATCATGCTCCAGTTCTTTGAGCCTCAAACTCTGGCAATTGTAGCTCTTTAGCCAAAATTTGGACAATTTTGGAATTTCTTAGCTCCAAAGCCTATAATTTGACCCAATTTTAGTTCACAAGACCTACCAAAAATGTTAAAATTTCAGTTCATCAAGCCCCTATTTTTCCAAAAATCAGTTCTTAGTTCCCAAAGTTCGGCGTTCCGCGCCGCACACCCCTACCAAAATTTCAGATGAGTGCCCCCCCCCCCCCGGGATTATCAGATTAACCAAATGAAACACAGCCCACTCGTAGCAGGTTCAGCCTCATCCCCAAAGTAGTCCAAAAAATATTTTTTACCTGGGATTATAACATCATGGTTGTGTGCATAAGCGTTCGGTCGTTTGACAAAGATATCGCCCCTGTGTGTATCCTCGCGCTGTCGACAACCCGAAATTCCCACTAGATCTAAAAATGCAAATTATTAAAGCAGATATATCTATGAAATTAAATAAAGTATGTTACGTGTATATTCAATATTCGTTAACAACAAAATCATCTTTATATCTTGATGGAATATTTTGGGTGAAATGCATTATGTTGATGATTTTGTTCATTATTTTAACTCAAAAAGGTTCATTTTACATGATAAAAAATGTAATTATTTAAAAAAATATTAAGATATTTGAAATAAAAAGTATAGGGGGCCTACCAATGCATTGAAATGGAGGTGAACATTAAAAAAGTCAACCATGACAACTTCCTGAAACCAAAGGTTTTTGACCTATGACCTCATGAAAATCCAAGGTCAATATAAAGTGATCGTTTCAGTTTTACCATCAAAATCAACTGACAAATGGCTGGGGATGTAGTTGATAGGGTAACTGACCAACCTGTGACATCTGCAACTATCCTGAATTGTGGTGCTCTTTCGTATAAACAATATCAAATGCAATAAAAACTTGTGTATGAGTAAGTATACAATAAAAATTGGATGAAAATGCCAATCTTTAACCAAAAAATGTCATTTTTAGCCAAAAACAAACCTTTTATACCGACCTTTGATTTTAAAGAGGTCAAGTCAACAACCTTTGTTTTTAGGAAGTTGCCATTCACTTGTTTGATGTACACATTCATATTAATACATTGGTATACATTTATTCAAATAATTTAAAACATTTTTCGATGATTTACCTTGCAAAATTAAATGTTTTTGACAAAATTATAGAAAATCGCCAAAAAAATGCATTTCCTCTGAACATATTTTTCTGGATTGGCTTTTGCTGTTAATGATGTTTTACCAAATCCAGGTCAACCTTTAATACTTTTGCTATTAATGTCGTTTTACCAAATCCTAGTCAACCTTTCATGTTTAATACTTTTGCTATTAATGTCGTTTTACCATATTCTGAGCAACCTTTCATGTTTAATACTTTCGCTATTAATGTCGTTTTACCAAATCCAGGTCAACCTTTCATGTTTAATACTTTTGCTGTTAATATCGTTTTAACAAATCCAGGTCAACCTTTTATGTTTAATACTTTCGCTGTTAATGTCGTTTTACCAAATCCATGTCAACCTTTCATGTTTAATACATTTCGCTGTTAATGTCATATTTAATACTTTTGCTGTCGTTTTACCATATCCTTTCATGTTTAATATTTTTTGCTATTAATGTCGTTTTATCAAATCCTAGTCAACCTTTCATGTTTAATACTTTTGCTATTAATGTCGTTTTACCAAATCCTAGTCAAGCTTTCATGTTTAATACTTTCGCTATTAATGTCGTTTTACCAAATCCAGGTCAACCTTTCATGTTTAATACTTTTGCTGTTAATATCGTTTTAACAAATCCAGGTCAACCTTTTATGTTTAATACTTTCGCTGTTAATGTCGTTTTACCAAATCCATGTCAACCTTTCATGTTTAATACATTTCGCTGTTAATGTCGTTTTACCAAATCCTAGTCAACCTGTCATGTTTAATATTTTTGCTATTAATGTCGTTTTACCAAATCCTAGTCAACCTTTCATGTGTAACACTTTTGCTATTAATGTCGTTTTACCAAATCCAGGTCAACCTTTCATGTTTAATACTTTTACTGTTAATGTCGTTTTACCAAATCCAGGTCAACCTTTTATGTTTAATACTTTTGCTGCTAATGTCGTTTTACCAAATCCAGGTCAACCTTTCATGTTTAATACTTTCGCTATTAATGTCGTTTTACCAAATCCTGGTCAACCTTTCATGTTTAATACTTTTGCTATTAATGTCGTTTTACCAAATGCTAGTCAACCTTTCATGTTTAATACTTTTGCTATTAATGTCGTTTTACCAAATCCTAGTCAACCTTTCATGTTTAATATTTTTTGCTATTAATGTCGTTTTATCAAATCCTAGTCAACCTTTCATGTTTAATACTTTTGCTATTAATGTCGTTTTACCAAATCCTAGTCAAGCTTTCATGTTTAATACTTTCGCTATTAATGTCGTTTTACCAAATCCAGGTCAACCTTTCATGTTTACTACTTTTGCTGTTAATATCGTTTTACCAAATCCAGGTCAACCTTTTATGTTTAATACTTTTGCTGTTAATGTCGTTTTACCAAATCCATGTCAACCTTTCATGTTTAATACTTTCGCTATTAATGTCGTTTTACCAAATCCATGTCAACCTTTCATGTTTAATACATTTCGCTGTTAATGTCGTTTTACCAAATCCTAGTCAACCTTTCATGTTTAATATTTTTGCTATTAATGTCGTTTTACCAAATCCTAGTCAACCTTTCATGTGTAACACTTTTGCTATTAATGTCGTTTTACCAAATCCAGGTCAACCTTTCATGTTTAATACTTTTACTGTTAATGTCGTTTTACCAAATCCAGGTCAACCTTTCATGTTTAATACTTTTGCTATTAATGTCGTTTTACCAAATCCTAGTCAACCTTTCATGTTTAATACTTTTGCTATTAATGTCGTTTTACCAAATCCTAGTCAACCTTTCATGTTTAATATTTTTGCTATTAATGTCGTTTTACCATATCCTGGTCAATCTTTCATGTTTATTACTTTTGGTATTAATGTCGTTTTACCAAATCCTGGTCAACCTTTCATATTTAATACTTTTGCTGTCGTTTTACCATATCCTGGTCAACCTTTCATGTTTAATATTTTTGCTATTAATGTCGTTTTATCAAATCCTAGTCAACCATTCATGTTTAATACTTTTGCTATTAATGTCGTTTTACCAAATCCTAGTCAAGCTTTCATGTTTAATACTTTCGCTATTAATGTCGTTTTACCAAATCCTGGTCAACCTTTCATATTTAATACTTTTGCTGTCGTTTTACCATATCCTGGTCAACCTTTCATGTTTAATATTTTTTGCTATTAATGTCGTTTTATCAAATCCTAGTCAACCTTTCATGTTTAATACTTTTGCTGTTAATGTCGTGTTACCAAATCCTAGTCAACCTTTCATGTTTAATACTTTTGCTATTAATGTCGTTTTACCAAATCCTGATCAACCTTTCATGTTTAATACTTTTGCTGTTAATGTAGTTTTACCAAATCCAGGGCAACCTTTCATGTTTAATACTTTTGCTCTTAATGTCGTTTTACCAAATCCTGATCAACCTTTTATGTTTAATACTTTTGCTGTTAATGTAGTTTTACCAAATCCAGGGCAACCTTTCATGTTTAATACTTTTGCTCTTAATGTCGTTTTACCAAATCCCGGTCAACCTTTCATATATAGTATATGTAATACTTTTGCTAGTAATGTCGTTTTACCATATCCTGGGCACCCTGTCATGCTTTAATACTTTTGCTAGTAATGTCGTTTTACCATATTCTGGCCTACCTTTCGTGTTTAACACTTTTTGCTAGTAATGTCGTTTTAGAAAATTCTTACGTTTAACAGCATTGCTAGTTTTGTCAATTTACTATGTCCTGGTCAATTTTGTGTGTTTACTTCTATGTATGAATTATGTTATAACGTACATAGAAAGCACTGTGTTTGAACTTACAAGTCTAATTTTCTTTCCTGAAACACCATTTGTTTAATATAGTTTTTTTCTCCCGAAAGACCTTTTTTTTCAGGTTTGGGGTGAAAAATCTTTAACTTCAATATGAAAGGTCAAAATTTTCAATTGATCATTGACAAAATTATTGAAAGTCACAGAAAAATGCATTTCCCCTTAAATATTTTACTTCTGGATTGGGTAATACAATGACGAAAATGTGTTTCTCGAACTTTCCAGAGAATTCCAGCACCGTCTGATACCACTGCACGGAAGGATTTGCGCCCTCTGTAAATGCTATTTGGTATTTTGACAACTTTAACTTTGTCTCTTATTAGTAATTTTTTGTGCATTTTTGGGTGGGTGCGGCGTGCCGCACCCACCCTGTATTCTCTGACTATTGACCTACTTTTTCACATGCCGCAGTGTTGAGAAAATATTCGTGCCGGTTATATCCCAAACACCCACAGAGGTGATAGTTTACGGCGAGTTTTGTAATTATTACTTGATTTTGATATGTAAGTAATACGATAAAGTCGTCATAGGCAGTAATGTGTTTGTATTAAAAGAAATAACAAAATAATTATTTAAGTAATAGAAATACTATTTGGAAATTGCAGCAAGATTTGCAGATGTTTTTATTTGAACAGTACCAGTTCACCAGTTTTGCTAGTTTTCCTAATCTTTGGGCTAAATTAATAGCATCGTGAAGGTCATATACGTATATCATTTTATACTGACAGCTTTGGCATGTACTTAAATACAGCTTGTATGTGCATTGTGTTCAGTGTGTACATAGGCTATTTACTTTTCAAATCTTTGATGCTTGTATAAGGTATTATAGACAAATTATTAGAATGCATGTGCATCAGTAGAAATGGCCCAGGTTGAATAAAATAAATAAACATATGAATGAATATTTTATTCCCTGGATTATTTTTGTTGGGACAAAATAATGATATAGTTTGACGCTTTGAAATACAGTTATGTTAATCATGATAAAGTTACAAAGTTAAAAAATAATATCGAAATATTGTAAAATCAAACATTTCCCTCATAAGTTGCAATACAACATATTGAGGAAATTGATATGACAGATTTTTAAACTTTGATATGGAAAGATACCCCAGCCCTGTTGTCTCACCAGAGAAGATGAGCAGAAGTTTTTTATCTGAAAAAAAAAAAAAAAATCAAGGTATGATTACGAAAATGTTTTAAATAACTATTATCTACAAAAGTTTTATAACCATGTTTTATATAAAATGTTAACATAAAACGTCTTGTGTTATGATGTGAAGGGTTAATATAAAAACAGGGAAAATCTGTTCCAACTGACCAGCAGAGAACAAAGGATAAGCAATAGATCAGATTAAAATCAGGGAAAATATGACACAACCTCTAATGGGGGCATAACAAACGTATAAACGTATAAAGTTAAAAACTCTTTTAACTTTGTTTATACGTTTTGTGTAATTCCCTATTGGAAATCGATGTTGTGTCATATTTTCCCTGTTTTTAATTGTGAACTTGACTTACTCATTCTTTCATTTCTCTTGACAATTTTTCATTTGCCCACCCTATTCCTTTTAAAGGAATTTTTATTTAATAAATTGAGTGGTTTAGCGGGTTTATATCGCCAATATTTACCAGATACTTTAGTTGCTATTAAATCGTTCAATAAAAACAAAATCAACAAGAAATGTCTTTAAAAGGGCAACGCCATGGTAAAAAAACGACGTTGTCTATAAAGTTTTCGTCTTTGGATGAACGTACACCAGATGCCATCAGAGCGGTATAGACGCGTTTACAGGAAAGCTTGTGATTCTCCTTCGAAAACAAAATAATTACCTCCTCATAATTATATAGTTGCAAAGTTTATCTTTATTTTTTTAAACAAAACGTGTGTATTATCAAGAAGACAGCCCCTGCTGCAAATGACTCTTCAGCATGTTCAGTCTGCCTCGGGACGTGACCTTGAACTTATTTGCTACGTCATAGTGATAGCGCCACCAACTGATCGAGAACTTTCTTGTCTTTTCCTGTAGTCTGCCGCGGGTGACCATGTTATGTTATGTAGTTTTCGCATTGAGCTAAATTTAGAAACTTATCTCGAAAGAGAAATTTCTCGTTTGAGCTTGTGAAATCTCGAAGTATGACTAGGCAAATGAGAAATGGTATAAAAAGAGGAACATTTGGTCCAGTTCATTCATACTTCTACAGAATAGAGACAAGAGATAGTCAATTACCTGCGACAATCGACAAGATCCTGATACCAAACTACACTTGAAAGATTATACATTCCATCTGCCATTCACCGCTCGATCAACCAATACACTCAAGTTACTCGAGTTTCCAGAGTCTTCAAATAACACAATCATTTCATCATTAACCATCTGACATATTCACCAAGCAAGATGCTGAGAGTTGTTGTACCAACAGTTTACTGCCGAGATCCACTAGAAGAATTATTTGCTAGCCCGTGGAGTTTTCACTATGGTTTGCCTCGGCCTACACCAAGAGCCGTATCATGCTTTAGCAGACGACGTGAAAACAGTATGATGGCATACTCTACCCTCGCTGCTTTTGTTGAAGCGATGGAAGCCATGAATAAGTCTGAACAGGACTGCGACAAGAAATGTGCAAATTGCAGTTGTAAAAAAAGCACTAATCAAGCCGCAGACAAGCCCAGCCAACCAAACCAAGAAGAATCGACAATACCATCTACTAGCAATGAGTCGGTGAACAGTGAGCAGAGTAGCGCAGCATCAACCAGTGGAGATTCAGGAGAAGCAAAGTCATCAGAAGCAGTGACTGTTCCAATCAAAAAACTAGCAAATCTGTCGGACTCTGATCAATTCCAAGTCTCTCTGAATTTGAAATCATTCAAACCAGAAAACATCGAAGTAACGCGAGTTGACAATGAACTAAAAGTCTACGCAAAAGAGGAGGTAGAGCGTTATGGAATGATCTTCCATCGCGAAATTCGCCGCTCTTATCAGTTGCCTGAAAACATAGATGTTGATTCATTGAAGTCCACTTTGTCAACTGCAGGTGTGCTGACCATTGAAGCTAAGCGAAGACCAAAACCATCTGAAGAAGCCGAGCAGGAAGACAAGAAAGGCCAAGATGTAAATCCTGAGCTTGTTGAAGATCAAGCTGAAGATTCCACTACTAGTGACGAGAAAACGGAAGAAGTGCCAGCAGCAGAGCGTCAGGAGAAGACAGAATCTTCTTCATTGGTTGGTGAGACAACAAAAGAGACAGATGCCGAAGAGGAGGAGCACACCGCGGAAGAAAAACAGGCAGACGAACAAGCCACCGATGGACAAGAAGAGTGAACATCTTGAAACTGTTAAAAGACTGACTGCATTTTCACGAGCTGATATTTTTGTAAATAATTCAATGCTATTTATATATTTACTGAAAACTTCGACTGAGAGACACGGAAAGTCGCTGGCTCCAAATATGAACTCTATATTTGCGACTCCGAACAATACTGAATTTTGGGACTGGTGGTGATATTTTTGATTGTGTTTTGCCAATAACAATTATGACAATATGTTTTATATCATATTAATATTTCAATTTGTTTTTGCTATGTTTCGTATCATATTAATATTTTAATTGATTTTTGCTATGTTTTGTATCATATTAATATTTTAATTTGTTTTGGGGTTTTTGCTATGTTTTTTTTATCATTATACGTTATTTTAAAACAATTTCAAAAACATTGTTATAAAAGCAATATATTTTAAGTATCTTAAGTTTTGACGAACGATGATTGTAACCAAGTCAATTGATATAAGGCAATATCACCATGTCAACTTACAACGACAAAACGGGGGAAATGGAAGTAAGGGACAATTCCATGTTTGTTTTTGAGATATGACCCAAAAACTTATATACATAAGATTTATTTAAAAACTTTACTTATATGATTTATTCAAGAATGTTCACATGAACAAACTGAAATTGATGGTTTGACTATAGTGAGATGCATTTGATCAATACCAAATGTATAGCAATTAATATATTGGTATAAAAAGCACAAAGCTTTTTCAAATTTGTGTGTCGTGCTTACCTTACTTGTGGTTTTCAGTATCAGATTTACCATGTTTACTATACTGTGTATCTACAAACTTACAGGAAGCATACAAGTACTTAAATTGAATATTCAAAGTTTTTCGAAATTTTTAAATGTTTTTAATTAATTTGTGCACACACAAAAATAGCATTTCACCAATTTGTCTCATATACTTCCGTTTATTGTCGTGTTATAATATAATAGTGTGTATAATGCTCCTTAAGCTTAACTTTAACATGTTTAATGTAAACTGTGTATTGAGTTGTGTTAGAAAAGTCTGTACTTTGAGTTGTTTAAAAATTACACGATGTTTCGTGAAAATCTAAACAATCTATAAATTTGATACTATATTTTACTCTGTGTTCAAAGTAAAAAGAAGTTGAATAATCGCCACATAGTTTTTTGAAGCCTTTAATTAGGCCTACACTTACTGTATGCAGTATAATGAGGGCAAAAAGTAAAGCCCGTTCTTGATAGGGGCTGTGCAGTAATTATGAGCCCTGTGGGGAGGGTAAAGTTGGGGGTAGCTATTTTTGACACACATTCATCGGGCGCCTTTTAAATAAAACGCTCCAAAAGAGCTATGGAAACGCTTAAACATGCAAATTTCCTGCTCGCTGCGCTCGCAATATATCTAGACAACTTAAGATTACTATTCCAACAATTTGGCATGTGGAAAGGGGGTCACAGATTTTTTGGCAGGCCGGGGGAGCATTGTTTGGCATGCATTTAGGAAATTATACCCCCTCCCATAATTATTGCACAGCCCCTTAAAATCAGACACTAGGGTTAATAGTAAAGTTGAAATATAATATCATAATTAACATTATGCTATATTAATTTAAAAACTTTGACCTTACAATAGCAAAATAACGAAAACAGGTGTCAAACTTTCTAATATAAAAGATTTTGTTTGCCAGTACATTTGAAACTCATCTTCATGTTCAACATCAAATAACCTGGTTCAAGCTGTTCCAATGTAACGGGAACAGTAGAGTAATTTATTTTTTAAAGTATATAATTTATAACGAAAATAAGATTGAAATGAGAGATTATTTTGAAATAAATCGTAGTATACTTTGTTCTCTGACTCCGGTTGTCATAAGTGTCATTATTGAGTTCGACCATATCGACTGTCTTCATATTTTTTGGGTTGGTCAAAATTAAACAAAATCGCCGAAATAATGCATTTCCCCTCAAATATTTCCCCTCAAAATATAAAGTGTTTTTGTTACCGAATATTGAATAAACATGCGACACGTATTCCCCACAGCAAATATTAAGTTCATACTTTATTTACTTTCAAAGTTATAGCTGTATTAATATTAATAATTGACACTTTGAGTAAAAAAAAAAAGTTTAAAAAAAATCACAAAAACTGCATTTTCAACCCAAATCTTTCAGCCCATGTCACTTTTCAGAAATGCCAACCAGCAACTTTTGGCCCTCCCCGTCAGTCCGGAGACCAGATTAAACAATTTGAGTCAGGTAGGGCAACTTTTGGCCCCTCCCCTTCAGTCAGTAGGTTAGATTAAACATTTTTGGGGATTTTGAGCCAGGTAGGGCAACTTTTTGCCCCTCCTCCGGCCAGTTTGCCAGATTAAACATTTTGGGGAATTTTGAGCCAAGTAGGGCAACTTTAGACCAACTCCCCTTAATTTTGAGCCAGGTGGGGTAACTTTAGAACCACTCCCCTCAGTCAGTAGGTCAGATTAAACATTTTGGGGGAATTTTGAGCCAGGTAGAGCACCTTAAGACCCCCTCCCCTTCAGTCAGTAAGCCAGGTTAAACATTTTGGGGATTTTTGAGCCAAGTATGTAGAGCAACTTTTGGCCCCTCCCCCTCGGGTCAATAGGCCAGATTAAACATTTTGAGGAATTTTTTGCCAGGTAGGTCAACTTTTGGCCTCTTCCCTCTCAGTAGACCAGGAAAGGGAGTCTCTGGCAATCATAACATTACTACTTATATGTTAGAAAAATTATTATCAAGCACGAATCATTATTTAGTTTTTTGGTTTTATTTAAAACAAACTCATATTGACCATAGAATCGAATAAAAACAGTCGGCTCTTAACACGCGATATTCAAAATTCGCGAAATTGTCTAAGTGCAATAACGTAATGGTTATTTGTGCTCAAATGTTGTCAGCCTTCATTGTATTACTGGGACGTCATTGCACTCGACAATTTCCGAGCCCGGGAGTTTTGAATATCGCGTGTTGAGAGACAGATGTTTTTATTCGTTTTAATGGTCACTATGAGTTTATTTTAAATAAAACCACATGATTCGTGCTTGATAATTATTTTTCTTACATAGGCATAGTGTTGTGATTGCCGGAGACTTCCTTCAAACATTTTGGGGAATTTTGAGACAGATAGGACAACATATGGCCTGCTCCCCCTCGGTCAATATACCACGTCTTTTCATTGCCAAAGTCATTGAGGAGAGAAAGAAGCAACATGATCTAAAACTGTACTTTAATGATCACAACCTTGGTGGGAAGAAAAATATATCTGAATTCACTCATTTTTAGATTAAATCTGTCATCAGATTAGGCTAAAATAAAAAAAAATGCTATGTCTCAAATCCCTTGTCAGTTTTAAAAACAAATGCGGAATGCATTTTTTGTTGTTTTTTACCATTTGAAAGTGTTCAAAAGTACACAGCATAAAATTGTGGTTCATTTACACAATTGAAGGACAAATATCAATTGTTATACCTATAATCGAATCAAGTTAATATTTTTTAAATATTTTTAATAATTTCATGATTTTACAGCAAAAAAACTATAAAAAAAAGGTGGGGAAATAAAAAAAATGAATTTGCCATTTCAGCTGCAATGGATGCAATAAGAGACATAGCATTTTTTTTAAATTTTAGCCCTACTGGAATTTTTATTTAAAAATCATTCACAACATTCAAGATCAATAATAAAACAATGTATTGGTTTTGCATTCAAAACAATCGGATCTTCAACCTCAAGAGGCTTTGAATGAACACATTCTGGCAGGCCCATACGCAGGATTTCATTTGGGGGGTGCTGATTTTGAAAAAGTGGACTTTTTTTCCAAGGGGGGAAAATTCTGAAATTTTGGGACTTTTCCAAATTTTGGGGACTACACGCCCCTCCCCCCCCCCCCCGCACCCCTTCCCCACCCCCTGCGTACGGGCCTGCATTCTGCCACAAATCGATAACTAATAAGATGCAACATTTAGCAACTTGCCCCTCACTATGCTCTAAAATATTTAGTTTAGGGCTCAACCGATTATCGGATCGGATATCTTATCAGCCCGATATTTGCAATATTGGTATTGGATTGGATATCTGTAAATTCAAATTTTTTGACGACTTTAAAGAACCACTGGACCTATTCAGAACTTAGAGATTAGACAGAAAGAGAAACAGACTCATGGGGGTCAAAATAGTGTATAACTTTCACAATGCACCCGGGCATTTTGACTTTTAAGTTGTGTGCTGGTTTACCTTTTGTGAGTCGTGAGTTATGCTGATCATTCAAGCTAAGTGTTACATGAGCAGAGTTTTGTAATATTCAAGGTTAAACAGGAAGCCCCGCTTGGCCAGTTCTCCGCAGAAGAACTGACTTACACCTGTTACTTTGATGACAGACAGAACAGAATTTACATGGATACATTTTAGCCTAAGGAACTTGAAACAAAAGTTGGACTTCCACTTTAAATACACACACATTAACATTCAATATCGGCAGTGGCGTAGCCAGGATTTTGGAACCGAGGGGGCACAACTTGTAAATGTACCGACGGAAATATTTTTTACAGACGGAAGTTGCGATTTGTTGACCCAACAATTTTTTGCATGGTTTGAAAAAGTGAAGAGCAACAAAAAAAAAAAAAAAAAAAAGGATAATAGGTGGTACTAACATAAAAACACATAATTTTTATGTGTAATTCACAATTTTTCATCATTTTCTTTACAATTCTCCCCTTTTTCAAATAGTCTATTGTTAACCCAATTTTTTTTAACAACGCCTTCCGTCTACCGACGGCCTTACATGAACCGATGGCCATGACAAGCAGGGGGGGCACCTGAATATCGGGCTTTTGTCGATAAATGCCAGAGGTATGATTGAACACCCCATTTATCATCATCTATTGGCAGCTGATCAGGCAACAACAGTTAGTGCCCTCCTACTGCTGCAATCTTGGGCTATAAAGGTAATTTGGTGTTTCTACAACATATTTCCATCAATATCTCCCAATAAGCACTGAATACAATGCAAGAATAATGTGTGCTTCCTCTTTCAATGTGATTGAATGCATAGGGCACTAGGACAGGCATGACCCTGGAATTTGAGGTGACAGGCCCTTGCTCAAACAATGAGAGGGCCACTGTCAATCAGCTCGTAGATAGTTGTATTTTGGATCCTGTGCCTATGCTTGATGTTCAGCAAAATCCTGTAGCAAGATGTCATGTAATAATAGCCCATTATGTTCCTCAAAATTTACCATCTGCAAAGACATATCTGTAGTACTAGCCAAGTGTTGCAAGGCAAAAGACGAGAACACCGATGCCTCTGAAGGCAGAGCAGACTTGTTTAATTCTGATCTCTGACATACAGTCTGCTTGTGTCAAAACTTGTCTGGATTTGTTTGCAGTTCTTCGTGTAATCTTTTCTCCACTAATGGTAATAACATTCTGTTGTCTGGGAGGCTGCAGCTGATGAACACTTGCTTGCCTGTTGATTTGGCTGAAATTTGGAAGAAAAAAAACACATTAATGATAACTTACTATTTGTCTATATGTAAATTGAAATATGAAAGTGTTGAGCTGAATGCTTTCATGCTGGCCATTCTTGGCTTCAACATGTCCCAAGTTTTGAGATATTTTCTCAAAATATCAAGAGCCATCTCAAGAACCAGTGAACCAATATAGGGCTTGTTTGTACGGGTGCAGCCTGTCACTCAGAAGACCCGGTAGTCAGAAAACCCGCTATTCAGAAAACCCATTATTCAGAAGGCCCGCTTGTCACAATTTTCTGAGTAGCAGGCCTTCTGAATAACAGACTTTCTGAATTGTGGGCTTTTTGTTGTATTTTATGTAAAAGTCCCGCTACTCAGATTTTTTTTCTGACTAGGAGGCTGTATCCATTACCCAGAAGACCCGCTAATCAGAATGCCCACTATTCAGAATTCTGAATAGCTGACCTTCTGGTTGACGAGTTTTCTGAATGGCCTTCTGAGTAACAGGTCTTCTGAGTGACGGGTGCCCCATCGCCCTCATTTTTTTACATTTGTCATTCTGATTCCAAATATGGTCATAAAATTCTGAATTTTTTTTAACTTTTAAAGAAATTTTGAACTTGTCGTCTGCAGTCGACACCTGTATGCAGAGAGTTATAAAGGATATTTCTTACTGGTCAGAAATTAAAAGCAGATAATCTCATACCCAAAGACATAATTTGCATGGAAAATTTGATTTGATTGTGCGGATGAGTTGGTGGACAACTGGATGGACTGGTTATTCCAGTTGAAATTCATACACAACCTATGAAAGACATAACCTTCATCTTCCACATGGGTACATGTAGTGTGAATTTCAAATGGGGTTAAATGGGGCTACACCCATTGCATTTTTTTTGCATTTTGTAAAGAAATGAGAAAAAAATTGGACAAAGTGGTGTGCAAAAAAAGTGGGACATCACTGGTGTACCACTTTTGGCTTGTACCTTTAAAAGCATGTAAGCTATATTTATACCGATGCCACATATAACAAGAAGATTTGCATCACCTTCATTTAGCATACCACTATGTCCAATTTGTTTCTCATTTCTTCGCAGAATGCAAAAAAAAAATGCAAAAAAATGCAATGGGTGTAGTACTCCTTTCATTAAGGCCCTTAATGGCTACTCCATTCAAAATAACACACCCAGAGGGCATGGGAGAATAAAGTAATGTCTCCATTTTTGCGTGGATTGAATTTCAACTGAAATGGACCCTTACTGTGAGGCCACAGAATTAATTTTACCTTACAGGGAACTAACGAGCCAACAAGCCAATTTGAGCAAATGTACGTGTTAAACCAATTTAACATTACTAGGGGTATATTAAGGGGTACATTAAGCTTCTCTAGCTACAAAAAATTGCCATTTGATGCACTAATATGAGCATTTAACAATTACACATAAAACTTATTGACAAATGTGTAATATACAGGGAAAGAAGAATTACGCATCGCACACTAGCACATTTAAACACGAATTAACAAATGGAAACATAACATGCATAGGCAGATATACCAGAGAAAAAACTCTGGACATACCTGCCTGTGCGGGGACTCGAACCCCAGACCTCTCGCTTGTCGGGCAAGCGTTCTAACCACTGAGCTACACAGACTGTCCCTGATAAACAGGACTCGAGTCTGGTACTTATGGATATGAGCAGTCAAGGGTGAACAGTACAAACAACACATTAGACACCAGTGTACGAGATCAATTAATGATGCTTACCCGCCAGCCTAATATAATCATACAAACAAAGGAAGAGGCTTACGCATCATACACTGGAACATTCAAACATTACAACTAGCGCATGTGTAATAATTTTTTTTAAATATTTTACAAGTCACCCAAATTATATTCTGTCACTTCTTAAGAATGTCTGGGAACTGCATTGACACGCTTCTATGCCCTGATAATTATGTCCATTTTCACATTTCAACTGCTCAGTGCCAGAAGTGGGTAAGTGCAATAGCTGCCATGGCTGTGCACTATACCCACCTCTGGAAGTGAGCAGTCGATATATACTTACCCAGTTTTTGAGATAAATTAGTTGATATTAAGTTGGTTCTGTCTCCTAATAATGCTGATGAACACGGAACTTGATCCTGAAAAATTAACATACAAAACGAGTTAATTAAGATTTGTAAATTAGGTGGCACTGGGTTTATTTATTTACCCCTGTGACTGGTATTTGAAGACTATGTTTTAGAGCCATGGCTGTTGGACAATATTTGCATTCTTACATCTTGATTTCATGTGTAAATCTGCCATATTTTATCTCAATTCCTTTCACACTCAGATAACAGTTTCTAAAGTTGAAGTTTGAGTTCTTAAGTTCTGTGAGTCATATGTCTTGAACAAATTCAATTTCAACAAGTAAAGATTTTAACAAGTAAAAACAGACAAAATTGTTTGAACACTTGAAAATGGACCCCCCCCCTTCTATACCACATCAAATGTCATCACCATATTGATTGGTGGGGAAAGGACATGAGGAAAAGTAACATTGAGGCAACAGTATTATACAATCTTTAATTTCAAGTGACTCAAATAGTATACAGCCAGACTTGTAGTATTGGGACCCGCCATGGGTACGGGTACTGGTCCCAGGTCATGGGTACCGGTACCATGAGTACGGGTACGGGTATGGGTAAAGCCATGATTTTTGCGTGTTACAAAATTTAAATTCCGTGTTACAAATTGGACGATTCCATGATTTTCTGTGTTACATTATAAAGCACTGAAAAGTGAATACAAGCATGTTTTAAAAGTGTATTTGTCTTATATAATTATATGTACCATTTTACTCTAGTCTCCCCGAGTTGCATCATAGGCCTAGAATTAATGCTAGAATGGATTGCTTAATGGTTGATTACTGCTAAATTATCACTTTTCTTTGTTTTCTTTGCAAATCAACACAAAAGTTAAACATTTTACACAGTTTTTCACTATTTTGTGGCATTTTCAAATTTCTGTGAGCAAACCCCGAATTCCGTGAATTTTTCTGTTTTTCCGTATCTCGGAGAAATCCTGGCTTTAGGTATGGGTCCCAGGCCATGAGTATGGGTACGGGTACGGGTCCCAGTCTATGAGTACGGGTACGGGTCCAAAGTCAAAATAGGGCATGGGTACGGGTACAAAGTCATGGGTACGAGTACGGGTACAGGTACAGAAATTGGGACACAGGTACGAGTACGGGTACTACTAGACATTCAAAATGCCATCACTTTTTTTATGAAAATTAAATACATTTTAAACACTTACTAATCTAGTTGCCATAGCAACTGCTAAATTGTCCATCCTTGCCGGCTTGAGACCAATCCACAAGTAGAAACTTCCCTCCAATTTGAGAACATGAAAGTAGACATTCTGGTCAAGAATGTTTTCCATAAAATTGTGTACGCCTAACTTAGTGTCTGTTGGGGTGACAGACAGTGAGGTTTCAGCTGCTGCAGATAAAGGACAGTCCTCTCCCTTACCGTTCATATTGCATGCTTTAGAAGTCAACAGTGATGTAAATATTTCTGTGTCCTGAAAATAACAAAATATAAGAGTATTTTTACATTGTTGACCCCTGTAGAGGTCAACATTTGACCTATGATCTTTTTAGTAGTAACTCAAGAACAGTACATTGTACATCCTAGATAGGTCGAACTATACATTTTCTGAATCCTTATGACTAACGGAATACGGTACGTTGGTATACTTTTTAACATGATTAAAGCAAGTTTGTGTAGCAGAGTTATTGCCAGGTTGTGCAAAGTCTAACCTCACTTTTTTGTAAGGTCTCATTGTCTACTCAACGTCTGTGAAGAGTAACTTAGGGGACATTTCATCCACACGAGGTCAGCCTCAGGGAATGGATCAGACACAATTTTCTCAGTTTTCCAAGCCATTTTGTTTACTCGTTGTTATCGACGTGACCCAAAGTAATTGATTAGTCTCGACCCCAGAATGTAACATGGCTGAATCGTGAACATGCATTGACGACAGAAACCGGCTGTAAATGATGTGGGTCATCTCGTGACGTGTTATTGTTTCATCACCGACCACTCTTGTCGGACGTACATGTAGGGGGTTGCTGGTTTGGAAATTATCTTTTAAGTATCAGAAATTCCAAGTTTAACTTACTTGCAGACATCGAGTAAGATAACTATGATTTGAAGATCGGATATGTGAGAACCAATTGCATTTATTGACTAAATTACAAAGAAATTTGTTGAAATGTTTGAGCTGCGCAAAACGTTGACACACAAAATGGTATAAGCCAGTCTCTGTGTACCGTACATCAGACACGAGCTCATCCCGTCGAAAAGTGGGTTTTCTTATTTCTAAAGATTGGTAGCGCATTCATGAGATTCTAATTTCGATTGTGTTAATTTTTGTTGTGATGAACACGCATTTATTCAATTTTCTCTCACTTCAATGGACATGGTGAATAAAAATGATTAGAGGTTAACGACTGCGCATCAGTTGTTTTGAGGGTATTGTCAAATATATAAACATTGTGCTCGAAAAATAACTGATGCAAAGTCATTAACCTCATTCATAACCGTCACTTTTCACTTTTTTTAATTCAATTTACGTCACATTTTCTTCTTTTAATTTGAAAACAGAACACAATTTTAACTTCATCTGTCGTTTTCCCTGTAAAAAATCGAATACCGTAGCCCATAAAGGAAATACCGCTAGCGACCAATCACACTAGCACGCAATCATGCGATGTCCAAATACGGCGGCCAGCGTCCGCGCAAATTGTTCGAACGCATAACACATCACGTAACGCGGTCATTGTAAAGCATACTTTTAGCTACGTCACGAGACGCGGTCATTATACTTTTTCAATGACCTGCATTTGCATCCGCATATTTAAAAGTTATTATCTGTGATTGGATCGCACTTGCTGCGTATATTAATGAGATTATGAATGGCCATCGCGGTTGCGTCATTGAAGTCATGAAAAGATTACGTGTTTGTATTGTTCTCAGAAAAAAACAGGTTTTCTACATGCTCGCCAAAAATTTCTTCCCCCCCCCCCCCAATTTTACCCTCCAACTGCATGCAGTGCAGGGCTCATAATTATTGCACAGCCCCTGACAAATGACATGATCTTGCTCTGGCGCTAGCCTAATTATACTAGGCCCTTCGCACTTGATTATTAGTTTCCTGTTTACCGCCCGCATCCAAAATTGAAAATCTCAAAATAATTAATTATTTTATTTTTATTTCTAATTTTCTCCTTTAAAATAACTTTCCAACTATTTCTACTTGCCATTTTCTGACTTCAACAATAATGATAAGTGAACAAAGAGTACAACTCTACCTTCACTTATTTATAAAATCAAATATTGTTAGAAAATAATCAAATGCCCGCTAGACTAGTAGTCCTAGTAACTAGGAAGATCGAACACAGACATAATCATTTGGACGTTTAAATGAGCCGGTTCTTTCAGATAATACCCAATGTAAAAAGTAAATGTTGTCACGTTCTCAGTTACTGGGACTAGCTAGACTAGTCAAAACGAATAGTTCAAACTAAATAAAGAAAATAAAAGATAATTAATAATTAATAATTAATAATTAAAAGTCACCTCATCCCTTTTTCAAAAACTTTAACAATAACAGGAAACTAAAGTAATAATCAAGTGCGAAGGCCTTATCCTTATATAATAATACTAAAAGTAGATAAACTTAGTCATCATGTTAGTGTAAGTAAGTAGGTACATGTATGCCAGGCAAACACATTTGCTAGTCAGCCAAATTCGCCGACAATGTCAATGCATTTTTACATAGAAATTTAAAACAACTGGCGAAGAAAGAAACCTACATAAATATGTTTTCTAAACTTCATTTCATATATCAAATTAAATTTTTATGAGTGATAAGTCAAAACATGGAATTTTTTCATAGCACTTTTGATAGCAGTTACATTTGTCAAAGACTGACTATCATCATGAGACTAAGATCTAGAAAAACCCCGAAATGGCATTTGGAAATTTTCTAGATCTGAATCTTTTTGACATTGTTTGATGAAAGTCAATTTTGACAAGATGTAACTGCTATCCAAATGCTATGAAAAAAGGCTTTGTTTTTCATTTGGGTGACTTATCACCATAAAAATCACATATTTGGGTCAAGTGAAGTATAGAAAACATATTTATGTAGGTTTGTTTCTTCGGGCACTTGTTTTAAATTTCTATGTAAAAATGCATTGACATTGTCGGCGAATTTGGCTGACTAGCAAATGTGTTAACTAAGGTTTGCCTGGGTTACCTACCACGGCCCTGCACTTCTTAGATCGCCTTGATAAGAGTTCGAAGCCCTGTCGTCAACAGAGGGCAGTAAACTCGAGGTAAAGAATATCCCATATCGCGTTAATGAGCTGGGCAGTAACCATAGAAAAAGCTCGTTTCTGGCGAAAATTGACAAGTAACTTGCACAAATTTCTAGATACAGTTACTATAAGGTCGTGCGATGTATTCAAACCATTTGTTAACCATTTCTTTTTTAGGGAGCAAAACTTATTTATCATGAATATTATTGTCATGTTGATGACATCATAGTTACTCGCATTTTGTTCATTTTAAATTTTGAAACATTTAACGCTCAAAAGTCACACAAAATCAATCAAATATATTTTTCTTTATTTCACCAGAGTGTCCTTGCCAAGATTCTAGCATCAGACCATGCGCTTTCTCAAGATATAGCCTTCATAAGTGTTAGGTCACTTCTGTACAATTCTTATAATTTGTTTCATGCATACAAATAGCGATGCACGTTTTTGTTGTGTTTTTGATAGGTTTTCATGTCCAATTTTAACGATAAAACATTATTCCTATAGAAAACAATATGGCAAAACATACAACAGTTTGTAACATTCTCCATGAACTTAACCATCTATGTTTGGATTGTGATGTAATTAACGTGTGTAATGAGATTTTCTTCTGAATCTGACTTGTAAAATATTATTTTTCATCACAATTTCTCATCAAATTCATACATTTCTGGGTCAAAAGTCAGGTAAAACACTTTGTGGTTTTGAAATTTGGTTTAGAAATAACGCTAATAAAATCATTTGGGTTGATCAAGCAGTTGCTTTTTATGATTTTCAAGGCAATATGCATAAATGATGAATCTGCATGTACATAATTTTTCACTTCAGTAAGCTTGTCTTTTGACCAACGTTCATTTACGGGTTATATTGTATGCGATTGACATCAAAGACCCACATGTGTATGAGCTTGTGCATTGAATTGAATCACATAATGGTTATTCAGGTTATTGATCGCTAGATGGAAGCGAACATTACGTAGGATTCCATGTCTGTGCGGGGATTTGAACCCTAGCGACCAGCACTATGAACACTTTGAAGTGTTAGCACCTTGCAGGGCCGTGCTACATGTACATGGTAATTGGTAAGGTAATAGGTATGCTAGGTGAATTTAAATTTGCCATCAAACTGCATCATTTTATATATCAAATTAAAGCCCTTGAGTAAACAAAGCCAAAACTGAAAACCATTTTTTCATAGCACTTTCCGTAGCAAAGTTACATCTTGTCAAAGATTGACTTTCATCAAAAAGTTTCAGCTAGCAAAATTCCCCAAAACGGCATTTCGGGGTGTTTCTAGATCTTAGTCTCATTATGATAGCAGCTTTTTTTAATGGAAATGCTATCCAAATCCCTCTAAAATTCCATGTGCGGGTGACTTATCACCATAAAAAATCATATATTTGGGTCAAGTGAAGTATAGAAAACATATTTATGGGCAATATCGTATTTCACGGCCCACTATTTTGGCGCCAAAGTTGGACCCCCTAGCTTACTGAAAATTGGTCGCACTATACGCAAATAGCAAAAATGATGATGTTTTTGAATTGTTTAATGTTTTCTTGCTGTATTGTCCTATAATCTTGTTAAAAAATTTGGTAAGATATTATATTTAATGTGTAGAAATGTATCTTGGTGAAAATTATAGTAAATTAAAAAAAAATGAAATAAAATACAGTTTGCCAGTGTTGCTTTTTGTCTTTGAGAGCATTCTTTCTTGTATTGTCCTATCCTACTGTGCCTATTAAAACAAAATTGGGAGCGGTAAAAATGAAAAGCATTTATTCCGTTGTTTAATCGTATAGTTATATGTTCATCATCCAGTACATTTTGTAAACGTATGCGTTTTTTAACCCGGGTTTTTAACGGAATAAATAGCAATCCAGAGGGCCTATAGGCCTACTATGGCATGCCATTTATTCCGTCAAAATTATGCAGATAAATCTGTTATTGTCGCGTGTCGGCTATAAAATGACGGAATAAATCATAGTAGTAGGCCTAGGCATGAAGTATGCAATTTATTCCGTCAAAATTTTGTCTGTAGGCCTAATAATATAAAAATGGTGTTTTTTTTTTAAATTATCAGTTTTATTCTTTTAACGGAATAAATCGAATCAGTGTCACTTCCCAACTTTTAAACACGGGATCAAGTCATAACATGTTACAGTAATAACGGAATAAATCATAGTAGTCCTAAGCATGAAGTATGCAATTTATTCCGTCAAAATTTTGCCTGTAATAATAATAATAATAATAATAATAATAAATCTTTTATTGTCGCGTGTCGCCTATAAAATGACGGAATAAATCATAGTAAAGTATGCAATTTATTCCGTCAAAATTTTGTCTGTAATAATATTTTTAAAAAAACAATTGCTTTTTTAATTATCAGTCTTATTCTTTTACGGAATAAATCGAATCAGTGTCATTTCCCAACTTTTAAACACGGTATCAAGTCAAAGCATGTAACAGTAGGCCTAATAACGGAATATGCAAATATTTGTTGATTATACATGATCATGCTGACATTCTAGTGCCGGTATGGTATGAGATATAGGCCTATACGATATTTTTAGAGGTAATAATAATTCAAGCGCAGTTGATTAATTTGCTTTATTCCGTACCTACCGAACGGAATAAATGTAAAAATTAGGAATGATTTCAAAGTAGCCTACATTGGCTTAATCATACAGCAATATTCTGTGTTACAGTCTTAACGGAATAAAGGCAAAATCAAGTTATATTGCGTTGATTTATAATTATTTTAATCATGCTAGGGGCCTGTTTTTTGTGACGGCATGATATAGGCCTATTTTTAACGGTTTATTGTTGAGCAATCTCACAATATATTATAGTGTCATAGAATAAACAGTTTTATAATTTTCCGCCTTTTTAAAACTTAAGTTTCCGCCAAAATGTTCCCGCTCTTTCTAGTTTAAGCTTGTTATAGCCCCGCAAAATCTTCTAAACCCCGCTTTTGCTGCTTAATTTATCCCCCAAAGGAAACCCTCTTTTCGTCCTCCGGACGGGACTTATTTTTAGTTTTAGCTTGTTGGAAAGCCTATATATATATAATCGTGTTTGGCGGCCCACCCTATGGGAATATTCAACTATTTGCGTGTAGGTGGGCCGCCAAACACGATTATATATTAAGCTTGATGATGTTCGACCCTATATATATAATCGTGTTTCGCGGCCCACCCTATGGGAAAATTCAATTATTTGCGTGTAGGTGGGCCGCCAAACACGATTATATATTAAGCTTGATGATCCAAGTTCAGTTTTATAATTTTCCCGCCTTTTTAAAACTTAAGTTTTCCGCAAAAATGTTCCCGCTCTTTCTATAGTTTAAGCTTGTTATAGCCCCGCAAAAACTTCTAAACCCCGCTTTTGCTGCGCAATTTATCCCCCCAAAGGAAACCCTCTTTCTCGTCCTCCGGACGGGGACTTATTTTTAGTTTTAGCTTGTTGGAAAGCCTATATACATATAATCGTGTTTGGCGGCCCACCCTATGGGAATATTCAATTATTTGCGTGTAGGTGGGCGCCAAACACCTATTATATATTGCTTGATGATGTTCGACCCTATATATATAATCGTGTTTCGCGGCCCACCCTATGGGAAAATTCTATTATTTGCGTGTTGGTGGGCCGCCAAACACGATTATATATTAAGCTTGATGATCCAAGTTCAGTTTTATAATTTTCCCGCCTTTTTAAAACTTAAGTCTCCCGCCAAAATGTTCCCGCTCTTTTTAGTTTAAGCTTGTTATAGCCCCGCAAAAACTTCTAAACCCCGCTTTTGCTGCATAATTTATCCCCCAAAGGAAACCCTCTTTTTCGTCCTCCGGACGGGACTTATTTTAGTTTTAGCTTGTTGGAAAGCCTATATATATATAATCGTGTTTACGGCCCACCCTATGGGAATATTCAATTATTTGCGTGTAGGTGGGCCGCCAAACACGATTATATATTAAGCTTGATGATGTTCGACCCTATATATATAATCGTGTTTCGCGGCCCTCCCTATGGGAAAATTCTATTATTTGCGTGTTGGTGGGCCGCCAAACACGATTATATATTAAGCTTGATGATCCAAGTTCAGTTTTATAATTTTCCGCCTTTTAAAACTTAAGTCTCCCGCCAAAATGTTCCCGCTCTTTTTAGTTTAAGCTTGTTATAGCCCCGCAAAAACTTCTAAACCCCGCTTTTGCTGCGCAATTTATCCCCCCAAAGGAAACCCTCTTTCTCGTCCTCCGGACGGGACTTATTTTTAGTTTTAGCTTGTTGGATAGTCTATATATATATAATCGTGTTTGGCGCCCACCCTATGGGAATATTCTATTATTTGCGTGTAGGTGGGCCGCCAAACACGATTATATATTAAGCTTGATGATGTTAGACCCTATATAATTTCACTTGCACAATACGCAATCTCTCGTCTTTGTATTTTACCGCGCACGACAGAAAAACATCCGTTTATACAGCTCGCCAGATATTATTGATTAATTTTCAGTAAGCTAGGGAGTCAAATTTTGGCGGCAAAACAGTGGGCCGTCAAACACGATATTGCCTATTTATGTAGGTTTCTTTCTTCGGGCACTTGTTTTAAATTTCTATGTAAAAATGCATTGACATTGTCGGCGAATTTGACTGACTAGCAAATGTGTTAACTAAGGTTTGCCTGGGTTACCTAAAGGTAAGCTTAAAAGTTAAAAGGATTATCGGCTGAGACTCTCAGTGAGAGCTATGATTGATTTGTGCACATCCACATTTTTACAAAAAAACACATGAATAAGAACAACATTCATCGGCTTATCTACCCTGTATTGGTATTTACATGTGACGAACTGAAGTAAATTCTATCAATATTCCCGTGCTACGGAGGCTGACATTTTGTTCACCTTTGACCTTATTGTCTCATCCCATTTCTTTTCTAAAACGGTCATAATTGTATAACATAATGAACTATGTTCTCTAACATCGAGAATAACAGCATTCACTATACTAGAGGGCGTACTTTTACTTATTTTATTATTACTTATTGTTAGCGCAGATAGGTACAAAAGGAAAGAAAAGGAAAGAAAAGAAAGAAAGAAAGGAAAGAAGGAAGGAAAAAAAAAAGAAAGAAATTCGCTTACTTTCTATCGGGCTCTGTTGCTTTAGTAATATGGGTTGCGTTTCAGTGGACACATCACAACATCAGAAATGTGATAATTCCAAGTTCTTTTTTGATCTTCTGACAGCCATGGTGCTACTGCCAACAAATTTTATTTCAACAACATAACAAAAAACATGGCCTTTTTATATTATTTTTATAGAAAGAGAAAAACAATATACAAATTAAATTTTAAGTTCACACTCTTGCATGCAAACAACACCCCCCAAAGCCCCACACACACACACCCACACATACAATCAACCCAAATAAAAAAACCAAACAAAAAAGGGATTTCTTACGAAACAGATAATTATAATGTATGTACATCTGTGGTAAATCAAAGAATTTAAAATACAAAGAAAGTACCGTAGAAACCCGTCTATAAGGAATAGAAGCGACTGTGATGATAGCATATTTCACGCTAGCGCCCTCCACAATATTATATCATTATGGAATTTGAGCAAATCATTTACCGACACAAGCAGGTATACAATGTATTAGTTTATCTTTATTTCGCATCTCACGAGCATAGCTCACTTGGCAAGGCATAAGACTTTGGTTCTTTAGATCGGAAGATGGTGAGTTCGAGCCTCATCACGGTCACACAAACTTTTATAAACAAAATATTGTTCAAACTTTTCATTTATATTTTCTTGCATTTTCTAAAGACTCCTTTCGTGATCATTTTTTTTCATATTTAGTTTAATTTATTCTATTGTTTTTCTTTTATTGTTTCTTTTCTTTGTCTTTTTTTCTTGTTTAATTTTATTTTTTCTTTATTTTTCTTTGATTCATATAATATTGGCAGGTTAAGGAGAGGAGGGAACTAAAGACCCATTCAGTGATTTGCTCATCCGGACAATCGTAAAAATCATCAAAATTCACCTTTGTCATTGTCATAGATGTGG
The DNA here is from genome assembly GCF_039555335.1 of Amphiura filiformis. Classification (NCBI taxonomy): domain Eukaryota; kingdom Metazoa; phylum Echinodermata; class Ophiuroidea; order Amphilepidida; family Amphiuridae; genus Amphiura; species Amphiura filiformis. Next base: position 25,145,356 of record NC_092643.1, on the reverse strand, counting down.
TAACATAGCCTGCTAGTGGTTCAGCAGAAAACCGTGTGACACATAATATACATTTGGCTACATTTTATTATACGATAAATACGAATTTATTAAACATGGTAACAAATATTCTCTAGCAGATCGGTTATACGATGGAACTGGTAGGCAAAGGCCTATTATAAATTCGGGATATTAAATATCTTCCTGACGAGACAGATCTGCGCATGTGGTCAAAGACGATTCCTTACTAGCCACAGACCGTCCGCTGGAATTAGTTGAACATGAACCATTCGCTATGGCTGTTGGTCGGACCATGGAAATAGTAGATGAGAAGGAATCACAACTAACCATCATCAAAGTTCCAAACACATTGCCGACATGTACATTGACGTTTCTATACACGTCAACCGCTATTGTTATATCATGATCCTCGGGATTATATCCCAACACGATGGTCATCGGTGACGTAACATTTCTATGATATGACATTTTCAATTCTAAAGCTGCAGTCAAGCGACCATTGCTTATGGACTAAATGCGGCCTTGTGAGCAGGAAAGGGCGGGAAATATGAATGCATTATGGGACAGATGGGATAACATAGCCAAAAATAATGCCTTGTGGGAAGTATGTATTACCAAAATCGGAAGTAGAAAGTCATATATTTGAAACATTTAGGGGCAAATTTACCTATGTGGGCGGTCTGGGGCACATGTGAAGGCAATTTGATAGAATTGATTTTCCGTTTGTCTTATGATAGAATCTGTTCACATTTTTCGGAAACAATCGGAACAACTTGTTTTATACCTTTACATTTTAATTAAATTTGGGGTCAGCGAAAATACGATTATCCTTACAAAATGTAAAACTTTTTAAAAGTGTCTTTAGTCGAAAATACAACGTATTTTGATTAAATTTCCCAATATTTGTATTGTTTTGACTTCTCTGCATCTGAAAATGCAGAAATCTGTTGCAAATGTTTATAAAATCCAGTCTAAATGAACGTTAAAAGGGCGCTTCATCAACTAAGGTCACAACAACCGGTTCAAAATTTGTTTGTGCGCAAAGATTTATCGCTATGAATTTCCAGTTATGCTACCAAATCACGCTGTTGGCGGCAATATGAGTGTCCTCAAAAGGGAATTTGTTGAGTCCTCTTCCTTTGTAATGAAGAATAGATAAGCGGGATTAGTCACAGGCGATCGATTTCGTTGTGATTCCTTCTCATCTACTATTTCCATGGTCGGACCTCTCATCTCTCCACATCGATTGTGACCTATAATCCCCGACATTGCCCTTATGAACTCACATCCTCCTGTTTTATTCCAATTCACCATCGAAGTGGTTACGTAATTCCCTTGGTTACCGGATCACGCTATTTTGGTATGCCTTCGAGTGCCATATACTTTGCGTGGTGATTGTTTCGATCGTGGTTCACTACTCAAGTGCGTGATCTCGTTGACATAGTAACATTACGTAACTTCGATACTGAATACGCTGGCGAAGTTACGTAATAATCGGATTAACTACCATAGCAATAGGTGAAAACAATTTTTGAATATACCGCGTTATACACTGATACGTTCAGGCGGTACCTCTTCATTGAACCATATCATGCTGCACCTGTAAGATCTTTGAAAAGACCAGTATTGTATTCAATCTATGATTGCAGACATACACAGTACAGGTGATGAGTGTAACCTGCTTGTAGCGCAGCGCGATATGTTCAAAATTGTTTTCACCTATTGCTATGGTAATTAATCCGATTAATTACGCAACTTCACCAGCGTATAATGGCCGAATAAATTCTGACCATCACTTGGCTTGTTGGATTCGTCTATACTACAATTCGCTGTCGTAGTGACGTAATAATCGCAATAACTACCATCAAGCAGATTGCACTAATCACCCGCGTATGTCACCAAACATAGATTGAATACCACTCTTTTCATAAATACTAATCTTACATGGCGAGTGATTAGCATTTCTTTGACAACTATGGTTTAATGCATAGGTGCCACGTGAACGATGAAGTGCAGGGCTATATATTCGAAATTGTATTCATCAATTGATATGGTAGTTAATCCGATTAATTACGTCACATCGACAGCGAATAGCCTATAGTATGGGTTCAAGTGGAACAAAAAATAGTGTATGTCCATTGCTAGCTATGGTAATTAATCATGTTAGTGTTTACATCACTACTTCGGTGAAGACAAGAGAAGTGTGCCTTCTCTACCAACGCCTGTGATATAACAGGTGCAAGCGAAACAAAATTGAATGACCAGAACAGTTTCCTTTGTCAGATGAATTGATTGAAGTTTTTGAAGACACTCTATTCTTGATGGGACAATAGATTCAAATATGGAATAATTATTATTCCTCATCTATTTTTTTTTATTGAAAAAACTGCAATTGTGGCAACAGAACAATATTTATTTTGATTTCATTTCAAGTAGAAACAAAATCGTGCTTAAGCCAAAAACGCACCCTACCTACCATTCCTCAAGAATTGGGATGGCACAAAGGTGCAACATAGGTTTTATTGCAAAGACGAGGACAGACAAGTAGTTACAACACATCTGTCTAACCGTGGGTTTCGCTATTATTTAGAATAAATGCTTTTACTAGTTTCTATAAAACCACAAAATTACTAAAAAAAACTATAAAAAGCTAAAAAAAAAAAAAAACAAAAAAAACACATCTAAAATTAAAAGTAGAAAGGTAGATTTGAAGAAAGATAAAAAGAACATGTCAAAAGTTAAAATTAAACGAGAATGAAAAAACGGAACCGGTGCCCGGACCATGCTCTCTTCAGCATGTCTTCAGTTCCAAAGTCTGACGCTCTATCAATTGAGCTATACGATCCTGATAATACGAAACAGTCGTTATTATGTCCATACAATTGATTGGTGTTACAACATACTTAGATGGAATGCATAGCCACCCAGTGCCAGTATATATTTGCTCAAACTCCAAATACAACAAGCAACCAATTTTATTGAGGGCGTTTCTTAGGTATATCCTTGTAGACGGGGTTTTACGGTATCAGTGTTCCATCTACAGCACAGGTCAAAATCAACCTTCCACTTTCTAAAATGCTTTCCCAACTTTCTTTTTAGCAATAATGCAATATTATACTCAATCTTCCTCTTTGAAAGAAGAAATAATCCAAGAGCCCTGAAAAAAGGGATCACGTTAGAAAATTTGGATCTATAGATATAAAATTTATAGCAAAGAAAAATATACGTAAGAAAATCATCATTGTGCACTCCAAACATAATTTCAAAATTACTAAAATTATCATCAGTGTGGAGTTTAGAATCAGTAGCGTAGATTTCTTTTCGACATTTGGGGGATGGGGTTGGAAAAAATTTCTTGAAGTAAAGTGAATTCAGCACCTTTTGGCAACATAATTAAATAATTTTGCTATTTTGAAGCTAAATTGTTGAAATAATGTATGGTGCAAAATGGAATAAATTCGCGAAATGCGCGAAAAAATTTGCACTTTGGGGGCTAAAATGGCCAAATATGAGGTTAATTTGGTCAGAAACCCACATACAGGCGTCAACATTGGGGGATGATTGTATAGACCACCCCTGATAAAATATTGGGGGGATTTATCCCCCCCCCCCCACGGATCTACGCCTATGTTTAGAATTAATAAAATTCTGAAGTGCTTCCCAGACTGGTTTCACCTACGAATATTCACAATTAATAACACGAAGAAAGTTCTCTGAATTCTTTTTACAATTCCAAGTTTTTGACAGACTGAGTCACAAATCCTATTTTCAATACCTGTAAAATGAAAGTACACATATCATGTACAGTATCATGTCAGCCAACACGTTTATATAAATGGGATGTAATTTCAGAAATGACTTCATTATTGGTATCAATCATTTTACCCGGTCCAGCCAAAATGTATAAGTTCCCGTTTGAATCAAGACTCCTTTCTTTTGATTGAACATAATATATTGTATGTGGAGTAAAAGTTTATCACTAACCAGCCAAACCTCCATATCCTAATTCTTGGGTTCCTGTTTACTGCAGATGCATGATGGTTCATTTCCTGATCAAGATACCCTACATCCCCAACCCTGGCCCCCAGTCTGTGAACTTGTCCGAGTATAAGTAGACTTAACTTCATTCCATAGCCAACAGGGATCATTCTATAAAACACTCCGCCCTGCCGTAGAATAGCAGTAACATAAAATATTCAGATAAAAAGAAAAAAGTTGTTCTTCCAATTAAAATTTAATGCGCTTCTTTTATACGCCAGTGAAGTTGGGACACAGACGTGTTTTGAGAAGCAGAAATCGTCATCTTTTTTTAATTCTTGGTCAATTTTACATCGTTTATTCAACAAAATGCGCGAGATTGTACACATTCAAGCTGGACAATGTGGAAATCAGATTGGAGCCAAGGTAATGTAAAAAGAAGATATATAAAACTTAATTATCCGAAAATTCCGACAGTTCGATGAAACCCTGGTCGATCCTCAGGTCAACCGTTTTCCCAGGGACGTTCGATGGCGGTTTTATTTTCATTTACACTGCAAAATCAAATGTTTATTGTTTAAAGACGAGAAAGTTTGTATTTAATAAACACGTAATGACGACTTTTTTTAATTAAATATTTATTTATTTATTTATTTATTTATTTATTTATTTATTTATTTATTTATTTATTTATTTATTTATTTATTTATTTATTTATTTATTTATTTATTTATTTATTTATTTATTTATTTATTTATTTATTTATTTATTTATTTATTTATTTATTTATTTCAAATTATGTGAGCTTTTAGACTTACATTGTTCCTTGATGGCGCGTCTATTCATTATTCCGATTTTGAATTTTGAAGCCAAATTTGAATTTGATTTTAATTCCCGCTGCTTCTGGTAGGAGCCAGGATTTCTATGATTTGGATTGTTTAATTTACACTCATGTTCCACAGATAAGAAACCCAAAATGTTCTTGTATAAGAGTGTGCATAAACTACATAATTTATAAAGAAATTTTTATTTCTATGTTTCAATTTTCAGTTCTGGGAGGTGATCTCTGATGAGCATGGTATAGATCCAACAGGGGCATACGCTGGCGATACGGATCTACAACTGGAAAGGATTAGTGTCTACTACAGTGAGGCTCTTGGCAGTAGTAAGTTATCAATCGATCGATCAATCAATCAATCAATCAATCAATCATCAATCAATCACCAATCACTCAATCAATATTCAATCAACACATCAACACATCAACCAAATGAAGCAAACTGCAACTTTTGAATTTGCATCTTCCTTGGGTTTTTGGATCGTCGTGTCTTTATTTTTTGAACGATTTTAACGAATGAGGTCTTAAGCCCGCGCTGAAGATGCAGCTATTGGTTGCTGGTTCTAATTATGACATATCTGCCTTTGTTTAGGATAATCAGGGGTAAAAACTAACTGGTACCTTAATTGTTTTACGATCTGTATTCGGCATCGACTACCGTAAAAATTAGTTAATAAGCATAATGTGCCAACTCGTTTACTCATATGCTTATTAACGAATTTTTACGGTATTCGATACATGTCTTTCATAAGCTAATGATCGGATTGTCCTTTCATTTATATATAGGTGGTAAATATGTCCCTCGAGCCGTTCTGGTGGATCTGGAGCCTGGGACAATGGACTCTGTCCGATCAGGACAGTTTGGACAGATCTTCAGACCTGACAACTTTGTGTTCGGGCAGAGTGGTGCTGGAAATAACTGGGCCAAAGGACACTATACAGAGGGTGCAGAATTGGTAGACTCTGTATTGGATGTTGTGCGCAAGGAAGCTGAGAGCTGTGATTGTTTGCAGGTAAAATGATTAATTTTTAATTTTAAATGTAATTGGTCAGGGTTAATCATTTTGAAACTCATACTCCCCCTGCATAATGCGTTTACCTTTATCTTTCACAATACATTAGGAAATGAATTTGGAGAAAACCTTCTGTTAATAAAATACTATGCTGAGCCACCAGTCTGGGTGGCTCACGCTCCAGTAATTTCAGATGATTGAGCTCAGTAATACATCAAAGAATGTCTTCCAATTCATGAAAACAAATAGATAATCAGCTTATCGGATTAAAATCTTAGAGAGAAGTTTTCTCCAAATTCATTCTCTAATGTGGAGTGAGTATTTTACATGGAAGCTACCCATTGTCTATTCTATTCGAAACTCACTCTTCCGTGGAAGACTTCAGCAAAATCTTCCACAGGGGTTGTGTGGATTTTAAATGGAATAGGCCCTTGCTATCAAAATCAGTTTGGTTTGTTTTTTGGGGTTTGTTTTTTGGGTTTTTTGGGTTTTGTGTTTTTATCGTTTGAATTATTTTTGCATGCCGTCCTCAATTAGTTATATTTTGACCACAAATGGTTGCGACTCGTATCAGAGACACATCAGTGCCTCAAAAGGCAAAAAGAGGCAGTCTCACATTCCTCGGATTTTGTATGTCTATTTTATTCACCATGTTCACTTTACCATGCTTATTTATATCTCAATATTTCTTATCAGAGTGACACGGGACATTTGTTATATTCGGAAGAATATATAAGGCTTCAAGCATGCTTCATACATGATACTAAATATTGTTTGTCTTGCGTTTTTTTCTTGATACAGGGTTTTCAACTGACACATTCCCTTGGTGGTGGCACAGGCTCTGGTATGGGCACACTACTCATCAGCAAGATCCGTGAGGAGTACCCAGACCGCATCATGAATACCTTCAGCGTTGTCCCATCGCCCAAAGTATCAGATACAGTGGTAGAGCCATACAACGCTACTCTCTCAGTTCACCAGCTTGTAGAAAACACAGATGAGACGTACTGCATTGACAATGAAGCCTTATATGACATTTGTTTCCGTACTCTTAAGATGACCACACCAACCTATGGTGATCTTAACCACCTTGTCTCAGCCACCATGAGTGGAGTGACCACCTGTTTAAGATTCCCAGGTCAGCTCAATGCTGATCTCCGTAAACTTGCTGTGAATATGGTTCCATTCCCCCGCCTCCACTTCTTCATGCCTGGTTTTGCTCCTCTGACCAGCCGTGGTAGCCAGCAATATCGTGCTCTTACCGTTCCAGAGCTGACCCAGCAGATGTTTGATTCCAAGAACATGATGGCTGCATGCGATCCTCGTCATGGTCGCTACCTTACAGTTGCTGCTATCTTCCGAGGTCGCATGTCCATGAAGGAGGTTGATGAGCAAATGTTGAATGTCCAGAACAAGAACAGCAGCTACTTCGTAGAATGGATCCCCAACAACGTAAAGACCGCTGTCTGCGATATCCCACCTCGTGGCCTCAAGATGTCAGCGACCTTTATCGGCAACAGCACCGCAATCCAAGAGCTGTTCAAGCGTATCTCTGAGCAGTTTACCGCTATGTTTCGTCGTAAAGCTTTCTTGCATTGGTACACTGGTGAAGGTATGGATGAGATGGAGTTCACCGAGGCTGAGAGCAACATGAACGACTTGGTGTCTGAGTACCAACAATACCAGGATGCAACAGCTGATGAGGAAGGCGAATTTGATGATGAAGAGGGAGATGGTTTGGACGAAGAAGAATACAATTAAATTTTTGGATAAAAAAAATGTGTTATCGTCAAACTCCTTCCATAAGATAAAATACATTCCCCATAATTTCATATAGTTTTTTGACTGATAATTTAGGTAATTGTCTGACTCAGTTGTATAGACAAATCCAAATCCACGCATTCCTACACCTGACTAACAGCCTTTAGTTGGGTAGCCGTCGGCTACAATGCACCCAAAATGTGAAATGATTCGGCCTTGGCGGAAATTTTAAACTGCATTCCATCACTCGTTTTACACCTTCCGCGAAAACACAGGTAGACAAAAGAATGATTAAAGTTTACAACACAATAGGCCCTGTAGTTCCCTTCGGCAAAACACACAGCTTCTACATGGTCTATTCGCTGTTGAAGTGACATAATAATCGGATTAACTACACCATATCAAACGCTACAAATGGATGTACTTGCGAACAAAAGGACTATGTATGAATAGATGCGACGGGATTACCTGCGGAATTATCTCTATTGTATATATTATTCTATTAACCCTCCTCGTCCTTGCATCTTCTCTAGGTGTTAGGCGGCTTTTATTTGCACAATGGGGCGCTCAAAACACCAGGTTGGTGCTAGCGGCTACCCAAAGATGGCCGACCAAATCCTGACCATGACTTGGCTCGTTGGATTCGTCTATACGTTTATCTTTCTGCGTGTTTCTATTGAGGGCCAAATTCCGTGCCATGCCGTGCCGTGCCGGGTCATACCGGGTAACAAGCCCAGTAGAAACGATCTGGGTAATCGGTTGCCGTGTCATGCCGGGTCATGTGCTCGCCTTTCGTGATCCACCTCTTGAGGTGGATCATGCCGGGTCAAAGCGTGTAATCCGCGCAGTAGAAACGAGCCGTGTGATCGGTTGCCGGGTCGAGGTCATACGTGTTACAGTGTACTTGTACAGTAGGGGCCTAGGCCTAGAATGTAGTTCTTTCTGATATTATATACACTGGCCACATGTGTGACTCGCATCAGAACTTGATGAAGTAAAATGGATATGAGGCCTACTTCTTTATAGTTAATGAGTTGGTTATATTTGGCTGTAAATTAATTATCATAATAGCCAAATTACTAGATCCACTGGTAAATTAATGCAATTTGGATTTTACGAAAACAATAAATTGTGATTGTAGGTCATATGCCATGAGCTGCCATGCGTGGACATTTAAATTTAGGATACAACCGTCAAATCTGTTTTCCGTACTTCCGGTTTACAGGAAAAAAAATGCCGTGCATCGTGCGAGACACGGCTTTCTGGTCTCAGTAGAAACAAGCTGGGTAACGGTGGCCGGATTATGATCGGTATTTTGTGCCCGGAAAATAGCGGGTCAAAAAGCCGTACGCTTACGGTATAAACACGCTGTTAATGTGTAAAATTTAAATAATTTGATTGAATCTCAGGTATTACACCACATCCGACCACTGCACGTCGATTCAATACGATTACGACCTTCCATAGCGTCAGAGAGAATAAAAGAGTAAATCTCATTCATACATTGTCATGATTGTTGCGATAAAATATCGGATACCCGAATCACATCTGCATATCTGCCAATAACTTGCCGATAAAGTACGGTAAATATACGGTAAAATATGGTAACGATTAAACGTATATCGGTTTTGACGGTAAAATGCCAGAGTCTATGAACTATGTGGATCAATAACATCGTCAGCGCTTTGTGCACGCTAGAAGGTTTCTGGTGAAACTGTCTGCAGAAAAACGCAAGTTCTTCATTGGTCTTGAAGTTGACACTGACTCTAAAGTAGCTAATTAATTAACATTAACAGACCTTTTGAACCTCTTTAAAAACACACAAACAAAACAAAAGCATGTTATTCTTCGTAACATTATTTTCTCAATATGTACTGACGAACAGAATTGCTCTTGTTCACATTAATACGAGGGTTCAATGATGACATCAGTTTGTCTGAGTGTATATTATCTATAACCATGATAACTCCAAAAGTAAATAAATTGGCGGTACGCCATAAATCATGAACTTAAAACCTAATCTAGACAGTTGAACGATCATTTCTATAGATGTCAAGTCGTCAAGAAGCAAAAGAAATCCCGTGCAGTTTTCGTGATTAAGGTCTAAAATCGGCTTTAATACTAAAAGTATTATAAACTGACGTAAAAAATGGGAAAACTTTGGTGGCAAAAATGCACCTTGCTCAGAAAAGAGTTGAGGTCATACAGATCTTCCGATCTTATAATAAACCACGCCAAAGTATTGCGCTGATCATATGAACGTATGGCTTGACCTATCTGAGATGTATAGTTATAGTTCTCGAGCTATAAGCAAAGAGATCGAATGTCGCATTTGGGCTCCACATGGGACACAGCCTATAAACAAAAACTTTCCAATTCTTCTGAAAATGGTTTCTAATTGTATGATTTTTGATACCAATTCAAATAAAGAATAGTTTCCATCATCTAGGATGTCTCATTTGCATGATAGGTAACCGGATGAAAGGATATGACCTTTGACATTTTTGCTAATACTATGGCGCCGCAGATAGGCCAAACTATACTTTTTCTGAATCGTTATTACCACGGGAATAATGTTGTGTGGTTTAAACAAAAATAGTCTTGACATATATGGCGATGTTACCTTGTAACGATACATCCTAGGTGGTGCAAACTATTCTTAATTTGAATTGTTTTTGCAAGACAAACAATTTGTGACCATTTTGGTTTAGAGTGCCCCTCCCCGACATAAGCCAAAAAAAAAAAAAAAAGAGGAAGGAGAATTGATGACTTTGTTTGGTAATTTAGGTTCAGTGTCTTTAAGATGTTACTTTGTTTTAAGTGTTCGTATACTTTTTGTGCGCAGTACATGCTTGTCGCGGTCATTTATAAAACCGCGGCTGCTATAATTTTCATGAATACGAACACAACGACATTGTTCAATTACTGTCTGCTCTACTTTAAACTTACAAAATCAAATATCCGTTTTACCAGTACGTCCGTATTCTTTTTTGATGTGTATTCATGAGCTGCTTGTTGTAAACCCTCCATCCAAGTCCATTGCAGGGGAATGTGTGTATGTTATCAGGCTGAGAATTTTTACTTAGTTTGCAAATCCGAAACACCCTTGGATCAAAATTCAGATATTTACAAATATTTGCATTTTTGAAAAATATGCTAACGAAAAGGACAAAGACAAACGTGATAGCAATCTGATGAGACAAAATCTGACATCAAGATGAAAGTATGGTTTGTGATGCAGTTTGACAACATATTTTGTACAGAAATCTCTAAAAAAATCCCTTAAGGGTATACGAGGTATTGTTGGTCGAAGCAGCCAAAAAGTCGATTTTCATTATCTGAATCAATATATTATTGAAAAATAACACTTTGGTGTTTTGCAAAAGTTCATTCTACAAATCATATACTTTGAAAACTTCCTTAATTTATTGTTGCTAATGAGTTATGTACGTTTTACAAAAGTGTTGTTGTTTCATCCTCTTTACAACATAACTCAAGAACCACAGGACCTACAAAAGTATATCTGTGATATTTGAATTCTTCTACACGCTCGCTATGAATTGAGCAATGCAATTTTTGCTAAAGCTCACTACCATTCACAAGATGCTGTGAACTACTTTTTTTTGCTGCTTCGACCAACAATACATCGTATACCCTTAACCCTATTATAATTATAGCCCGAAGGTTTTAATACGTCATAACAATGCGCGTCTTTACGCCCAAAACGACTTAGCTAATCGTAGATCCATCATTTGCGCTCATGATTTCAGTGATTAACTTTTTACCCCAGCACCTTACCCGTTGCTGGGATCGACCATCAAAAATGACCATAGAGGGGTTTCTACATTAAAATCCATGATTTTCATTTCGCTCCAAAATGATTCCAAGAAATACTGACATTTTAATTCTTAATTAGTTAAAATAATTAAGGAGTGAAAATCGCATGTTCGAAGAATCAATTTTGCCTATTTGTTCATAGCTAGAATATAAGCCACCGTGTAGTCTATGTAAGAAAGGCTAACAATTAATATTTATTTTATCGAGGGGGTAGTGCAAGGGAGCTCTCTATGTAATATAATAGCTGCCAGGTGTTATATACATACAATATAGAATGCAGAAATTGTCAAATGTCTAGGGCAGCTATTGTAGATGGTCCTCTTGTAATGGGCTATTCCAGAAAATAGGTGCACACCCCCTATAGAGGAGTAACTTTTCAATCTAAGAAATGTCCGGATTTCCAAGTCTACTTTCTGAAAACGACTGGAATTCCAGTCGCCAATGTTACTGGAAAAAGCTTGGAAATCCAATCAAATGCAGAAAAAATCACGGAAATGTTGAAAATGAGCTATCAAATTGCGGATTTCTGATTTTGAACTATTTTTCTGCCGGATTTATTTGGCTTTGGGCACTTTAAAAGTCTGGATTTCCAACAGTCACGACTGGACAAAAAGTCCGGATATCCGAACTCCTCTATAGTGGGTGTGCATCTATTTTCTGGAATAGCCCAATAACCCCTTAATATTTGCCTTGGAATAACACATCTTTGATTGAGAAAATAATTGAATAAAGGATATTTGCATAAGCACTTATATGTGATGTATGGTCGTGTGTCTTGAGCTTGCCACCACCAAAAAAAAGGTGGCGACGTTACATTTTGCCAAAGTCGACTCAAAACAAATGATGATATCTCTGTCAAGCAAGAAGTTATTGTCATGCTTGTGGTCTCATTTTATTGCTAAATAAAATGCACTTTCAACCCTGTAAAAAGAAATACTTGAACTTTTTTAATACTGACACTGTGCTTCATAGAATTCCGAATGGGCAGGGTGGCGGTGGTGGGGGATGTGGTGGTGGGGGATGTGGTACACACAAACTCTATGGGATTGGTATTTTTAGTGCGTAATCTGCTTCTGTAAAGGCTGTAAATTGCATTTGGACTCTATTTAGCATCTAAAAGACTAATGTCCTTACAGCTAAACAATTCTACTAATTGTTTTTAATCATTTATGATTGGTTTAGTCTAGAAAATACAAAATTTTCCATACAAAACTACCCGTTGTCATATTAAACACTGTAGTAAGTAATGCAGATGTCTTCAAAATCTAAAAGTTACTGTAAAATTTTAATTACTTATCCTATCATAGTCAAAGTATAGATTTTCTGAAGGAAATTTGACGAGGAATCTAAATATGGACATATTTTGTCTGTATGTGTTAGGGGGGAAAATGTTTAGGTTCAAAATATGTTGAATTGTAAAAAAATTTAACATACTTTGGGACACCCTATATTCCGAGATTACCAAACAGCTGTGATTTTGGTTTCTTCCAAAGTCAGTTGGCTCTGCATATCCTCTAACCAAATGAATGTTGTTTACTTCCAGTTTATTACTGTAAGTTGGTAATAAGCAATGCATTGAGTGGCCCATTTTTTTATCAAAATCTTTTTTATTCCACCCTGTATAACTTGCAGGTCACCCTGTATAATGAGTTAAAATGTATATATTTGAATTGCTTATGCCTTCAGCTCTCCAAAAATGTATACTTTGCTAGTTTAGGGTTGATGATTGTGGAGATAATCTAATTAGAAACCCGGTTGGTGTAAAAATTCATAATATTTGTCATGTAACGCTAAGGGTGGCGAGTTCAGGACACACGGCCGTATGTATACTTTGGACCATGAGTTAATGTTTTGGTAAATAAATAGCGTTGACAAAGAGATATGCAACCATGCAACCAACCGATTGACTCAGGTATTAAAATTCATATTTTAATTCTTATAAGTCACAAAAAAGGAGCAATATTTCTAGAAAAGTCAATTAATTTCGCAAATTTTAACGTGCTACATTTGCTTATCAAACTGATTACACTATTAGGGGGCTATTTGTATTTATTTAATACTGTTTATTTTATTAATTCTATTATTTAAATGTGAAATAGACACTTTGTTTGCAGTAGGAACTACATGGTGCTTAAATATTTATTTCATCAGTGGCGGATGAATTTATCATAACCCCAAAGCAAAAGTGTAAATCCCAAGCAACCGTTGGCATCATCATTACCACAGTCATAAACATTTACATCACTGTCCGCCAAACCATTGGGGTTTGTTCTGATTTGACTGTGACGTTTTTACTCGTTATTCAACAAAAAAAGCATCAAAATGCGCGAGATTGTTCACGTACAGGCCGGCCAATGTGGCAACCAGATCGGTGCTAAGGTAAGAAGATTCGCTTGAATTTTATTAATATCAGCATTCTTTCAAAATACCCTTTTAGTCACCCGGTTATTCATTTCTTTTACTAAATTCAATTTTGTCCTTTCCCGCTTCATTCGAATGACAATCCTGCATGACATAAAGCTCGCATATCATGTTTCATTTGTACGAATGAGTGTTGAGGCGAATAATTTATTTTGCTTACCATCACCTTGTGGTGAATTATCATCACTGATTTTATCAGTATAGAAGCGAATACAAAATTTATAATAGCATTCGCTTTCTCAAAATGTGACGCCAAACTCGAGTAGGTTGTATAATACAATTATAGTATAATTAATGTTTGATAATGTACATGGGTATCGACAAAATCGAGGGTTTTGGAAGCTTTTGGAGGGCTGTTACTAACAAATGTAACATTTAAGAATATATCATAATTAGAAATCTTCTGACATGATTAATGTTTGTGTGTAAAGATCTTATCGCACATTATATGTATTCAAGTTTCAAGTTTTCGAGTATGTATAAAATTAAACGATTAAAACCCAATTGTGAGTACAAGTCCGGGCATTATTGCGATTTTCATAAAGAATAGATTTTTAGCTGTTTTTCACAAAATGTTACTTAAACTAGTATCACATATGTCTCATTTCAATATCTTGCCGAAATGAGTCACAACACAGAAAATCGCTATTTCGTTTCATTTCAGCGGCTACAATTATCGTCATTGCGTGTATTAGCTCGCCGATCGTTATTGAATGGGGTTTCGCACACATTATGACATCCAGTGTCATGTAAACAGTTTAAAAATTAATCCTGCATATCATATCTCGACTATAATATCAATGCTTTGATTTTTCTCTTTATAGTTTTGGGAGGTTATCTCTGACGAACACGGCATTGACCCAACTGGTACCTACCATGGCGATTCTGATCTTCAACTAGAGAGAATCAACGTCTACTACAATGAAGCTACCGGTGGCAAGTACGTCCCTCGTGCTGTTCTGGTGGATCTGGAGCCTGGCACCATGGACTCTGTCCGATCAGGACCATTTGGGCAGATCTTCAGACCTGACAACTTTGTGTTCGGACAGAGTGGTGCTGGTAACAACTGGGCCAAGGGTCACTACACAGAAGGCGCTGAACTCATAGATTCCGTTCTTGATGTGGTACGAAAGGAAGCCGAAAGCTGCGATTGTTTGCAGGTAATTTCTGCGCTTAGTTTTAATACCTATTATATTCAAATTTTATCATCTTTTGTATTAGGCTATTCCAGAAATTAACTGCACCCCCCTAAAGAAGACATGTAAGTTTGTACCATAAATTTTTGGGAATTCCCAGACCAAAAATTGTATCCAAAAAAGAATTGCAATTCCCATTTTGACAATAAAATGATTTTAAAAATTGGGAATTCCCAGTGTCCCTTAAGAAGACAGGCACATTTTTGTCAAACTTTTTGGAAATTCACAAGCCTAAAATAAAATGGTATCTTTTTCTTGGGAACTTGTCTTCTTTAGGGATGTGAAAATAATGACCTCAGTTTTGGGGGGAATTCCCAGAGCAAAAAATGGTGAAAAATTTTGGGAATCCCATGTCTTCTTTAGACGGGTGCCTTTAATTTCTGGAATAGCCCATTTGTCGCTTAATTTTTTTAATTTTATTATCAAGTGTATGGTTGTTCTAACGCAAGATTAGATAAGATTTTTAGAATAATATTTATATTTTTATCTTGTTTATATTTTTCTAGGGATTCCAACTGACACATTCCCTCGGAGGAGGAACTGGCTCGGGTATGGGTACACTGCTCGTCAGCAAGGTCCGTGAAGAGTATCCAGACAGAATGATGAATACCTTCAGCATCGTCCCATCACCCAAAGTATCCGATACTGTAGTAGAACCCTATAATGCCACACTCTCAGTTCACCAGCTTGTAGAAAATACGGATGAGACATACTGTATTGACAATGAAGCCTTGTATGACATTTGCTTCCGTACCCTCAAACTGACCACACCAACCTACGGTGATCTTAACCATCTTGTCTCAGCCACCATGAGCGGTGTGACCACCTGCTTAAGATTCCCAGGTCAGCTCAATGCTGATCTCCGTAAACTTGCTGTTAACATGGTGCCATTCCCACGTCTCCATTTCTTCATGCCTGGTTTTGCTCCTTTGACCAGCCGTGGTAGCCAGCAATATCGTGCCCTTACTGTTCCAGAGCTAACACAGCAAATGTTTGATGCCAAGAACATGATGGCTGCATGCGATCCTCGTCATGGTCGCTACCTTACAGTTGCTGCTATGTTCCGTGGTCGCATGTCCATGAAGGAGGTTGATGAGCAAATGTTGAATGTCCAGAACAAGAACAGTAGTTACTTCGTAGAATGGATCCCCAACAACGTGAAGACCGCTGTATGTGACATCCCACCTCGTGGCCTCAAGATGTCAGCAACCTTTATCGGCAACAGCACTGCAATCCAAGAGCTCTTCAAACGCATCTCTGAACAGTTCACCGCTATGTTCCGTCGTAAGGCTTTCTTGCATTGGTACACTGGTGAAGGTATGGATGAGATGGAGTTCACCGAGGCTGAGAGCAACATGAACGACTTGGTGTCTGAGTACCAACAATACCAGGATGCAACAGCCGAAGAGGAGGGAGAATTTGACGAAGAGGAAGACTTCGAAGAAGATGCCGTTTAAAAATCGTACCTTATAGTTCTGATATCAGACTGACTCGTCATTAATTAAAATTCAAAATAGAGAAAGGTCCAAATGAGCTCACATGAACAGCACATAATAATCAGATCGAGGAAATGAATGAACTTCAATTGTTGCGAAATACATTCAATAGACGGTTGTTATTATTATTTGAAAGTGAACAAATTCTTTTGTGGCTAGAACCAGGAATGAACGGATTCGTCTTATTCAGGCAATAGACAATAAGCTCCAAGTCAGTGGTAGTCTCGCATTACAAAAATAGTGACTGCATTGTAATAATTTTGTTTCGTGTATCTTTATTATAAAACATGTGATAATATTTGTTTTACATTGTGTCGCGATAATGTTCATATTTTACTTAACTTTATTTACGAACATTTACGAAAATGGTGATGACAATCATGATTATAAAGTATTTTTATCATTGAAAACGATGTAAGCTGAATTTATAGTCGCTAGCAGCAAGCGATTTTCGTCTATATTTGCTTTGGAAATAATATTAAAATTGATTTATAAAAAAAATCAATTGCCACTGGGTTATAAATAATCTGTCAGGTGGTATTAACGGTTTTTGAAGACTGTATTTTGTAGTTCTTGTGAGTTTGCATTTTATTTAAAAAAAATAATAAAATGAATTTAATGGTTCGATCGATAATGTGACTGAACAGTGTATGACAAAACTTTCTCAATAGTCCAGTTGCTAAAGGATGGATTTCGAACGCCGTGCAGTTTTTGTGATTAAGGTTTCAAACAAATTATTATGCCAAAAAATACCTTAAACTCCAGAAAATCTTGGGTGGCAAAAATCCAGTCTGCTCTGAACAAAGGAACGGTCGTTTCAAAATGGCTGCCAAAAAACCACGTGAAAATAACAAAATATGTGTTTGTGGGTGATAAATATTGAAAATATTTTTGCGTTTCAATCACATCTAACCAGTCATCCATCATTTGTCTATTGTTGTTTCTTCACGATACAACATCAATTAAGTTTAAGGTGGTAACAAAGGCAAAATATTATGAAATAAATAATCTCTGAGTTTTGTCAAATAAATGATGGTGTAAAAAATACCAAATGGACACCCACCAATCTTGTATCACATCACCGATGAAAGGTGTCAATGAAGCAGTTCCTATCACATGATCAAACCAGGGCACAAAAATACAATATGTCGATCTCTAGCTCCGATGCATTGCAAATGTTACAAGAGTGTTATTACTAACTATAGATGGCGCTACAGCAACATTGTAGCCCAGTGCAGCCAGTGAGGTCTGGTTTAAAAAAAGCGCAGTGATTTATAGTGCACTACGCACAGGCACAACGCCTAGAATAGCTTAATGGTCTCCTATTCCCTACGGTCTCCAATTATCTACACTTACCTTTTATAGCGATGTGGATCTCAACCCTCCCTACCATCCTGACCATCCTTAGCACGATAACCATCCATGTCCACTACCCCTCCCCATATAGCTCCATATGCGATATCGATCCCGACCCTCCCTACCGTCCTGACCATCCCTAGTACGATAACCATACATGCCCACTACCCCTCCCTATATGCGATATCGATCCCAACCCTCCCTACCATCCTGACCATACGATAACCATCCACTACCCCTCCCCATAAGCGATTTCGATCCCAACCCTCCCTACCATCCTGACCATGCGATATCACCGCCATTCGAAGATCGACGTACATATACTGAAATTAGAGAGTTTATGAAATGAAGTTTGAAAATTTACTTCAACTTCCACGATTGAATGTCTTGCTCAGATTTGCTGTGCAACTCGAACGTCTGATTGGTTCAGCTGATTGGTTACTGTAGCAACAACGTTTTGTCGCTTAAACTCGGGACATGTGTAGCAATGGACGATCAAAAGAAGGGCATGTGTAAGCGGATGTGCATCCGGATGATCGCCGGATTGCATCAAACTTTCTCCGTTTTGTTTAGTCAAGTGGGTTATTGGTAACACTTCAAGAGAAAAGACTCTAACTTAGGCGAACTCACAAGGCTAACATTCTTTAATCCACACCATTCAACAGATTTAACATTCATTAATTCCGTCAGCTGCCCGTAATTTTCTATTTTACAGATATAGGGCCTATCGTTATGCATTCGGCAGAAAGATGAATCGAGAATTTTGAGCAAATTGAGTTAATGCATGCTTCTGACTATGTTTTAGGTGATCTTTTCATTTTCACCAGGAAAGCTCTAAACAGGGATTAAATCTGGAAAAGAAGATGCTGACCAAACTTTTATTATAGACGATATTGGAAGAAATTTGATGTTGGATTTGCTTTGATATTGATGTAAGAATGCTAGAGTAATAATAATTGTTATGAAAAATACCCTTGTATAGGCGTTGTAGAGTCACTTTTAGTATGGAAATAAATGCGTTGACGTGTTTTAAAAAAAAGTGTTAATATCCGGAAAATGTTATAATTACAATAAATATATTTAATGAAATATTACTTTTTGTCATGTCTGTAAATGTTACTTATATAATAACATTTATATCGCCGACTGTTATGGAGGACACGTTTCCAAACCAACGGCCATATCAACAGAAACAAAGTATTAACATAATGGTTAATTATTAACAAGATTGGCGATTAATTTATTTGACTTTGTCACTATGGTTCAAAGCCCAGCAACGGTTACGAAACAAACAAAAAACATACGATAACATAAAATCTGTTAAGCAACCGTTATTCTCTCTGCAGAGCTATAACAGACAAGACGTGTCAGGTGTCCGGTTGGGTGTTTCTTCAAGTTTTTTAAGTTATTACATCTACGTCAAAATGCGTGAAATCGTTCATCTACAAGCTGGCCAATGTGGCAACCAAATAGGCTCTAAGGTAATTAAAACTCATTAATATTTTTGATTTATCATTTGCCATTATAAGTTGTTTAAATACTTTTGTCTAACGGTATAATTACTTTTGTATAGCCTATTTCCCGAGTATATTTCATCAATATGTTTCTTTTGTTTAAAGCTATTTTACCCCATTGCTTAATTTCATTTCAATGATTAATATTTATCATTAAATTATTCATGTGCATATTTTGTCTTAGATCATAGAACCATATTAACATAATTAATTTTGAGAATTGTGATAAATTTGTGACTATTTTTGCATTTTTCTCAAAAAATAATAACACACTGGTAACAAAAGTTATGAAAATTACAGGGGCGAGGAGTCCAGTAACTACACTGGAATTTCAGTGACTCAAGACAAGCGGTACTTTTTCTTATGATAAGAAAATAGGTACCTCTAGAATGTACCTCATTTCTTAAAATATATAATGAACCACTTGTCTTGAATCACTGAAATTTCAGTGAAGGAATTGGATTCGTTGCTCCTACAATATACATAACTTCTGTTAGCAGTGTGTAGTAATTATTTGAGAAAAATGCAACATTAGTCACAAAATTTATCAGGGGGTGTAGCCACCTTAATGGGATACCCTGTATTATAGCTCTAACTTCATCATTTTCATGGATTCAGCGATGCCTGTAGAGATTTCGCTTCTTTTTTTATCAGTGAACCTTTGACAAATTTTACCACAAAAGTGTTTGCACGTTTTGTTATTTCTGTTGGTTTTACATTCTAGCAGTTTGCGATTCTGTCAATATCCTAAATTTAGCTGCATTGACTAAAGTAGATCTGCTTAAAGAAGTATTTTGCGGTTCTAGGACCCTCTTTTTATGGTATGTTTATAGGATATCTACGGGGAAAAAAAAGCTTATTCCCAAAATTTCAGTTGATACCGATTTTGCGTTTGCGAGTTATGCATGATTACGCCAAAAAAGCATTGTTTCCTTGCCCTCAAATGAATTTTAAAAAGTTGGTTGGTCGGTCGGGATTTCTTTTTTTTTTTAAACATTTTTTTTTACATCTTCAGAATGCAAAAATTTGAAAAGAAAAAAAAATCAGGAATTTCCAAAAATAGGGTCGGTATTCTTTAGTACATTAAATAGAAAAAAAAACCCAACTTTTTCCTGATTTGCAAAATTAGGGTCGGTCGGTTGAGGGCAAGCAAACATCTTTTTTGGACCTTATGTGTATAAAGTAGGCTCTACCAAAGACTGTTACAGTCTATGACTCCACAGGCCACTATGATGTATTTTGTTAACATAAATACATATTTGGCGATATTTTTACCAAGCGAATAAATCTCCAACAATTTTTTCTGATGTTATAAAAATATAAAATCTCAACTTTGCTTTAGAAAAGTAAATTGATGAGGCTATGGATCAAGAAATGCCCACTTTAACCTAGTGATATCGTTTATCTTGGTACAAAAGTATGCTAACCTTTGAATTCTGTGGAGTACACGTCATTTATGTAATGTCACGGTATTGATGACATCAGATCTATAAATATTTAAGTTTCAAGGTGACGACTAGACATTGTTATCTCATGCAGATATTCACGGTGAGTCACTATGGTAATTAGGCCTATCTCTGTGACAAAATGCGCGGCAAAAAGTCCAAATCAATCGAAACTGTATTATTTGAAGTACATGTATGTTGAAATATCAAATGCAAATGACATTATCATTTGTTAAAATTAAAATGTAGATCAAACATTACAGAAGCAAAAATTCCAGGCAATGATTAATTGTGTATCCGGGGTTCTTATACTATAACTGTAATCAAGATATTAGGTCTAGTAATGTGCTTCTTTGCATCGAGGCACAAGAACGGTGATCACCGTGCTTGATGGCACATACTAATATCCCTCATTCTTCCGCGCGCACGGCTAATCTGCATGTGCATGCTGAGACCCTCTATTATGTGATCTGAAGATCTATCCATTTTTCCACTGGGTGCTCACCACATGCACATGGCTTTATGTGCGTAAAGTTTTGTTCTTGTGAACCTATATTCATAGCACTTTAAACAAACTTTATGCCGAAACGACAAGTAAATAAAATGTCAGCCTGTTTCCCACTTTCGAATAGTTTGCGACATAGATGTAATCATGTAACATTACTGAACTTTATGATTTTATCTGTAATTTCAGTTCTGGGAGGTTATCTCTGACGAACATGGCGTCGACCCAACTGGTAGCTACCATGGCGATTCTGATCTTCAACTAGAAAGAATCAACGTCTACTACAATGAAGCCACAGGTGGAAAGTACGTTCCTCGTGCTGTTCTGGTGGATCTGGAGCCTGGTACCATGGACTCTGTCCGATCAGGACCATTTGGGCAGATCTTCAGACCTGACAACTTTGTGTTTGGACAAAGTGGTGCTGGAAACAACTGGGCAAAGGGTCACTACACAGAAGGTGCTGAACTTATTGATTCTGTTCTTGATGTGGTACGAAAGGAAGCCGAAAGCTGCGATTGTTTGCAGGTAAACTCTTACGTCATAAAATAGCTTTTTATAGTATTTAACTTGTTGCTGTAGTTGTGTTTCTTGTCTTCTAATTCTTCTCCTCTGATTTTCTTCCTCTTTCCCTCTTCTTTCCTTAATCCTTTTTTCTTATATTCGCGTCTCCGTCTTCGATATCGGCTTCGTCTGAATCGTCGTTTTCTTTCTTTTTCTTCGTCCCATTCTCATCTATGCTTCTAATGCCCTTTTTCTTTCTCGTTTTGTTTCCACTGTTTCTTTATCCTATTATCATTAACTCAAGTCAATTTTCGTCGTCTTTGTCACAATTTTACAGGGATTCCAACTTACACATTCTCTTGGAGGAGGCACTGGCTCAGGTATGGGTACCCTGCTCGTCAGCAAGATCCGTGAAGAATATCCTGACCGAATGATGAACACGTTCAGCGTTGTCCCATCACCCAAAGTATCAGATACAGTGGTAGAGCCATACAACGCTACTCTCTCAGTTCACCAGCTTGTAGAAAACACAGATGAAAGTTATTGTATTGACAATGAAGCCTTGTATGACATTTGTTTCCGTACCCTCAAACTGACCACACCAACTTACGGTGATCTTAACCATCTTGTTTCTGTCACTATGAGCGGTGTGACCACCTGCTTAAGATTCCCAGGTCAGCTCAATGCTGATCTCCGTAAACTTGCTGTTAACATGGTGCCATTCCCACGTCTCCATTTCTTCATGCCTGGCTTTGCTCCTCTGACCAGCCGTGGTAGCCAGCAATATCGTGCTCTTACTGTTCCAGAGCTAACCCAGCAGATGTTTGATGCTAAGAACATGATGGCTGCATGCGATCCTCGTCATGGCCGCTACCTTACAGTTGCTGCTATGTTCCGTGGCCGCATGTCCATGAAGGAGGTTGATGAGCAAATGCTGAACATACAAAACAAAAACAGTAGTTACTTCGTAGAATGGATCCCCAACAACGTGAAAACTGCTGTCTGCGACATCCCACCTCGTGGCCTCAAGATGTCAGCGACCTTCATCGGCAACAGTACTGCCATCCAGGAGCTGTTCAAGCGTATCTCTGAGCAGTTCACCTCTATGTTCCGTCGTAAGGCTTTCTTGCATTGGTACACTGGTGAAGGTATGGATGAGATGGAGTTCACCGAGGCTGAGAGCAACATGAATGACTTGGTGTCTGAGTACCAACAATACCAGGACGCAACAGCAGAAGAAGAGGGAGAATTTGACGAAGAGGAGGAAGAGGAAGATCAAGATTAAAACTACCGAACAGTATTTCTATTATTTATATTTGAACCATTAAATAAAAACAAAAACTGTAACATTTCTGGTTTAAGTTCTCGTTCGATAAAGATAATAAGAACATTTGGGTAAAACCTATACCTGTTTATACAAATGCAATTAATCCATACACAGCCGTGAACCCCTACACAGTATACACTCTTAGAAAAAAGTGCAACTTCAATTTAGAATTTTCTTTGTCCCGCAGGGAACATCCTTTAATGGTACTTTAAAGAGCCTTTAATGGTACCCTGGGACACAGCTGAAGAACACCCTTTTTGCTAAGAATGGTATAATTGTTGGTTGTGTTTTCCGTGCGCAGTGGAAGTCTGAGACGAAAACCCTTAAGTATTTTCGTCTCAGGTGGAAGTGTTGCAGTTTTGCAGGCTCCGCAGGGTCCAAAAACTGACAAATGCTCCGATTTTAACTGGTCTTATTGGTTTTGTCAAATATTATTAGTTTGCATGGTTCAGAATGCGTCATTACTGTCAAATCCCACATTGGATCTTATAAACCGGGACTTATTTTATCACACTAACGAAGCATTCTAGTCTTCTAGAGATTGCAAACAATTAATTTTCGACTTATTTTTGAGACCAAATTCGTAGCATTTTCAGTTTTTGGTCCCTGTAGAACATTATAGCGTATGTACTTCCACTGCCCACGATGAGCTAAACCTCGTTATTAAATGCATGCACTCATGGTGTAGATGGTAAAACCTGTACTTCTAACATAAGCAGGGTTGTTTCATTCAGTATTGTCGAATAAACTTACAATCACTCAAAACAACAACTTCGTTACGTTTTCCTTATTTATTCTGGAATGGGATGCGCAATATTTGTCCACTTTTAGCCATTGAACTAAAAAAACTACAGTGTACTGTAATTTATTAAAGGGGATTTCCGGCAACACGAATCGCATGGTTTTATTTAAAACAAACTCATATTGACCATAAAAACGAATAAAAACAGTCGGCTCTCAACACGTGATATTCAAAATTCCCGCGCCGAAATCGTTTAAGTGCAATGACGTAATGGTTATTTGTGTTCAATTGTCGATTATTATTGGGACGTCATTGCACTCGACATTTTCGGTGCCCGGGAATTTTGAATATTGCGTGTTGAGAGACGGATGTTTTTATTCGTTTTTATGGTCACTATGAGTTTGTTTTAAATAAAACCACGTGATTCGTGCATGATAATTATTTTTCTTACATATAAGGCATAATGTTGTGATTGCCGGAGACTTCCTTTAAGCTTTTATCTGACAGGAAATGAGTCAAGAAAGCCAATAATTGCATACATACTTCAACAGATCTTGCGGTTCTTGAGTTAAGGCCAAATAATAGATCAAAACGAAAGTTTTGGGCCTAGTCCCACTCCAGAGAAAAATCATGCACATCTAATTCGCCGTGGAAGTGATGATGTAACAGAATTAACTACCATAGCAATAGATTAAAACGATTTTTGAATATATCGCACTGCACTAATACGTTCACGCGGTATTGAACCATAGATGTCAAAGACCTGAAGCGTAATTCTATAGAATATTCATACAATGCTGGTCACTCGCACCTGTAAGATTAGTGTCTTTGAAAAGAGCGGTATTGTATTCAATCTATGATTGCAGATTACCTACACAGGTGATGAGTGCAACCTGCTTCTAGTGCAGGGCGGTATATTCAAAAATTGTTTTAATCTATTGCTATGGTAGTTAATCTTGTTACATCATCACTTCTAAGGCGAATATCAAGCCTTGGGGTCTCCTTTATACAACCCATACCATTCCTCTTGTGTGTCACCTTTACTTGCCTCAATATTAAGTGCAAACACGGCTAGGTCATGCTCCTCTCCGAACCGCCGTAATATTTAAAAAATACACTGCAGTTTTGTAGTTAAATGGCTACACTGGAAAAATATTTTAGGTCGGTTGGGGGAAATGTGTACCTTCAATACGAAAGGTCAAATTTTTGCTGAACCATGAAATGGTATCAGCCTATATATTAGTGCATGTTACTAGCTTACTAGCTTACTTACTAACTGACTAACCTTTAAGAAGTAAAAAATATAATAAAAATATTTCCCCACCCGGTGGTGACACTTATCATAAGACCCGGGTCGATATTCATATAGGTCCATTTCATATCTCAAAATGCCGAGAAGGTATGATGACCCCCGAGTGGTGTCAAATGAGAGAAAAAAAGTAAAGAATATATATATTTTTTTTAATTTCCTCACCGGGGGTGACACTCCTCTTAACACCTGGGTCAGTATTCATATTTTGGGTCCTTTTCGTATCTCGAAATGCCAAGAAGGTATGACCCCCCCGAGTGGTTTAATGAAAGAAAACAAAGTAAATAATGAAATCAAAAATAATTACCCTGCCGGGGAACCACTCCTCAATCCTCCTAAAACCTAAGACCCAATAGCTTAAGCCACATGGTTCAGCTATTTTGCGGTAACCTCCCAGTTACATACACTTTAAGGGTTCAGCCTATAGGAATAAAGACCAATCGAACATATTCTTGTTTATGCCATAATATTGTAGTCTTTCAACCCTTTCATAACTTCAGCTGTGTAACTTACGAAAATTCCCGCTAAAAAGTGGTTCTTTTAATTTTGAAAATCTGGATTTTTCGTACTGATCATACTATAATGATCACCAGACAATAATGTTCTAATCACACTATAGACTGCGTTGACATGAGACGTCAATTGCTAGGCAATTTCGGTCATATGCCCACGGATATGTTATGTTCAGTACGGTGTACCATGAGGAACATGCTAACTTAAAATAATTTTTGCAAACTTTGATAATTTTTTACAAACTCAAATGATTTTTTACAAACTCGAATAATTATTACAAACTTTAATTTTTGTTGTTGCAAACTTTAATATAATTTATTGTGCATGTAGAGGCCCATTTATTGTCGGATTTCTGTATTTAGATCACGCAGGGGACGCACCATTAGATTCTCAGGGGTGCATGGGAGTTTGGGTCAGGCAGAATTTTTTTTGTATTTTTTTATCGCCTCCAAAGGGAGGATTTATTTTCACCGCCTTTTTTATTTATTTATTTATTTTTCAATTATAATGTATACCTTTATACAAAGTTGGGTGGGAGAAATTTGTTTTACTCACCAGTGAGGCAAAAAAAATTCCATCTCACTAGTGGGCGAAGTTGTTCTTTTCGTCTCACTAGTGGGCGAAGTTTTTTTTCAAAAAACTCCCATGCCCTTTTGAAAATCAAATGGTGCGCCTCTTAACGCGGCTGTGTACTCTAGACATTGTTTCTTTCGCAAAATTGAGTTGTTTTTTATGTTTGCACTTTGTTATGTTTTTTTATAAATAAAAGGAATGAAAATCCAGATTTGTAAACTCCAACTGCAATATTTTAAGGATGTTATTTCACGATTCCACTCGTGTTTGAAATTGAAAAGGAAAGAAAATCTTTGTTGAAGCAGCAGGGTACACGCGCCCAACAACGCATCGCGTTGCGTATCGCGCAATTTGTTAACGCACAAATACGCTACGCATACGCGACGCTTATCTGCATGCGCGGCGCATCTTATGGAAACACCACGGAAGCACTGATTTCACAAAAACCTAGTGGTCAAATGGCTCCGTTTTAGCTGATAAAATGTGGGTTTTTCAAGTTCTTTCCCCGATTTAAATATCAAGTTATGAATGGATTTCGCTCAAACTTCTCAAGGGGCTGTGGATTTACCCGATGTTCACGTAATATAAGGTACAAAAACGAAAACTGCCCTATTCCCCTGTGAAATTCGATGAAAGTGCAAAATATGACCACTTTAAACTTCAACGGCCATTATTTCAAATGTATACTTTTATATGTCTTGTGCGAATAATTACAAAGTTATTGCACTTTTACTACATGCATGTCTGAGAGTACACAGCCTCCTTAACAACAATTGGGCGCTATTAATACACATTAATGTTTTTAAGCAAATAAAATTCCAAAATATGGTACGTTTTCTGCCTTTGCTTGCCACGTGGTAAGCCTATGTTGAGGTTGCGATTATATGTAAAAAATTCAAGATGGATACCAACAAGTCGTGTGGCCGAGCGGTCTAAGACCCTTCTTTAAAATAAAAAAAATCATATCGCATCGCTATATAGACTCAATCTCGATAGCCTGAGTCTCCTGGGAGTCTTGCTCTCTCGTGAAAGTCGAAAGTTTGCAAAAAATATTTCAAGTTTGTAAAAAAATATTTGAGTTTGTAAAAATCATTTCAGTTTGCAAAAAATATTTGAGTTTCTGAAAAATTATTTTAAGTTTGCATGTCCCTCATGGTACACCGTAGTTCAGGGACTGTGCTTTTAAAAAGCCCGCCAGATCGCAATCAGGCCATTGACCTGTGTAGTGGTCATACGTTGCTCGCTCAACCATAACATCATGACTGTCCCTAATAGCTACTCATTAATAATGCGTTGCGTCAGGTCATGGACTCTATTCAATAATTTTAATCCTTTCTTTAAGGTCAATAGATGAAAGGGAGACCTTGAAAAACAGATGCGTGTTTCTAGATAATATTTTATCATCCAAGCTGGTGATCTAAGATATTTCTAGGAGGCGACACTTATTAATTCATACCGCTCACATCTTTCTTCATCCAATGGACTTTGGGGAACTGCTGAGATAATAAGTGGATGTTACAATCTAATCGGCTACAATCGGCATAGTTGATGATATCTGATTCTGATAATTCACTAGTAGCAGCGAAATTACAGCGCTTTGTATCCTCTGGTGCACTATATAAATCTTATATGGATTCATGTTATTTATTTATTTTATAAATATTTCTTGTAAACACAATCTAATGTGGTGCTCACTACATGTAGAAGGCCTGGTCTGCAAATGTTCAGTGCATAAATCTAGTAAAGATAAAGCTTCATATGTTTAGTGTAATCAAATGAAATACCAAAGCTGGATATTATACAATCGTGATGCATTCCTTCTTGTTATGGACGACAAGTATTAACTTTGATATTATTATGGCAATATCCATTCCCTTCTCAATTGATTATGCTTTCTTTTCGAAAAATAAACCATGAGGCCTAGAGGCCATGATATAAACCTATATTCGGTATGCGGAAACCTTCCACGGTTAGGGCGGCGCTTGCACTCGCATATTCGCTAAACTGCCGCCTCCTTCATTTGCCAACCTTTATCGAGGGGCGTGTTTGAGGTTTTATAGTCATACATGTAGGCCTACCATTTTTCACCCTGATGTGGCAGTCAACGTCAACGCGTTGAAGCAGCTGTTTCGCTCGCGCATCTATGTGGCGTATTAAGCGTGTGCATGTGTACACCAGCGCTTTGACCGAACGCTAGTAATTATTTGGCTGTGCCCAATTAAATGCTCACTGTACTGACATCACTACCACATCAGGATGAAAAATCGCATATCGCAAACCAGCCAAATTTGTCATAGGTTTGAATTGTAATAGGAAAACCGTGAATATATGGTCTCAAACTCTGAAACATCTGAGCAGAAACGTGTCCTTTTTAGTGGTTTAAAGTGAGTCTGTAGCTGTCGCCATCTTTGGAATATAATACAACATTCTCTGGCCAAACATCAGGTTAAATGTAATTAAATGGGTCAAATCGTCTAAATTCAATAATATCAAACAGTCACGGACATTAAGTCAAGGCTACATGAGAAGTTTGGGGTAGGTCACGCATTTCCTTGATATAAAAAAACACCCAAAAGGATGTCCAAAATTCCCTCTTTTTATCACAACGCGATTTATTACGAAACAGCATTTTCATAGGGCATACGCTGGTTCTTTCAATTCTAGTTTAAAATCTGTTCGTCACATGCAGTCTGATTTGGTATCTATGTTTTCATCAAAGTCTTGGGAACTAATGTGGACAGTAGTTTCGTTTAAAAACGGATACTGTTTAAAATATCAGTATTTACGCGAGCGACATTTTGAGTGTGTAAATTGCATTGAAAATTGTCGGCTAAAGAATGCATAAATTAAAATCGCGAACAGTAATAGCAACAATAACTATCTACATTCCAAGCGGAAACGCTTTTCATAAGCATACCACCTATTTTTGGGCAATCGCTGCAACCGAAATATTAAATTCCAGGCCATCTGTAAAAAAGAGCGTGAGCATATTTTACTATGAACTTGGGACATCAAAACACATGTTTTAATTGGTGTCAGACCTATTTTAATGATACGGTAATTATGCCCCCAATAATGGCTTTCATTTGAACTATTATTTGTTAAACTGCTATTTTTACTTTTTGAGAAATTAATGAATTTATCGAAAAACTCGACGGAGAGTGTCACATTAACAGCTACAGGCCTTAAGTACATATCATTAGATTAATTAAGTTTACTTCGAGGAATGT
Organism: Amphiura filiformis; assembly: GCF_039555335.1. Classification (NCBI taxonomy): domain Eukaryota; kingdom Metazoa; phylum Echinodermata; class Ophiuroidea; order Amphilepidida; family Amphiuridae; genus Amphiura; species Amphiura filiformis. Next base: position 25,115,801 of record NC_092643.1, on the reverse strand, counting down.
TAAACATCAAAAATTATAAAAATATCAAATTTTAATAATTCAATATTACTATGAAAGATCAAGGCGAGAGAAAGAACACGTTTACTCCAATTTATGCTACGAAAGATCAAGGATAGAGAAAGAACACAGTTACTCCAATTTATGCTAAGATCTTTCTCTCGCCTAGATCTTTCGTAGCATAAATTGGAGTAACTGTGTTCTTTCTCTCGCCTTGATCTTTCGTAGCATAAATTGGAGTAACTGTGCTCTTTCTCTCTTCGTGATCTTCCTCAGCATAAATTGGAATAACTATGTTCTTTCTCTCGCCTTGCTCTTTCTTAGCATAAATTGGAGTAACTGCGTTCTTTCTCTCGCCTTGATCTTTCTCAGCATTATACTGGAGTAACTGTGTTCTTTCTCTCGCCTTGATCTTTCTTAGCATAAATTGGAGTAACTGTGTTCTTTTTCTCGCCTTGGTCTTTCGTCGCATAAATTGGAGCAACTGTGTTCTTTCTCTCGCCTTGATCTTTCTTAGCATAAATTGGAGTAAATGTGTTCTTTCTCTCTTCGTGATCTATCTTAGCATAAATTGGAATAACTGTGTTCTTTCTCTCGCCTTGATCTTTCGTAGAATAAATTGGAGTAACTGTGTTCTTTTTCTCGCCTTGGTCTTTCGTCGCATAAATTGGAGCAACTGTGTTCTTTCTCTCGCCTTGATCTTTCTTAGCATAAATTGGAGTAAATGTATTCTTTCTCTCTTCGTGATCTTTCTTAGCATAAATTGGAATAACTGTGTTCTTTCTCTCGCCTTGATCTTTCGTAGAATAAATTGGAGTAACTGTGTTCTTTTTCTCGCCTTGGTCTTTCGTCGCATAAATTGGAGCAAATGTGTTCTTTCTCTCTCCTTGATCTTTCTCAGCATAATGTGTTCTTTCTCTCTTCGTGATCTTAGCATAAATTGGAGTAAATGTGTTCTTTCTCTCGCCTTGATCTTTCTTAGCATGAATTGGAGTAACTGTGTTCTTTCTCTCGCCTTGATCTTTCTTAGCATAAATTGGAGTAAATGTGTTCTTTCTCTCTTCGTGATCTTTCTTAGCATAAATTGGAATAACTGTGTTCTTTCTCTCGCCTTAATCTTTCGTAGAATAAATTGAAGTAACTGTGTTCTTTCTCTCGCCTTGATCTTTCTTAGCATGAATTGGAGTAACTGTGTTCTTTCTCTCGCCTTGATCTTTCTTAGCATAAATTGGAGTAAATGTGTTCTTTCTCTCTTCGTGATCTTTCTTAGCATAAATTGGAATAACTGTGTTCTTTCTCTCGCCTTGATCTTTCGTAGAATAAATTGGAGTAAATGTGTTCTTTCTCTCGCCTTGATCTTTCTTTACACAAATTGGAGTAACTGTGTTCTTTCTCTCGCCTTGATCTTTCTTAGTATGAATTGGAGTAACTGTGTTCTTTCTCTCGCCTTGATCTTTCTTATCATGAATTGGAGTAAATGTGTTCTTTCTCTCGCCTTGATCTTTCTTAGCACAAATTGGAGTAACTGTGTTCTTTCTCTCGCCTTGATCTTTCTTATCATGAATTGGAGTAAATGTGTTCTTTCTCTCGCCTAGATCTTTCGTAGCATAAATTGGAGTAAATGTGTTCTTTCTCTCGCCTTGATCTTTCTTTACACAAATTGGAGTAACTGTGTTCTTTCTCTCGCCTTGATCTTTCTTAGCATGAATTGGTGTAACTGTGTTCTTTCTTTTTTCGTGATCTTTGTTAGCATGAATTGGAGTAACTGTGTTCTTTCTCTCGCCTTGATCTTTCTTATCATGAATTGGAGTAAATGTGTTCTTTCTCTCGCCTTGATCTTTCTTAGCACAAATTGGAGTAACTGTGTTCTTTCTCTCGCCTTGATCTTTCTTAGCATGAATTGGGGTAACTATGTTCTTTCTCTCTTCGTGATCTTCCTCAGCATAAATTGGAATAGCTATGTTCTTTCTCTCGCCTTGATCTTTCTTAGCATAAATTGGAGTAAATGTGTTCTTTCTATCTTCGAGATCTTTCTTAGCATAATTGGAGTAACTGTGTTCTTTCTCTCGCCTTGATCTTTCGTAGCATAAATTGGAGTAAATGTGTTGTTTCTCTCGCCTTGATCTTTCTTAGCATGAATTGGAGTAACTGTGTTCTTTCTCTCGCCTTGATCTTTCTTAGCATAAATTGGAGAACTGTGTTCTTTCTCTCGCCTTGATCTTTCTTAGCATATATTGGAATAACTGTGTTCTTTACCCCGCCTTGATCTTTCGTAGCATAAATTGGAGTAACTAACTGTGTTCTATCTCTCGCCGGATCGATCGCCTTGATGTTTCTTAACATAAATTAGAATAACTATGTTCTTTCTCCCGCCTTGATCTTTCTTAGCATAAACTGGAGTAACTGTGTTCTTTCTCTCGCATTTAATTTTTTTAGCATAAATTGGAGTAACTATGTTCTTTCTCTCTTCGTGATCTTCCTCAGCATAAATTGGAATAACTGTGTTCTTTCTCTCGCCTTGATCTTTCTTTACACAAATTGGAGTAACTGTGTTCTTTCTCTCGCCTTGATCTTTCTTAGCATAAATTGGAGTAACTGTGTTCTTTCTCTCGCCTTAATCTTTCTTATCATGAATTGGAGTAAATGTGTTCTTTCTCTCGCCTTGATCTTTCTTAGCACAAATTGGAGTAACTGTATTCTTTCTCTCGCCTTGATCTTTCTTAGCATGAATTGGAGTAACTGTGTTCTTTTCACCTTGATCTTTCTTATCATGAATTGGAGTAAATGTGTTCTTTCTCTCGCCTTGATCTTTCTTAGCACAAATTGGAGTAACTGTGTTCTTTCTCTCTTCGTGATCTTCCTCAGCATAAATTGGAATAACTATGTTTCTTTCTCTCGCCTTGATCTTTCTTAGCATAAATTGGAGTAACTGTGTCTTTTTCCTCGCCTTGATCTTTCTTAGCATAAATTGGAATAACTGCGTTCTTTCTCTCTCCTTGATATTTCTTAGCATAAATTGGAGTAACTGTGTTCTTTCTCTCGCCTTGATCTTTCTTAGCATCAATTGGAGTAACTGTGTCTTTTTTCTCGCCTTGATCTTTCTTAGCATAAATTGGAATAACTGCGTTCTTTCTCTCGCCTTGATCTTTCTTAGCATAAATTGGAGTAACTGTGTTCTTTCTCTCTTCATGATCTTTCTTAGCATAATTTGGTGTAACTGTGTTCTTTCTTTTTTCGTGATCTTTCTTAGCATAAATTGGAGTAACTGTGTTCTTTCTTTCTTCATGATCTTTCTTAGCATAATTTGGTGTAACTGTGTTCTTTCTTTCTTCGTGATCTTTGTTAGCATTAATTGGAGTAACTGTGTTCTTTCTCTCTTCATCTTTCTTAGCATAATTTGGTGTAACTGTGTTCTTTCTTTCTTCGTGATCTTTCTTAGCATAAATTGGAGTAACTGTGTTCTTTCTCTTTTCATGATCTTTCTTAGCATAATTTGGTGTAACTGTGTTCTTTCTTTCTTCGTGATCTTTGTTAGCATTAATTGGAGTAACTGTGTTCTTTCTGTCTTCATGATCTTTCGTAGCATAATTTGGTGTGACTGTGTTCTTTCTTTCTTCGTGATCTTTGTTAGCATAAATTGGAGTAACTGTGTTCTTTCTCTCGCCTTGATCTTTCTTAGCATAAATTGGAGTAACTGTATTCTTTCTCTCTTCATGATCTTTCTTAGCATAATTTGGTGTAACTGTGTTCTTTCTTTTTTCGTGATCTTTCTTAGCATAAATTGGAGTAACTGTGTTCTTTCTCTCTTCATGATCTTTCTTAGCATAATTTGGTGTAACTGTGTTCTTTCTTTCTTCGTGATCTTTGTTAGCATTAATTGGAGTAATTGTGTTCTTTCTCTCTTCATGATCTTTCTTAGCATAATTTGGTGTGACTGTGTTCTTTCTTTCTTCGTGATCTTTGTTAGCATAAATTGGAGTAACTGTGTTCTTTCTCTCGCCTTGATCTTTCTTAGCATAAATTGGAGTAACTGTGTTCTTTCTCTCTTCATGATCTTTCTTAGCATAATTTGGTGTAACTGTGTTCTTTCTTTTTTCGTGATCTTTCTTAGCATAAATTGGAGTAACTGTGTTCTTTCTCTCTTCATGATCTTTCTTAGCATAATTTGGTGTAACTGTGTTCTTTCTTTCTTCGTGATCTTTGTTAGCATTAATTGGAGTAACTGTGTTCTTTCTGTCTTCATGATCTTTCGTAGCATAATTTGGTGTGACTGTGTTCTTTCTTTCTTCGTGATCTTTGTTAGCATAAATTGGAGTAACTGTGTTCTTTCTCTCGCCTTGATCTTTCTTAGCATAAATTGGAGTAACTGTGTTCTTTCTCTCTTCATGATCTTTCTTAGCATAATTTGGTGTAACTGTGTTCTTTCTTTTTTCGTGATCTTTCTTAGCATAAATTGGAGTAACTGTGTTCTTTCTCTCTTCATGATCTTTCTTAGCATAATTTGGTGTAACTGTGTTCTTTCTTTCTTCGTGATCTTTGTTAGCATTAATTGGAGTAACTGTGTTCTTTCTGTCTTCATGATCTTTCGTAGCATAATTTGGTGTGACTGTGTTCTTTCTTTCTTCGTGATCTTTCTTAGCATAAATTGGAGTAACTGTGTTCTTTCTCTCGCCTTGATCTTTGTTAGCATAAATTGGAGTAACTGTGTTCTTTCTCTCTTCATGATCTTTCTTAGCATAAATTGGAGTAACTGTGTTCTTTCTTTTTCGTGATCTTTCTTAGCATAAATTGGAGTAACTGTGTTCTTTCTGTCTTCATGATCTTTCGTAGCATAATTTGGTGTGACTGTGTTCTTTCTTTCTTCGTGATCTTTGTTAGCATAAATTGAAGTAACTGTGTTCTTTCTCTCGCCTTGATCTTTCTTAGCATAAATTGGAGTAACTGTGTTCTTTCTCTCTTCATGATCTTTCTTAGCATAATTTGGAGTAACTGTGTTCTTTCTTTTTTCGTGATCTTTGTTAGCATTAATTGGAGTAACTGTGTTCTTTCTCTCGCCTTGATCTTTCTTAGCATAAATTGGAGTAACTGTGTTCTTTCTCTCTTCATGATCTTTCTTAGCATAATTTGGTGTAACTGTGTTCTTTCTTTCTTTCTTCGTGATCTTTGTTAGCATTAATTGGAGTAACTGTGTTCTTTCTGTCTTCATGATCTTTCTTAGCATAATTTGGTGTAACTGTGTTCTTTCTTTCTTCGTGATCTTTCTTAGCATAAATTGGAGTAACTGTGTTCTTTCTCTCTTCATGATCTTTCTTAGCATAATTTGGTGTAACTGTGTTCTTTCTTTCTTCGTGATCTTTGTTAGCATTAATTGGAGTAACTGTGTTCTTTCTCTCTTCATGATCTTTCTTAGCATAATTTGGTGTAACTGTGTTCTTTCTTTCTTCGTGATCTTTGTTAGCATAAATTGGAGTAACTGTGTTCTTTCTCTCGCCTTGATCTTTCTTAGCATAAATAATTGGAGTAACTGTGTTCTTTCTCTCTTCATGATCTTTCTTAGCATAATTTGGTGTAACTGTGTTCTTTCTTTTTTCGTGATCTTTCTTAGCATAAATTGGAGTAACTGTGTTCTTTCTCTCTTCATGATCTTTCTTAGCATAAATTGGAGTAACTGTGTTCTTTCTTTTTTCGTGATCTTTCTTAGCATAAATTGGAGTAACTGTGTTCTTTCTGTCTTCATGATCTTTCGTAGCATAATTTGGTGTGACTGTGTTCTTTCTTTCTTCGTGATCTTTGTTAGCATAAATTGGAGTAACTGTGTTCTTTCTCTCGCCTTGATCTTTCTTAGCATAAATTGGAGTAACTGTGTTCTTTCTCTCTTCATGATCTTTCTTAGCATAATTTGGTGTAACTGTGTTCTTTCTTTTTTCGTGATCTTTGTTAGCATTAATTGGAGTAACTGTGTTCTTTCTCTCGCCTTGATCTTTCTTAGCATAAATTGGAGTAACTGTGTTCTTTCTCTCTTCATGATCTTTCTTAGCATAATTTGGTGTAACTGTGTTCTTTCTTTCTTCGTGATCTTTCTTAGCATAAATTGGAGTAACTGTGTTCTTTCTCTCTTCATGATCTTTCTTAGCATAATTTGGTGTAACTGTGTTCTTTCTTTCTTCGTGATCTTTGTTAGCATTAATTGGAGTAACTGTGTTCTTTCTGTCTTCATGATCTTTCTTAGCATAATTTGGTGTAACTGTGTTCTTTCTTTCTTCGTGATCTTTCTTAGCATAAATTGGAGTAACTGTGTTCTTTCTCTCTTCATGATCTTTCTTAGCATAATTTGGTGTAACTGTGTTCTTTCTTTCTTCGTGATCTTTGTTAGCATTAATTGAAGTAACTGTGTTCTTTCTGTCTTCATGATCTTTCTTAGCATAATTTGGTGTAACTGTGTTCTTTCTTTCTTCGTGATCTTTGTTAGCATGTTTTCAAAAAGTCAAACCCATCTGCTTGGTATAAGCAAATACGTGTTATGACAACGGGCAATAAAGGTCAACCGCGAATTCAGCCCCCTGTTGGCGTTGATCCCAACGCAGACAAAGATGTCGCAGATAGTATTAACAATCACTTTGTTTCCATCAGTGAAGACCTTTGCCCTCTGGAGATGTGTGATTTGCCTAGTTTTAGACCAACTATGGTCAATCCCCTGTAGTTCCAGTGTGGAATGTGTATAACAAACTCAAACAGATAAGCTCTAAAAGCGAGTGGTCCGGATGGTATTCCAGCTAAACTTATCAGCGAATTCGCGTACGAATTGAGCTCTCCACTTACTGAAATCTTGAATACTTCCTATCAGGAAGGAGTTGTACCTCGCCAATGGAAGAAGGCGGTTGTAGTGCCAATACCTAAAACTACTCGCCCTACTTGGGACAAACTACGACCCATTTCACTCACTGATCACTTCTCGAAAGTAGCTGAATTTTTCATCATGAATTGGGTCATGGAAGACATTGAGCCTCGCATTGATGTGAACCAATTTGGTAATAGAAAGGGCAGATCTACATCCCATTATCTTGTGAAACTGCTCAACGAGTTGTATGAGCATACTGATAAACCTAAGAGTACATGTAGAGTAGTGGTAACTGATTTTAGTAAAGCATTTGATCGGGTTGATCACAACATCATCATCCCCAAGCTCCTTGATATGGGTACTAGGCCTGAAATCATTCCATGGTTGTGCGATTTTCTTAGCAATAGGTCTCAGTGTGTGCGTTACCAGTCTATCACTTCCAGTTGGAGAACCCTGAAAGGGGGTGTTCCACAAGGTACCTTGGTTGGCCCAGGTTCATTCTTAGTGTTAAACAATGATGCTGCCATCTCCAATGTTCAGCAAATTTCTGCACTGAAATATGTAGATGATATCACACTAGTGGAGAAATGTAGGCTGAACCAGCGAAGTCATCTCCAAGAGCATCTTAATAACTTTGACCAATGGTCTGAGAGCAACAATATGTCACTCAATGCAACCAAGTGCATGTCGATGATGGTTGGTTTTTCTAAATCACCAGTCGCACCTTCTCCGCTATTATTATGCAATCAGCAATTAGCAGAGGTTGATGTTGTTAAGGTATTGGGTGTTCAGATCTGCAGTGACTTAAAGTGGGACATTCATATCAACAGAGTCATAAAACGTGCTGCAGGTAGATTGTTCATGTTAACTACTCTTAAGCGGTTTAACTTGCCCCTGCAAGATCTGATCACCATTTACGTTGGCTTCATCAGACCACTGCTAGAGTACTCGGTCCCTGTGTGGCATAGCAGTCTCACAAATGTTCAATCCGCTGCTTTAGAAAGAGTCCAGAAGCGGGCACTGAGAATCATGTTGCGTCAACAATACATATCTTATCATGATGCACTCCAAGTATGCTCCCTAGACTCGTTGGCTACAAGAAGGCATCAAATATGTCTTGACTTTGCCAAAAAATTACTTGAAGACCCAACCTTCCGTGACTGGTTACCTACTGATAGGCGTTCTGCCCATGGCAGAAACTTGCGTGGAGCTCACAAACTTACAACCCAAACTTGGAAAACCAAACGATACTATGATAGTGCAATACCTTACCTAACCAGACTGCTGAACTCTTAACTGCATTATGTACCAACCATTTTTATAGTGATGTTTTCATACCTGATGTGCATTTCAACAATTTAACCATGTGTCGCTTTTGTTTACAATGCCTGTGTTACATCTTTTATATATATTCCATACGTGCAATAGTATTTAAACTTGTGATCTTCTTGTATGCTTTGATATGTTTTATTGGTGTAGTTGCTTTGGAGCGAGTGGTCATGCCCTCATTAGGGGTTTGGTGCTTTTTTCCATCTCTTTCTCTCTCACCCCTCTGGGATCATGATGACTCGCCCCAACACGACTCCTTCTTTTTACTGTTATTTATTTTGAATAATGTATTTCTTCACGTGCAATATCATATTTATTGGTCATTACTATTTGAATAATTTTATATCTTGGAGTGAAACCACCTCCTTTCCACCATTTTCCCAGGTCCAGTTGACCGCACTTTTAGCTGCGGACCTCTCTTTCTGTGGGTTCTGGTTACAGGATGAGGTTTCGCCCCTTGGTTTATTTTGTACTTTAAGGGGGTACTGCACCCCTGTGGTTGATTTGTGACTATTTTTGCATTTGTCTCAGAAAGTAGTAGCACACTGGTGGCGGGGTTGTGTATGTTGTTGGGGCGGGGGTCCAATTGCTGCACTGGGGTTTCGGTGGCTCGGGACGGGCGGTTCAGTGTATATGATGGGAAACGGGGTACATCCTATCGGTACCTTATTTCTTATCATGAATAACGGACCGCTTGTCTTGGGTCACTGAGATTCCGGTGTGGTGGTTGGATTCCCTGCCCCTGTGATGTGCATGACTTTTGTTGCCACTGTGTTGTTGGTTTTTGGGAGGGATGCGAGAGTGGACACAGGTTTATCGAGGGGTGTAGTACCCGTCTAAGTGATATTTTCTGATATTTAAATCTATGTCATGCTTTTTGTTTTTTTAATGATTGTAAATTTCACAGCAATTCAGCTTTTAGCTGCTACCGTGTCTTTTAATAAACCATGAAATGAATGAATGAAATGAAATGAAATGAAAATAATTTGGTGTAACTGTGTTCTTTCTCTCTTCGTGATATTGCAAGTAAATTAAGGTGTGATCTTGAAAAGCTTATGATTTGGATGCGTACGAATAAGATGTTCCTTAACTCTGATAAGACAAAAATCATGCTAGTTGGTACTAGTGCTAGACTTAATAATGTGCATGCAAATGATTTTTCTGTTAGAATTGATGGTAATGATCTTGAATGTGTTGATAATTTTAAATGCTTGGGTGTTGTAATTGATAATCAATTAAAATGGCATAAGCAAGTTAATAATGTTGTTCGAAATGTTTTTTGTAAACTTGCTTTGTTACGTCGTGTTAAACCATATCTTAATGTTGATACTTTAAATGTTCTTTATAAAAGTATGGTTCAACCTCACTTTGATTATTGTAGCTTAGCATGGTATGGTCGTTTTAAAGAAGATTGTCATAGACTTGATGTAATTCAAAAGCGATGTGCGCGAGTGATCTTGGGTGTTAATTACTACACTCCATCTAATTATATGTTTCAAGAGCTAAGGTGGTCACGGCTATCAGATCGTAATGATTATTTCAAAGCTCTAATGATTTATAAATGTCTTAATGGTCTTGCTCCACAGTATTTAAATAATATGTTCAATTATGTGCGTGACAATCACGATCGTGTTACGAGGCAAGCTGCAGCTGATTTGCTAGCTCTTCCACCCATTGTTCATGGTACTGACATTGAGTCTTTTAAATTTTCGTTTAGCTATAGTGGCGTTAAGTTGTGGAATAATATTGACCCGCCTACTAGAAATGCTATTAATGTTCAGTCGTTTAAGACAATGTATAAAAGTAGCCATCTGAAGTAGATTGCATATTCACATGATTTGATGTTTTTAAAAGTTGTATATACCTATGATTATATGAAATTACGTGCCATAATTGTTTGTATATCTAAATGTGTTTTTATGTATAATTACTATAATTTATATGAGTGTCTTTTAATATTGTTGTAACTTAATTGTATATTGCAGGGCCCCGGTTAGAACAGCTATAAGCTGATTCGGGCATACCCTGGGTAAAGATAATAAATAATAAAAAATGATCTTTCTTAGCATAATTTGGTGTAACTGTGTTCTTTCTTTCTTCGTGATCTTTGTTAGCATTAATTGGAGTAACTGTGTTCTTTCGCTCTCCTTTTGTTATCTGTATGTTTTTCCTTTCTTTCACCTTCATCGTTCTTAGCATAAATTGGAAGAATTGCATGTGTTCTTTCTCTCACCTTTCTCTCTCCTTCATCGTTTTAGCATAAATAGGGATAACTATGGTAAATGTGTTCTTACTTTCTCTTTCATCTTTCTTAGCATAAATTGAAGTAGTAATATTCCTTCTCTCTCCTTTTATTATATTTATGTTTTTCTTTCTCTTTCCATCTTTCTTAGTATATTAAAATTAAAGTAACCGTGTTCTTTCTCACCCCTTGATCATTCTTAGTATAAACTGAAGTAACTGTGTTCTTTCTCTCCCCTTGATCTTTCTCCGGGGAGGGGGGGGGGTACTTAAGTTTGGTTTTGGTAGGGACGTGCCGCTGAGATTTTGGAAGTGGACCCATAAATATACTAATTTTTCAAGAAATTTGGACCCATTGATATACCAAAAGTCGAAATTTTCGGCCGAATTTAACCAACATTGTCTTAGTTTTTACAAATTTTCCCAAAATTTTGGGAAAATTGTGAAAATTTTGGCTAGATTAAGGAAAAATTGGGCTGTTTTCCGAAAAAAAAGTGAGAAAATTTTGAAAAAAGGACCCATTCATATGCCAAAATAGGCTTTGAAAAAGGGGTCATTGATATACCAGAAGGCTGAAAATGCTACCCATGTTTGCGGCACGTCCCCGTATGGTCATTTGTACTGAGTACCCCCCGGATCTTTCTTAGCATAATTGTGTTTTTTCTCTCTAGTCCTTGATCTTTCCGGGGATCTTTCTTAGCATAAATTCGATTAAATGTGTTCTTTCTCTCTTCGTGATCTTTCTTAGCGCAAATTGGAGTAACTGTATTCTTTCTCTCTTCATTTTTTAACTTTATGTTTTCTCTTTCATTTTTCGATCTTTCTTAGCATAAACGTGCCGTAAAACTGTTAAATGTCTGATACAAAAAACTTTAGATATTCGTACTGTCATGCCGGACTATCAATACAGCGCTTTCAATCAAAGGCCATAAAGCGCATCTCAAACAGAAACAAATTTGATTGACCAATTAAGACAATGGTTAATGATTAACGTGACTGATTCATTTGTTTGGCTATGTTCCTATGGTTCCGAAGCCCAGCAACGGTTACGAAACAAACAATCATATAAAGCTAAATCTGAAAAGAAACCGTCATTCTCTCTTCGGAGTGCTACCATATTACGAAACGTGTCGGGTGTTTCTGCAAGTTTTGAGTTGTTGCTGGTTAGGAAAACATCAAATTCAAAATGCGTGAAATCGTTCATCTACAAGCTGGACAGTGTGGAAACCAGATTGGCTCCAAGGTAATGATAATTCTTTATTGTTTTAATTAATCTTGCCAAGAAATTTCTTTTTATATTTTGACATGCTATTCAATTTCACTAACTTAAACGTTTTAGTCAATTGTTTTAGTTTCCATGATGCTAACTATAAATTGGTTTTATGCAACTAAAAGGTTTACTTTCAAAATACTGTTGGTAGAAAATCACAGAGAATGGTCAAAAGAAGTACATTAACAATACACAATAATTTCCTTTCGTGCCTTTTGACTGATTCCTGCCAATAGTCAGTGGTAGTATATTTTACTTCTAGTTGGGACCAATTACTTCTATAGTTCTATAGCTTTCTAGTTAAGACAAACATATTGGTCTCATGTCAACTTAACAGTTATTGCAATAATGTAGACGCGATGATCAAGCATGTTAAACAAGAAAAATACCTAGATTTATAATTTTTCCTACATTTGTTTAAACTAGTCTGCAAAGAGAAGGAAACACTAACGATATTTAAAAAAAAAACCGAATAGCCCGCCGAATGATGAGTTAAGGGATCTGGAATGGGCGTTTTAGCGTTTCGACAGTATTTTTGTGGGACATGAGAGCACATCAGACATATCGAATTGCATTCTGAATACGAAGAATGTCTTTCTGATATCAAATAATTTTCATTTTTGAAATTCACGATATAATACAAATTTTATGACAAATTATTAAATTTTGATATTTTTCGCATTTTTGATACATAACAGTCCTGGAAGTTAAATTTTATAAATGTAATGATATATTCTTAAAGTGTATGTAGCTGGGAGGAAAAGCCGACGATCAATTGAAAATTTTGACCTTTCATATTGAAGATATGGATTTTTTTCCCAAAAGACCTAATTTTTTTGGTGTTTTAGGAACAAAACCCATATCTTCAATACGAAAGGTCAAAATTTTCAATTGATCGTCGGCTTTTCATCCCTGGGGGGGGCACTTCAATTTGAAATGGATATAGGTGTAGGGCTGGCGCTTTCGCACTAAGGGGCATTCGGTGAGAGCAACATGTAAAAAATATGGGGTCATTGGGTGAGAGCATGATTTTGGCATTCGGTGAGAGCAAATGTAAAAAATATGGGGTCATTGGGTGAGAACATGACCTTTTTTTAAATGGAATCTTTGGGTGAGAACCAAAACAGCGCCACAAAAACCTCAAAAATCGAATTTCTAGTTCTAAATGGCTTCAAATTTCTTTATTTTTTCAAAATAAGTAACAAAATCAGTGATAAATGAAAGTTGCTGTTCAAATTGAACTTGTAAGGGTCTTTGGGTGACAGATCAAATGGAAAAATAGGGGTCTTCGGGTGACAGAGAGCGGAGCGAGCATGTGTTCGTAAAAAATATGGGGTCTTTGGGTGACAGCGATGTTGAAAAAGGGGGTCTTACCAGCCCTACCTACGCGTCACCTCCAAAGTTGGAGTGCCCCCCCGGGCTTTTCATCCCACCTACATACACTTTAAGTATAAATCAACAGATTTATAAAGTTTACTTGAGTACTGTTAAATATCAAAAATATCAATTTTAATCATTTGCCATAAAATGTGTATTACATTGCGAATTTCAAAAAATCAAAATTATTTGATATCAGAAGGACATTCTTCGTATTCAGAATGCAATTCGATATGTCTGATGTGCTCTAATGTCCTACAATAAATACTGTCCAAACGTTCATACCCCATGCCTTTTAATAGGCTTGTTTCTGCGGAATACTACTCCTTATTCCAAAATAATACAGGACTAATTATTTTGGAATTAAAACAAATATTATCTTGTTTTGGAAGATGGCATATAGCATAGCCCAATCCTAATTCTTGCGTTCGACCTAAACTGGGAATAAAACTTAAAATACCAGTACATATTCAATCAATTTAAGGAAAAGAGTCCTCAAAAGGACAACATGATGGCCAACCGGTATTGATAATAAAATAAATCTACTCTTTCTTGACTCATTTCAGTCAATTCATTCTAATTTTTTGAGCTAAAGGATTAGGATTGAGCTGTGCTGTTTCATGTGGCTGTTTAATTTAGCATAATAGTGTCTCGTCATTTTATTATAACTACACCATATATTGCCATGATTACTAGGAGGCTTGTATAGTAAAAATATTAACCTAGGGACCGTTCACAAATACTTGTAAGGGGGTATGATACAAAAAAAAAATTTATCGCAAAATTTCAGGGCCCCCCTTTTTGACCTCGAAAATTTTTGACATGCAAATTATGGGTCAACCCCATAGAAAAGCATATAAACTCAATTTTTCCAGGAAAATTTGTGGTCATTTTTTCAGGCCCCCCTTAGGAGGGTCAAAAATTTCAGCCCCCCTTTTGCATCAGCCCCCCCCATTACAAGTGTTTGTGAATGGTCCCCTACAAACAAGTTAAGGTTTATATAATGTGATGTAAACGATTACGGAATTAGTGATTGTTATGATATCGACAGTGAGTCACAATTAATTAAAATTTGTTATTGTCTCTTGTGGCAAATGTTCGCTATCAATTTGAAACTGCGTGATTTGAACAAAATGTTGTGATTAATGCGAATGACCTTATAATTAAAACAAGAACACGATAGATAGTAAATGATGTGTAATATAGTGAATCTTCTCCATCTGACTCATTTGCTCAGTTGGAAGAGATCATCATGATCATTTATGTATATGGAAACTTGTGTTCAAAACCTTTCTCAAAACGAATATTATACTTTTATTTATACTTTCAGTTCTGGGAGGTCATCTCTGATGAACATGGCGTCGACCCAACTGGTACCTACCATGGTGATTCTGATCTTCAACTAGAGAGAATCAACGTCTACTACAATGAAGCTACCGGTGGCAAGTACGTACCTCGTGCTGTTCTGGTGGATCTGGAGCCTGGTACAATGGACTCTATCCGATCAGGACCATATGGACAGATCTTCAGACCTGACAACTTTGTGTTTGGACAGAGTGGTGCTGGAAACAACTGGGCCAAAGGTCACTACACCGAAGGCGCTGAGCTCATTGACTCTGTTCTGGATGTGGTACGAAAGGAAGCCGAAGGCTGTGATTGTTTGCAGGTAAATTCAAATCTATATGGAATAATTGCTTATATATATTGTTGCTGTATTCTTTGTTTTTCTTCCTTTTCCCGGGGGGGGCACTCACTAAAAAGGGTGACGGGGATGTGCGGCCACATTGACCCCCATTTTTAAACTACCTCTCACCCAATGACCCCATTTTTTATTTTACTGAACTCCCTCTCACCCAATGACCCCCATTTTTGTTTTCCTGTCACCAAAAGACCCCTTTTTTCAAAAATTTTGGGAAATTTCTGATAATCTCTCACTAAATGACCCTGTTTTTTCAGTATTTTTCCTAAAATTTGTCAAAAATTTTCAAATTTTTTTATCAACTTTAATATCTTGACCCAAAATTTTTCCCAGTCTCACTGAATGACCCCCTTTTTTGGTCAGAATTCCCCGGTCTCACGGAAAGACCCCCTTTTTGGGGGCCTCCTCACTGAAAGCCCCCCCTTTTTCAGTGTCTAGGCTCTCACCGAAAGACCCCTAGTTTCGAACTGCTGTCCGCACATCCCCGTCACTTCCAAAGTCGAGTGCCCCCCCCCGGTTCCTTTCCTTTCTGCTTCACTCCTTTTCCGTCTTTATCTGCGTCTTTTCGTGAAGTTCCTATTGTTTTTAATGCTTCTTCAACATCTTCCCGTCTTCTCAACCTTCTTCTTTCCTATATTAGCACACTCAAAGAAATAAAGGTTCTAGATAGAACCCTTTTTGTCCTCTCAGCAGAACCCTCCCTCTTGAACCTCTAAAAAGGTTCTTTGATTTTTGAGAACCCTTAAAGGTTCTCTACTAAAGAACCGAAAACGGTTCTGTATCACATTTTTGGGCAATTTTTGATGGTTTTGGAACCATTTTGGTTCTTTAGAGAACCTCTAAGGGTTCTCCCGAGAGGACAGCTTTTGAACCTGAGAGGACAACTTTAGAATCTTTTTAGAACCTTTATTTCTTAGAATGAATGTACCTCATGCATGTCATGTTTATTTTCTCTTTGTCTTTTTCATTACAATTTACAGGGCTTCCAGCTAACACATTCCCTTGGAGGAGGCACTGGCTCTGGTATGGGTACCCTGCTCATCAGCAAGATCCGAGAAGAATATCCTGACCGAATGATGACCACAATAAGTGTAGTGCCATCCCCCAAAGTATCGGACACTGTAGTAGAGCCCTACAATGCAACACTCTCTGTTCATCAACTTGTAGAAAATACAGACGAAACCTACTGTATTGACAATGAAGCTCTTTATGACATTTGCTTCCGTACCTTGAAACTGACCACACCAACATATGGTGATCTTAACCATCTTGTTTCGGCCACTATGAGCGGAGTGACCACCTGTTTAAGATTCCCAGGTCAACTGAATGCTGATCTTCGCAAGCTTGCTGTTAATATGGTGCCATTCCCCCGTCTCCACTTCTTCATGCCTGGTTTTGCCCCGCTGACTAGCCGTGGTAGCCAGCAATATCGTGCTCTTACTGTTCCAGAGCTGACCCAGCAGATGTTTGATGCCAAGAACATGATGGCTGCATGCGATCCGCGTCATGGACGCTACCTGACAGTTGCTGCTATGTTCCGTGGTCGTATGTCCATGAAGGAGGTTGATGAGCAGATGCTAAACATACAAAACAAGAACAGCAGCTACTTCGTAGAATGGATCCCGAATAACATAAAAAGCGCTGTATGTGACATCCCACCTCGAGGCCTCAAGATGTCAGCCACATTCTTGGGAAACAGCACCGCCATCCAGGAACTGTTCAAGCGTATCTCTGAGCAGTTCACCGCTATGTTCCGTCGTAAGGCTTTCTTGCATTGGTACACTGGTGAAGGTATGGATGAGATGGAGTTCACCGAGGCTGAGAGCAACATGAATGACTTGGTATCTGAGTACCAACAATACCAGGATGCAACAGCAGAAGAGGAAGGAGAATTCGAGGAAGAGGAGGACGAGGAAGATCAAGAATAAAACTACCGAACAGATTTTTTATTATTATTTATTTAAACCATTTAATAATACAAACAATTTACTTTGGAAAACTTACAGCATGAAAGCCAAACTGGAGTCAGGGTGACTCTAAAAGCAGAGTCCAACCACTCTGCGACTCTATGTCTAAAATGACCCCATATTGGGAGTCATCTGACTCCCTCGAAGAGTCATAATTTGTTGACTCCGCTACAGAGTCGCCGTTGATGACTCTACACAGGAGTCATTTGACTTCCAATATGGGGCCATTTTAGACATAGAGTCACGCAGTGGCTGGACTCTGCTTCTAGATTAACTCAGACTCAGGTTGCACAGACTAATAATAACTTCACATTATTGGGACGTCATCACGGAGTGACTGACGCCCCGATACTAGGGAGGGGGAGCACTCAACTTTTGAAGTGACTGTATGTCATGACCCCCTTCTTTGAAAGTCATGTCTGATGACCCCCTTTTTTAGGTGCGGCTACTCAATGACCCCCTTTTTTTTAGGTGCGGCTACATAATGACACCCTTGAAATTTTGAACAAAAATAGAATTTTGCTCCATTTTTTCAATTTTTTCTACCCGATGACCTTTAAAATTTTTTTTATACCCAATGACCCCTTTTTTCAAAATATTATACCCAAAGACCCCCTCCCCTCTTTTCATTTTGTGTACCCAATGGTGCCCGTTTTTTCGTAACGCCGGTAGGCACTATACCCGTCACTTCTAAAGTTGAGTGCCCCCGGACTGATGCTATAGGCCTACTGAGCTATACGGAGTGACTAAGGCTAGGGGTGTGTGTGTGTGTGTGGGGGGGGTGGGGGCTACTTATGGGGGGGTGCGCTGGGCGTGAGAGTGATGGGTATCGGGTACAGGGTACAGGTGTGTGGATGTTAGCTGGATGTGCGTAGCAAAAAAAACTGATTCCGTCCATGTGCACTGCCTCGCATGTACTAGTACCAGTATACATCAAACTGTACACACCCACCCCCACCCCTACACGCACCCCTCACATCTCGCGCACCCGTCCCAGTACAAATTTTACTGTATTAAATCATGAT
This sequence comes from Amphiura filiformis, assembly GCF_039555335.1. Lineage (NCBI taxonomy): Eukaryota > Metazoa > Echinodermata > Ophiuroidea > Amphilepidida > Amphiuridae > Amphiura > Amphiura filiformis. Next base: position 25,098,058 of record NC_092643.1, on the reverse strand, counting down.
CAAATTGGCAGTGTAGTCTCAAATAAATTGTAATCACCAAAAACAAAGAAGTTTTTTTTTAATTTCGCCTCCTCCGTGAGGCAAGTCTGGCAACCCCTGATGTTGTCCCATTGTTCTTGTTGTAGTGACCAAATGACTAATCTAATATTGTAAACTATGCACATACCGTAAAAATCCGTTATTAAGCCTATATGGGTATAGACTTCTCCGTAGTCCACTTGCCCATTTTGCATACTCTGGCTAGTACATAAAGCATAAAACTCTCATTTATAAACATCAGTATAATTTTGAGTTCAACAAAATGGGTTCATCATGACTAATAATAACATATTTTTAATAAAATTCGACTATGGCATAGTCTACATGAATGTGTGCCAAAAAGCACTTGCCCCCCCCCCCCCACCCTCACGGCTTGCCATAAATTGCTTGCCGGGCCCACTCCAAAAATTCGACCCCCCAATTTTACCCTCCCCAGGGGTCATAATTATTGCACAGCCCTATAAGACTAGTAGAGTTGCAGTAGGCCTATTCCGAGCTATTCCGGACTAGCCCTACTATAGGGCCTTTTAAACACACTAGGCCTATATCCGAGAACCGCTAAAACCCACTAACCGCTCCCGGACCCGTTTCTGGGGAATTAGGTTGGGTTTTAATAGCAGTTCTCCGGGATATAGCAGGTTTTATGAGCATGGTTTTGGATCGCCACAGTCAAAAGGCCCTAGGGACCGTTCACAAACACTTGTTAGGGGGCCCTGATGCAAAAAGGGCCCCTGAAAATTTTTTATCCCTCCTATAGGGGGGGCCTGAAAAAATGACCACAAATTTCATTTCCTGGGAAAATTGAGTTTATATGCTTTTCTATGGGGTTGACCCATAATTTTCATGTCAAAAAGGGGGGGGGGGCCTGAAATTTTTAAGGTCTTTAGGCCTAAAGGGGAGGGGGTCGAAAAATTTTTCCCCAGTTGCAGCACAGAAAAAAAAAAAAAAATGGAGGATTTGTTGTATGTTCATCTGTGGTTCGTACAGCTTCCCTTTCTGTCGTCAATGCTTCGGTTATGCACAACAACGTAATGTTGACCTCCGCCTCAAGCTCGCAAGCACAGAGCGTGACCTGCTGCATGCTGTGAAAGTGGTTGGCAACTGTTGGCAACCGTTAGCCATTTAAATACCATTCCGTCTCCAGCGCTACATCAGTCAGGACGTGTGTCACGGTGTCTTGTCTTGTTTCTGCAAGTTTTCTAGTTATTTATATAAAACAACATCAAATTCAAAATGCGCGAAATCGTTCATCTGCAAGCTGGCCAATGTGGAAACCAGATCGGCTCTAAGGTAAGTAAAACTCATAGAAATTCAGTGTTTTTCCCAAGGTGTTGTTAACAATTAAATTTAAAGACGTGAAAAGTAGTCCCGGAAAGTAGAATCGAATGTCTGATCTCTGGTCTGATGTAGTTCTTTTAAAAGTCATGACTTTCCAGAGGAATTACCCGAAATCTATACTTTTTTTTCATGAATGAAAAGTTCAGTTTTCAAATTTGAAAGTAGAGGGATCAGTATATTTAGGCCTACTATAATATAATATTATGACTGAGTTTTTCTTTGACGACACTGATTTAATTTATAGGCCTGCAGTCAAGACAGTATAGAGTTTACTGTACTGTGGCCTATATTTACATTAACCATGATTACTACTTCTGTATTTTAGACATAGGTCTACTGTTTTGTACATGTATGAATAATGTTTATCTTTGACCATACTGTTTGTCATTGTTTGTTGGGTATTAATTTCAAGAAAATCTGATTCTATATTTATAATGTGGGGCTGATGCTTTGCATGCTCCCCCCCCCTCTGGAGGAGGTAAGATTTTCAAATAGCTCGCCCAAAATTGCTTCCCACCTCCCTCTGTTTATACTTTGTATAATTTGTCACGGGGGTACAGTGATCTATCTGATGATTTTGTTTTTTGGGTGGACCACCAAGGATAAAATTCAAATTGAGAAAATACTATTTTGTAGGTTTATTAGGTATGACTTGTTGTACTGGGGGGGGGTCATACCTTATTGGCATTTTGATATATGAAAAGGATCCATTTCATATTGGCCCAGGTTTTTTCAAATATCCCTGGTTACCTGGCCTAGGTGGGGAAATATTTTTATTACTCTTTTTCTTTCATCTTCTATATAAGTATAAAGGCCTACTTTCTTGGCATTTGAGATATTTTATTGGGCTAAAATAGCGTAAAATTGAAAATCGGCTGTGTAGCTGAGAAAATTTCACTTCAACTATTCAGTATTATACTATATAGGCCTATTTTGGGTAAAATTGAACCAGGCCCGTACGCAGGATTTTTTTTGGGGTGGGTGCTGATTTTGAAAAAGTGGACCTTTTTTCCAGGGGGGGGGCAATTTTGTAAAAAGTGGGCTTTTCCTAAAAAATTTGGACCTTTTATGCCAAAAAAGTGTAAAAACCCCGATTTTTTTTTTTTTACGCTCGCAAATTGTCATATTTTGGGACTTTTTTGCATACTTTTGCACATTTGGGGGGTGCGGTCACACAGGCGTACGGGCCTGAATTGAACATTTTTGCACAGTAATGATGTTACCAGGAAATTAAATGTGTTAATTTTTCCCCTCAGACAATTGACCTTGATATGTTTTAAGGCAAAAAAAAAAAAAAGTTCATTTAGTGTATGGGTTTTTTTTTTTGGGGGGTTCATATTTGGAATAAAGATACACAAAAACATGATTTTTTTGCCTGTTTGTAATTCGTACTGCAATAATAATATTAAAAAACAAGCCCAAGAAACCCTGGGGCACTTGGTATAATATCAACATACCAACTTTCAACAAATGCTAAAAAATGTGGCCTTTTTTAGTCGAGGGAAGATTCTATAAAAAAAAAATTTTAAATGAGGGCAGATTTTAGAAATTGGGGTCTTTTTTATGGGAATTTTTCATAGGCGTATACATAGATCCAGGGGTGGTTCATACAATCACCCCCCCCACAATGTTGATGCCTGTGTGTGGGTTTCTGACTAAATTAACCTCATATTTGGTCATTTTAGCCCCCAAAGTGCAAATTTTTGTGCTATTCCAAAAAGTATTTGTGCGAATTTATTCCACTTTTGCACCATGCATATATCACCAGTTTATATGGCAAAAATTATCGAGCGCATTTTGTACCATAAACTTATTTTGTCGCAAGATTCAAGAAATATTTTCTTGACTAAAACAGGTGTTTGGATCTTTGGAGGAAACAAGAAAAAATGGGGTCTTTGGGGTGGGGATGGGGTCTTTGGGGGAAAAGAAGAAAAATGTAGGGTCTTGGGAGATAGGTCTACAAAGAAAAATATTGGGGGTCTTTCAGCGTGGGAAAGTGGCAAACACAGAGGGGGTCTAAGGGAGAGTGGACGGACATAGGCCTAGTTTATATATTCGTCTCAGGTACATATAATTATGTAGCCTAGGCCCTATAAAGAATGAACTTCTTTGCCTATGTGGCAAATCCCTGAATATGAATTCTGGATTTATCTGTGTGAGCTTAAAACATTTTTGATGGCCGTCCCTTGCATACTAAAAAGTATAACATGCATATCAGCGATGATGTATAATTTATGAATCAATGAATACCAATGTCTTCAGACATGCTGGCAGGGAGTCGACAGTCATGGCATAGTCATGCCATGTGAATTTCGCCTGTGGTTGATATCACTTCGCCACCAGTCACGAAAAATGTTTGCCAACCAATAGAAATCCGTTTTATGAACCCATTCAGGAATCACTGCATTTCCTATTCATGTGTGACGATTGCTGATTGGTGAATGAAACAACCGCGCTTTGATTGAATTTCCAAGGTTGCAGGGACAGATCAGCGATCATGCACAGCGGAAATATTTGTATTATTTTGTACCATGGTTACACTTTTGCCTGTTTTTTTCTTTCAAAATGTAGAACATCCAGATTTATACTGGTTGAAAAAATATATATAATGTTATATTTGGTGATCAAAAATGCGCTAAAGCAAATTCTGATTTCATCTTTTCGTAATTTTTTCTTGGAACTATTTTATACCAATTTCTTTGGTGGATGAATATTTACTCCAAACAAAAGTTCACGTGGTGAAAGTGAATACATCCGTTATTCATCTGACCTGTCTGGTATCAGACAGAAGTCATTATTCACATCGCAGCGCGAGAGCAAGAGGTTGATAGGCTTGAATATCTTATTCCAATACATTTATTCATCAAAATGCGTGAAATCGTGCATTGTCAAGCCGGTCAGTGCGGTAACCAAATCGGTGCTAAGGTAAGGGTATTGTTTGTCGGATTTCATGTTGTAATATATTTGACAAAATTCTTATGTCAAGCCCGGGATGTCAAGTCGTGGAAAATGAGGAACAAAATGGCGCGCGACTGGTATATCGTGTATCACCAATGCACTTCTGACTTGGTTGGCAGGCTTTTTGGTGTGAATATTTACAAAATTGGTTCAATATTTTAAACCGCGATGAAAGATAAAAATCCAAGCAATCATTTAAGGAAAAAAATGCACGTGTGCCGGATTCAACGCATCCAAATATTTACAAGTTCATCATGATCAATAATTCAATATTATGGTATTCTTTATATCTTGGGGTATTTGAATGGGTATAGATTTATATATTGATGGGCAATCAATACTAAATCTCTGTCTGCGCTGAACTGGTCAGAAAATTGACGTGATTGATTTCTCCTCGAATACCTATTTATATGTTGCACTTGCAGGGGAGGATGGGGAATAGCATGATACCACCAGAACTACAAACATTGCATTGCCGTGATGAAAATAAAAATCTCAATCTAGGTCAAGAAAAGCTGGTTTAATTATAAGATGGAAGTGGCAGGTGGCAAGATACTTTTTGGCAGGTCAAAAGTGGGGAGATATTTTTGGCACACATTCATGGCTGTGGGGTACCTTTTAAATAACTCAGAAAAGGTTTAGGAAAACAGTATTGAAACCTTATAAATTAAAATATCAGGCAAACATAGACCCTTCCTATTTTTATTCTCCCTTGCCCTTTTTCCTCCCCTTTTTTCCCTTCTCTTTCTCCCTCTACTTTCTCTAGCTCTTTTCTCCCCCTTCTAAGTGCTCATCCCTATTTGTCCGCTTCTCCGTCCCCAGTTTGGGGGTAGTCTGCCACCCACTGGCTACGCTACTGCTTTAAATGCAAAACTTCCTACTCTTAAAGCTCATGTTGTCGCATTAATATGGCCTGTGCAGGGAGACAAAGACTTTGGCAGGCCGATAACACAGCCCCTAAGGCGACACAATCTTTTGTTGGTCGAAGCAGCCAAAGAAATATGATTTTCATTGTCTGAATCAATATATTAATTATTGAAAAAATATTTTGCAAAAGTGCATTCTATTTCTACAAATCATACTTTATCAACTTGATTGATTTATTGTTGTTAATGAGTTGTATGTTTTACAAAAGTGTTGTTTCAGCCCTCTTTATAACATAGCTCAAGAACCACAGGACCTCCAAAAGTATCTGTGATATAAAACTGATATTTGAATTTTTCCACACAATCGCTATGAAATGATCAATGCAATTTTTGCCAAAGCTCACTACCATTCGTAAGATGCTGTGAACTACCAAATCGCAACAATTTAAAATAGTTGCTAACCTTAAGGTTACACAAAGAGACGTATAAAAGACGTATAAAGTTGTTCTCTAAAACAGAGTTTTCTCAGTAATCAAATATCGCAGCGAGTGAAATGTTGGTGCATTGGATGTAGCTTAACATTTTGTGTGTGTTATATACAAATTATTAGAATAAATTTTAAAATCCTTCGTTTAAAGCATTTTTACCCACCATGTTCACAAGATCAAAAACACGCTCCATGAGGTTTTTTTTTTCAAATGTGCGCACACCGAAGCGATTGTTTTCTTCTTTTTCAGTATTGTATTACAAATCGATCAAAGAAATAATGTTGCCATGGGGAAGAACCAAATACAGTACCGATTAAATTTTAAAAGCCCGCTTTGGGGGAAAATTTTGGAGAATTTGCTTGAGAAAAAGCTGGTTTGTGAAATGATCGATATCTTGATTACTTAGACGTTAATTTAGACATCTGAATACCTACATTATTTCTCAACATTCTGCCAATTGCTATTCCATTTGATTTTCACTCCAAATTGAAGCTAGTTTTGCAAAAACGAGGTTTTCCTCCATCAGTTCGTTCAAAATTTCAGCGCCGACATGCGTGTTTATTCTAAGAGCCATAATGCGGACGCCGATTGTAATCATATGTAATTGCATCCAATTATAGTTATATCATCCGCTTTGAGAACAGTCAATTTGTGTAAGTTGATCTGTGGCCGAGTGGATACAGCGTTGGACTGGGAATCTAATATGAACTATTTTTGTGGGTTCGAGTCTCCGTGTGGCTGAATTTTCTTCTTTTTTTTCCCTCTTTTCTCATTTTTACTTCCTTTCTTTCCTCTTTCCTTTCTCCCTTTCTTTTTTTTTTTTTTTTTCTTTTTTTTTTTTTTTTTTTCATTTCTTTCATTTTCTTTCTTTCTTTTCATTCATTTTCTTTTCTCTCTTTCTTTGAAATTCTCTTTTTCACTATTTCTTTATTCTTTCTTGCTCCTTTCTTTTTAGTTTTATTTGATTGATTCGCTTAGTGCAGTGAATCGTGATTGATTGTTTTTCACTTTGTAGGCCTGCTAAGTCTGTCTTGTTGATTTTCATCCCAAATTCGATTTACAAATAGGCAATTGCTTTTTGATATTGTTGTTGTTGCCTACCCTAACATTGTAATCAGGGGAATAGCAGCATTGATTTCATCAAAGATATCAAGGCTATAAATTCAAAATCAACACATTTTCCAGGGCGTAGCTTGACGAAGTGCCCCCAATCAATTTTAAAATTTATAAAATCCTTGTGAAAATTGCGAAAATGGCTTGTGCCACCCCGGCATCCGAGCTCCGGGCACGAGCTAAGCCAAGTTTCATAGCCTTTTCATGTCTTGACCGTGGATCGATATTCTATTGTAAGTAGGCCTACGTCCCGATGCACGCTTGTTCATTTTCTGCATGGCTGTTTCTGTTATGAACTTACGCCCCTCTGAAATCAAGCGCATGAAAAACTCTCGGCTAACCTTAATGATCATACCTTCATTTGTGGTCAATTGGAACAAATGGATCATAATAGTTTCCAATTGGACATCTAAAAATAAGGATGAGGTTGCTTTTCAAAGAGGCTAAATCAGTGCACTTTCTCAACATGACCACCAGATGGAACCCTCACAATTAAAATCATGCTAAGGCAAGGGGGCTGGGCTTTTCTTGGGAAGGGGTTCCTAAATTTACAAAAAGTCTGCATCAATAAAATTGCAACCCCCCTACACCTTACCCCCTAAAGAGGCTAAAATTGTATTGAAATCAGTCTTTGAATAAAATAAACACACTACCTGTGGTCATCAGCAAAAATTTTATGACCCCCTCCCCTATTTTTCTTTCCAAAAATGTATGACCCCCCCCCCCTCTTCTGAAGAAAATGCCAGCCCCTAAAGTGTTCGTAACTTACGTTAAAGCAACCCATTTTTCTTTTTGTTCCACCAGTTCTGGGAGGTCATCTCCGACGAGCATGGCATTGACCCAACTGGTACCTACCATGGCGATTCTGATCTTCAACTAGAGAGAATCAATGTCTACTACAATGAAGCTACCGGTGGCAAGTACGTCCCTCGTGCTGTTCTGGTGGATCTGGAGCCTGGTACCATGGACTCTGTCCGATCAGGACCATTTGGACAGATCTTCAGACCTGACAACTTTGTGTTCGGTCAGAGTGGTGCTGGAAACAACTGGGCCAAAGGTCACTACACAGAGGGTGCTGAGCTTATCGATTCCGTTCTTGATGTAGTACGTAAAGAATCCGAGAGCTGCGATTGCCTTCAGGTGAGTTTTGATACACATTTCAAAGTGCACTGCTAGTGCCAATTGTTAGACACTGGCCAATTTCACCCAGACAGCTAGACCACAACATGATACGATAGAGCAGTGTTGCCAAAGCTGGAATGGATCTGCGTATTATTCAGAATTGAGTAAAACTTTTATCACCAGATATTAACTGAGATATAGATGCATGAAAAAACTTTTGTTGAGTTGTTACTTTACTGAGGTCGAAGGTCAACTTGTAGAATACCCCAGGGGTGGATTTCTGCAATCTGCATGCTGGGTATATTATGATCATGATTAGGGACGCACCATTAGATTCTCAGGGTGGGGGTAGGAAGTTTTTCAAAAAAAACTTCACCCACTACATGAGCAAAAAAAAAAACTTCACCCACCAACACTAAAAAAAAAAAAAAAAAACTTCCCCACCTAACTGTGTATAAATGCATGAAATTAAATTAAAAAAACATGCCGCCTTCTTTCCCCGACCCCAACTTCCTACCCCCAGTATCAAAAATGGTGCGTCCCTTACAGGGATGCAAGTTTTCCTGCTTTTATGAATATGAAGTCCAAATTCCTGCAATTTTCAGCCCATTTTGGAGGCTTTTGGCTCAGATTCACACATGTTTCAGACTTTTTCCTTCAGGTTAGCTTGCATCCCTGAGATTATAATCTTTGAAATTGTGATGTTTACTGTAAATAATGACCATTGACCAATTACAATTTTGATATCTTTCTTGCAGGGCTTTCAACTGACACATTCCCTTGGTGGTGGCACCGGCTCTGGTATGGGCACACTACTCATCAGCAAGATCCGTGAGGAGTACCCAGACCGCATCATGAACACCTTCAGCGTTGTCCCATCACCCAAAGTATCGGATACTGTTGTAGAGCCATACAACGCTACTCTCTCAGTTCACCAGCTTGTAGAAAACACAGATGAGAGTTACTGTATTGACAATGAAGCCTTGTATGACATTTGCTTCCGTACCCTCAAACTGACCACACCAACCTACGGTGATCTTAATCATCTCGTCTCAGCCACCATGAGCGGAGTAACCACCTGCTTAAGATTCCCAGGTCAGCTCAATGCTGATCTCCGTAAACTTGCTGTCAACATGGTGCCATTCCCACGTCTTCATTTCTTCATGCCTGGTTTTGCTCCTCTGACCAGCCGTGGTAGCCAGCAATATCGTGCTCTTACTGTTCCAGAGTTGACCCAGCAGATGTTTGATGCCAAGAACATGATGGCTGCATGCGATCCACGTCATGGTCGCTACCTTACAGTTGCTGCTATCTTCCGTGGTCGCATGTCCATGAAGGAGGTTGATGAGCAGATGCTGAATGTACAAAACAAAAACAGCAGCTACTTTGTAGAATGGATCCCTAACAACGTGAAGACCGCTGTCTGCGACATCCCACCTCGTGGCCTCAAGATGTCAGCGACCTTTATCGGCAACAGCACAGCCATCCAAGAGCTGTTCAAACGTATCTCTGAGCAGTTCACCGCTATGTTCGTCGTAAGGCTTTCTTGCATTGGTACACTGGTGAAGGTATGGATGAGATGGAGTTCACTGAGGCTGAGAGCAACATGAACGACTTGGTGTCCGAGTACCAACAATACCAGGATGCAACAGCCGAAGAGGAGGGCGAGTTTGACGAAGAGGAAGGTGATGGCGATGAATATGAACAATAAACTATGCATCATTTAACATAATAATACTAGATTGGTGAAATTCAGCATGTCTAGGTTTTATTAAGGGGGTACTACACCCCTCGATAAATTTGTGTCTATTTTGGCATATTTCTCAAAAACTAATAACACAGTGGTAACAAAATTTATGTATATTATTGGGGCAAGGAATCCAATCCAATACTACACTGGAATTTCAGTGACCCAAGACAAGCAGTTCGTTATTTATGATAAGAAATAAGGTACCGATAGGATGTACCTCATTTCTTATCATAAATTTAACGAACCGCTTGTCTTGAAGCACTGAAATTTCAGTGTAGTAATTGATTCCTTGCCCTAATAATATACATAACTTTTGTTACCAGTGCAGTGTGTTATTATTTTTGAGAAAAAAAAAAAATAGTCACAATTTACCACAAGTGTAGTACCCCTTAACATTGACAAAACCTATGTGCTAAAAAACATGTCCTCATCATGTACAATGGAAACTCATTAACAGCAATACACAAATTGCTTTTCAAGGCTCAAGCATTTATTTTATACATTCAATAAGACCCGATGACCCAAAATATGACGCCCTGACAGTTTTTGTGTTACTGAGGTTCCACAGTAATTTTGTGTGCAGGTTTAAATGATATTCTGGTTTCACCAACTTGGTGTTGTTTATTGGCTATCATAAAATTGACAAACAGCATTAACTAAAACCACTTATTTATTTCAACTCAGAAAATTACAAATTAAAAGGTGCTGGTTGTAAAATGGTGACCCAACAGATCAAGCTAGAAATAAAAACTGTATTTTTATGTTTACGCTGTCCTTGGTTTACTGCAATTAGTGTCATACTTAAAATTTATCTATTTTGAAAAGCAGGAAACTTTGTATCAAGATCATGTTTTGAAAGTTCGGCTTAAAATCATGTTTGAAAATCATTTGGATTTTGGTATATTTTCATAACATGAAAGCTATTTATGCAAAGGAAACCCATGTGTGCATGTAAAATATGGCGATTTGACAAAAGGTCATTAGTTCAAATCTGCCTCCAGAAGATATGCATGAAGCACAAAAGAAATCCCCAACTGATCTGCAGGCAGATTTGAACTAATGACCTTTTGTGAAATTGCCCTATAGTGTAATTGTGAGAACCAATTATTTGACTATTTGTATCAACAACTTCTCTTGCTAGGATCTGCAATTGGGAAAGCGATGTACGACCGAAAGTTGCAAACGTGACAAATCACTTTTGCGATTGGTCAAAGGAAGATTTGCATGGAGGATGGGTATTATGGAAAGAACTTAATACTAAAACCATTGACCACTTGACACATGGTAATAAGTTTACTTTCCTAGGGATCTCTCATGTTTGAACAGTGCCTTTATAATTTTCTTCATATTGTATTATAAAAAACAATGGTCTAAAACATTTTGTGAATGTTTGAATTTGGATGCATCTTATGCACAAGAAATGTCTGCCATGCATCTGATCGTTAGCTCAGTAGGAAGAGCATCGGACTATTAAGCCGATGGTCCCAGGTTCAAATCCTGGATGGTCAGTGATAGGAGTCTTCACAGGCTATCATTTGTTATGTGCAGTAGCCTGTATCTGAATTCATTCATTCAGCTACACTATTATGTACAGTGGAATACTTGTTGACTCAAAATCTGTTGGCACAAAGTTCCAGTACATGTAAGGTGTAACACAAATTGCTTCAAATCTGGAAGTATATATTTTGTCAAAAGATCTAATAATATAACACGGATTCCTGTTTTAACACTAACTAAAGTTTTAGACCCAGACAATTTTGTGTTAACAAGGTTCCACTGTACATACTCCCTTGTAATAAAATACCAATTTTGGTTAATTTCTTGTTCCCCATTAATTGAATTGTGTTGCAAGTTACCCCAAAGGTCAAGCCCTCAACAGAAAGTTCAATTTCATGTCAGTTAATCAAAATGCTTTGTTTTTAAGTCGATATCAGGATTTTAAAAAATGGATCAATTTTTTAAAACATCACAAGACCTGATTGCATAACTATAGGATCCACAACTTTAAGTTCCCCCCTAACGAGTTTTGAAATAAATGGAAAAAATGCTTTACGAAAATGTAAAAAGGTGCAACTTTTAAAATTGCCTTTTTTTGACCGAATGCAAGGTGTTACACCGCATGTGGCGCTATAAATTGGTCCAGACATGTAAAACAATGAGGCTACATTTACACCAAATTACATTTTTGTAAACTTATTTTCAAAAGGCGTTTGGAGGAACTTGCAAGTTGTGGATCCTATATTCGCTACTTGCATGGTTCCGCCATTATGCACTAAGTGCGGGGAGAGCCTTGAACTGGCAGCATACAAAAATGTACATGTACATTAATGGAAATTTAACTTCGGTGTAAGGTTGTGTAATTCTTTCTTCATGTTTGCTGCCAGTTTGAGGCTCTCCCCGCACATTGGCGGAACCATGCGAATAGCGAATTGTTAATACATGTATAATATGGCACCGTCAACTTTCATAGTGCCTTGAAATATTGCATTATTTTATATGAAAACTTACAACAGTAACCGGTTTGGTTTATTTTGGTAATAAATTAAAAGCATAGCATAAAGTGTTGTTTTGTATATTATTTTTTGGGTGCATTTAGAATTGCCACTACATAAAAGAACCACTAAGTGTCACCCACTGTCACTGAAAACATTTAGCAGGTGATCATTTTTTTTTTTTGGAAAGCAGTTGCCAATTCGTCATCAAAGTGATTACATAATTCTCTTGGTTACCGGATCACGCTATTGATATGCCTTCAAGTGCCATACTTTGTATGTTTCGATCATGGTTCATTACTCAAGAGCGTGATCTTGTTGACATAGTAGCATAACGTAACTTCGATACTGAATTAGACCCTCTGGGAACAAAAGAAAAATTAATGCTTTTATGAGGTTGCCCACTACCTGTTAATGGATGTCTCCACATTGACCATTCCAAATGCTCACTCCCACCTATTATCTGTTCCAAATCCAGTGATGCCTCATGCATATTACATGTATTATGGGTAGGATTAGCCTATGTGCACTAGCTTGGCCCTACCACAGGACCTTTTTTTTACATGCATACTCCCGAGATGCCATGCTATTATATCGTGAGAACTGCCAAACTCTGTGACCGTCGCCCATGGGAGTGGTCACTGGGTTGTGAGCCGACACTTGGTTTTTAGCAGTTATCGGGATATAGCATGCGTGGTGTCTCCGGAGTATATAGTGTGTAAAAAAAGGCCCTGTGATGGGGCTAATGTTCACTGGAGGGGCTATAAATCAAGCACCACTTCCCTGTCATGTCCAAAGGTCCAGTGAAATTGAGGGGTCACTGGAGCTGGAATAGGTAATGGCAATTACCAGTAGTTTTATTGTTGGACCTTTTTCCCCATTCAATATTTGAAGAGCTTTGTTGCAAAACCCCTTACATCCACTTGAGGAATTCTGAGAACACATAAAAAAATCACTGTAAGGGGGTTTTCAACAAAAGCGTTTGGAGGAACTTGCAAGTTGTGGATCCTATATTCGCTACTTGCATGGTTCCGCCCATTATGCACCAAGTGCGGGGAGAGCCTTGAACTGGCAGCATACATGTACATGAATGGAAATTTAACTTTGGTGTAAGGTTGTGTAATTCTTTCTTGTTTGCTGCCAGTTTGAGGCTCTCCCACACATTGGTGGAACCATGCAATAAGGGAATTAGTAATACAATCTGGCACTGTCAACTTTCAAAGTGCCTTGAAATATTGCATTATTTTATATGAAAACTTACAACAGTAACTGGTTTGGTTTATTTTGGTAATAAATTAAAAGCATAGCATAAAGTGTTGTTTTGTATATTATTTTTTTTTTTCTTTTAGAATTGCCACTACATAAAAGAACCACTAAGTGTCACCCACTGTCACTGAAAACATTTAGCAGGTGATCATTTTGAATTTGGAAAGCAGTTGCCAATTCGTCATCAAAGTGATTACATAATTCTCTTAGTTACCGGATCACGCTATTGATATGCCTTCAAGTGCCATACTTTGTATGTTTCGATCATGGTTCATTACTCAAGAGCGTGATCTTGTTGACATAGTAGCATAACGTAACTTCGATACTGAATTAGACCCTCTGGGAACAAAAGAAAAATTAATGCTTTTATGAGGTTGCCCCCTACCTGTTAATGGATGTCTCCACATTGACCATTCCAAATGCTCACTCCCACCTATTATCTGTTCCAAATCCAGTGATGCCTCATGCATATTACATGTATTATGGGTAGGATTAGCCTATGTGCACTAGCTTGGCCCTACCACAGGACCTTTTTTTTACATGCATACTCCCGAGATGCCATGCTATTATATCGTGAGAACTGCCAAACTCTGTGACCGTCGCCCATGGGAGCGGTCACTGGGTTGTGAGCCGACACTTGGTTTTTAGCAGTTATCGGGATATAGCATGCGTGGTGTCTCCGGAGTATATAGTGTGTAAAAAAAGGCCCTGTGATGGGGCTAATGTTCACTGGAGGGGCTATAAATCAAGCACCACTTCCCTGTCATGTCCAAAGGTCCAGTGAAATTGAGGGGTCACTGGAGCTGGAATAGGTAATGGCAATTACCAGTAGTTTTATTGTTGGACCTTTTTCCCCATTCAATATTTGAAGAGCTTTGTTGCAAAACCCCTTACATCCACTTGAGGAATTCTGAGAACACATAAAAAAAATCACTGTAAGGGGGTTTTCAACAAAAGCGTTGGAGGAACTTGCAAGTTGTGGATCCTATATTCGCTACTTGCATGGTTCGCTCATTATGCACCAAGTGCGGGAGAGCCTTGAACTGGCAGCATACATGTACATGAATGGAAATTTAACTTTGGTGTAAGGTTGTGTAATTCTTTCTTGTTTGCTGCCAGTTTGAGGCTCTCCCCGCACATTGGTGGAACCATGCAATAAGGGAATTAGTAATACAATCTGGCACTGTCAACTTTCAAAGTGCCTTGAAATATTGCATTATTTTATATGAAAACTTACAACAGTAACTGGTTTGGTTTATTTTGGTAATAAATTAAAAGCATAGCATAAAGTGTTGTTTTGTATATTATTTTTTGGGTGCATTTAGAATTGCCACTACATAAAAGAACCACTAAGTGTCACCCACTGTCACTGAAAACATTTAGCAGGTGATCATTTTTGAATTTCGGAAAGCAGTTGCCAATTCGTCATCAAAGTGATTACATAATTCTCTTGGTTACCGGATCACGCTATTGATATGCCTTCAAGTGCCATACTTTGTATGTTTCGATCATGGTTCATTACTCAAGAGCGTGATCTTGTTGACATAGTAGCATAACGTAACTTCGATACTGAATTAGACCCTCTGGGAAAAAAAAAGAAAAATTAATGCTTTTATGAGGTTGCCCCCTACCTGTTAATGGATGTCTCCACATTGACCATTCCAAATGCTCACTCCCACCTATTATCTGTTCCAAATCCAGTGATGCCTCATGCATATTACATGTATTATGGGTAGGATTAGCCTATGTGCACTAGCTTGGCCCTACCACAGGACCTTTTTTACATGCATACTCCCGAGATGCCATGCTATTATATCGTGAGAACTGCCAAACGTTGTGACCGTCGCCCAGGGGAGCGGTCACTGGGTTGTGAGCCGACACTTGGTTTTTAGCAGTTATCGGGATATAGCATGCGTGGTGTCTCCGGAGTATATAGTGTAAAAAAGGCCCTGTGATGGGGCTAATGTTCACTGGAGGGCTATAAATCAAGCACCACTTCCCTGTCATGTCCAAAGGTCCAGTGAAATTGAGGGGTCACTGGAGCTGGAATAGGTAATGGCAATTACCAGTAGTTTTATTGTTGGACCTTTTTCCCCATTCAATATTTGAAGAGCTTTGTTGCAAAACCCCTTACATCCACTTGAGGAATTCTGAGAACACATAAAAAAATCACTGTAAGGGGGTTTTCAACAAAAGCGTTTGGAGGAACTTGCAAGTTGTGGATCCTATATTCGCTACTTGCATGGTTCCATCATTATGCACCAAGTCGGGAGAGCCTTGAACTGGCAGCATACATGTACATGAATGGAAATTTAACTTTGGTGTAAGGTTGTGTAATTCTTTCTTGTTTGCTGCCAGTTTGAGGCTCTCCCCGCACATTGGTGGAACCATGCAATAAGGGAATTAGTAATACAATCTGGCACTGTCAACTTTCAAAGTGCCTTGAAATATTGCATTATTTTATATGAAAACTTACAACAGTAACTGGTTTGGTTTATTTTGGTAATAAATTAAAAGCATAGCATAAAGTGTTGTTTTGTATATTATTTTTTGGGTGCATTTAGAATTGCCACTACATAAAAGAACCACTAAGTGTCACCCACTGTCACTGAAAACATTTAGCAGGTGATCATTTTTTTTTTTTTTTAAGCAGTTGCCAATTCGTCATCAAAGTGATTACATAATTCTCTTGGTTACGGATCACGCTATTGATATGCCTTCAAGTGCCATACTTTGTATGTTTCGATCATGGTTCATTACTCAAGAGCGTGATCTTGTTGACATAGTAGCATAACGTAACTTCGATACTGAATTAGACCCTCTGGGAACAAAAGAAAAATTAATGCTTTTATGAGGTTGCCCCCTACCTGTTAATGGATGTCTCCACATTGACCATTCCAAATGCTCACTCCCACCTATTATCTGTTCCAAATCCAGTGATGCCTCATGCATATTACATGTATTATGGGTAGGATTAGCCTATGTGCACTAGCTTGGCCCTACCACAGGACCTTTTTACATGCATACTCCGAGATGCCATGCTATTATATCGTGAGAACTGCCAAACTCTGTGACCGTCGCCCATGGGAGCGGTCACTGGGTTGTGACCCGACACTTGGTTTTTAGCAGTTATCGGGATATAGCATGCGTGGTGTCTCCGGAGTATATAGTGTGTAAAAAAAGGCCCTGTGATGGGGCTAATGTTCACTGGAGGGGCTATAAATCAAGCACCACTTCCCTGTCATGTCCAAAGGTCCAGTGAAATTGAGGGGTCACTGGAGCTGGAATAGGTAATGGCAATTACCAGTAGTTTTATTGTTGGACCTTTTCCCCATTCAATATTTGAAGAGCTTTGTTGCAAAACCCCTTACATCCACTTGAGGAATTCTGAGAACACATAAAAAAATCACTAAGGGGGTTTTCAACAAAAGCAGTTTTTAGCGGGATGCTCATCCATCCTACCCAAGCATCCTGCCAAAAACTGCAAACCCCCATATATCAGTATTTTTTTTGATGATTTCTGGACATTGTTTTCTTAATATTGCTCAAGAGGATGTAAGGGATGCACCATTAGACTTCAAGGGGGGTTCGACGAAAGACTGAAGTTTTTTTTTTGCTGCCGAAGTGGTACGGTTTTTTTAATTTCTTGCATTTATACACAGTTGACACATCAGTACCCCTTCAAATACAAAGTGAAAAGTCCCATGACACATCAGTACCCCTTCAAATACAAAGTGAAAAGTCCCAACGCATACAAAATCTTGTAAACATACGCAATTTTACGCATTCTTAAATTTAATGATTCAATATAAAGTTTTTTCATTTGGGCCCTGGGAGGGGGCAAGAAATTTTTGCCCAGCCAAAGGGGGGAGGGCAAGCAATTCTTGGCAAGCGATTTTTGGCACACATGCCCGGGAGGTTCACTCCCAATGTGGCCTGTACACCATCCGCGAACACAGAAAAGGGGTAGTTTTTCGTGGGTAGGCACGATACACGCAAATCGTGTTTAGGCTGTCAAAAACTTGTACCTGGAATTTTGTGCCAACGGAAATGAAATTTAGGGCATGAAATTTGATGCAAGGAATAACATCCCTGTTTAGGGTGTGAAAACAGGCGCGTGTTACCTGTTCAGGGTATCGTTTTAGCCAAGGGTGAAATCCTTGTTTAGGGTGCTTTTCAAAAGTTGATTATCGCGGATGGTATACAGGTCACAATGGGAGTCCCCCCCCCCCTGGCATTCATGGGGTGCCTTTTAAATAAAACTTTCTACAGTGGTTCAAGAAAACATTTAATAATACTTATGAATAATCATTAGGGGCTGTGCAATAATTATGAGCCGGGAGGGTAAAATTGGTGGCGGGGGCAAGAGAGTTTTAGCCAGCCATTACCAAAAGGAGGGGTACAAGCAATTTTTGGCAAGCCGGGGAGGGGGTGGGGGAATGTAAGGAATGGCACACATTCATGGGGCCCCTTAATATAAAATGCTCTAAAAAGGTTTTCAGAATATATCTGGACCATTTATTAAGATTTGCAAATTGAGATCCAAGAAATTTGGAATGTGTGAAGGGGGAGCCTTTTTGGCGGGTAGAGAGGGGGGGGGGCAATTAAGCGATTTTTGGCAGGCCGTTGGGAAATTTTACCCACCTGGGGCTCATAATTATTGCACAGCCCCATAATGTATTGAAGTACAAGTAAATTTATGACGTACAGATCTGGGGTTTCTTTGCTTGTATTTGTAGAAAACATCACAAAAGTATTTGTAAGTATCAAAAAATCTGAAAACTTATGCACCTTTGCATATCCATCAAAAAAGCTTTCATTTTTTCTAATTTCCCCCTAAATTTTGGGGAAATTTCAAAAACGTTGGCTACAGTGAATAATTTACAAAAATTCATAAGCCATTCAGTTCAGTTCAGTTGAGGATTTCCCGCCTTTTCATTCAGGCGCACAACCATTAGCTGATGAAATGCATCAGTAGTTCACATCAAAACAAAAACAATTATACAGTTGAGGATTTCCCGCCTTTTCATTCAGGTGCACCGGCAGCACCGCCATAAGGTGTAGTTTAGCTGATGAAACGCATCAGTAGTTCACATCAAAACAATTATACATGCAGTCTATCCTGACCCGGCCACCACCACCACCACCACATTACAATAATTTAACCAGGTTAATTTTCCGAAAAAGACTGGAGCCAAGAATGACAACAATCAATACCATGCATCAATTAATATCTTTTTGATCTCATTATGGCAAAACGTTAACATGGTTTAATGCAGGAAACTTAATTCCTGGTTAATGTTAATGATTAGGGCCATAATCAATCAATATTTATAGCTCTTTTTCTCCTTCATTTCCTGTTTCCATTCAGATACAGAAGTCTGTGGTGCTGAATGTCAAAGTAAAACAATGTGTTTGTTCTGTCATCAATGTTTCTTATCATGCAGTGGCGTAACTAGGGTTGTAGCACCCGGGACAAGAAACAAAGTTGGCGCCCCTACCTCCCACCGAGAATATCTTAGACGCCCTCCCCATTCTTGAAACAATTGCGCTGAGTGCGTGAAATTTTGGACAAATAAGGCCTACCACTAATTAATTTTGGTTTAATACTAGAAGTTGAATACTGTCTTAAAATGTTCTTTCAATTGAGTCTGTGCCGAAATGCTCGCGAAGCGTGCAAATATTTTGACTTTCATCGCTTGGAGGCGCAGAATCGATGCTAAATTGGTCAATTTGGCATTTTGCCCCCCTCTGCCCCCCCCCCCCCCCGTACTTACGCCACTGTTACCATGTTTTGATTTGATTTGCTCTCTTCACGAAAGCATTTCTGTCCGTGGACCAAAAGAGTGAAGACATGATCCACTCTGTTGTCAAATGTGGGCTACATCCATTGCCCATGAAAAATAAAAACAACCTAAAGCAGTCAATGTCACGAAGCGGTGTAGTCATGAATAACAAATAGTAGGACGATGGCCATTGCCGAATAGGAAAATATACATCCCCATCGAAAAGTTGTGTCATTTCATAACCATGGCCTGGGACCCATACCTGTAGCATGGGACCCATACCTGTACCCGTACTCATGTCCCGGGACCCGTACTTGTGGCAGGTCCCAATACTACAAGTCTGATTCCCATAGACCTTGAGCTACCTTGTGGAAGTGTTGTAGGGTTTAGTTCCAAGTTTTCACCTCATGGTGAAATCTGGCCTAATGTGAGACTGATCATTATTATTATGAAGTAGGAACTATATACTTCATAATCATAATTACTGGGATAATGACATATGCACCAAACACAGTTTTGACTTACTATAATACTAAATATTTCTTTAATACTCGTTGATGATTCACAATACTGTTAAATAGTAGCTTAGTCTGTTTTTAGTCATCTTAGTGTGTTCAGTTGTAGAACAAATGGTAAAACCTCGGGTTACAATCCGCCATATTGTGTTTGCACAAATTCTGGGCACAACTCAAGTAATGAAGCTAAATCTAGATCGCTTAAGGTAGCGCCACACGCGCAAAGGCTTGAAAGCCTAAATTGGCACCAACAAGTGTATGGGGGCAAAGTCAATATAATTATATACAAGGAGAAAAAGATAAACTCATCATTGTACAAAAATATGCATGTATATAAAATATATTTTTAAATATGTGATATAAAATTACCAACATGATGCATGATAAAGAGTATGTTTAAAAATAATTTGTTTCATAACACATGGTGAATGTCTAGAGATGATTTCAATGAATTTAGAGAAGTACAGTTTGATGAAGTCCAGCAGTGGAAGCTGAAAGTTCTGCAAGGGGCTGTGCAATAATTATCTCCTCCTCCCCATAATAATTTCCTCCTCCTCTTGGGCAGATTAAAGAGAGTGTGGGGGTAAGGTTTTTCTTGAGAGAGGGTGGGGCAAGCATTTTTTGGCAAGCCATTTGAAATTTGCCTACCCAGAGGGACAGATAATTATTGCACATTATTGAAATCCCCATACACGCACATGGGTCCGGTGCTGGTCTGCTTTGGTTTCAAATATGTGATGCAATCAAGCAAAATCAGTCGGAACTCGGAAATATTAAATATTTTCTTATATGATAGAAAAAAGCCTTTGCAAAGCTGTATTGTGCAGAAAACCCCATTGAAATTGAGCAAAAAGTTCCAAAGATATGAGAATTAAAGAGTTTCCAAAATAAAAGGAAATATTACCTTTCTTTGGCTATATCTCAAAATCAATATTTCTGAGTTCCGACTGATTTTGCTTGATCGCATCACATATTAGCATTTTTACCCTACACGGAGGCCAGCACTATCATCAAGTCTTAATAAAAGCTATTTCCCTCTTCATCAATCAATATGATGAAAATCCACATATGCACCCGATATCACTACATCCTTGGTTTCTGTCACTTCACATTGAAAATGCACTCTGTTTCCATCCCTCCACATATTTGTCCTGATAGTCTGACCCGGATACACTGGCTTGGAAAAACGGACCTATGAAAAAAATCACACAAGAGAAAAGAAACAACATTATACTTCCAAATTCACTTTCATTATCAAGGATGCAACTACTAAAATGTTCTTGCTTGCTAGACTATTGTTTAGAGCCTTTTAGCTTTTAGTAAAGCCATGATTTTTCCGTGTTACAAAATTTAAATTCTGTGTTACAAATTGGACGATTCCGTGATTTTCCGTTTTACATTATAAAGCACTGAAAAGTGCATACATTCTCATACAAGCATGTTTTTAAAAGTGTAATTTGTCTTATATAATTATATGTACCTTTTTACTGTAGTCTCCCCTTAACATCCCCATTAAAATTAAGCATCATCAATTGTCTTGTGTGTACTTCCGATAGCTGTATCGGACAGAATCTTGCATCGTAGGCCTAGAATAAATGCTAGAATGGATTGTTTAATGGTTGATTACTGCTAAATTATCACTTTTTTGCAAATCAACACAAAAAGTTGGACATTTTACACAGATTTTCACTACTTTGTGGCATTTTCAAATTTCCGTGAGCAAACCCTGAATTCTGTGAATTCCGTTTTTCCGTATCACAGAGAAATCATGGCTTTAGCTTTTAGCTCGAACTGGTTCCAGTTCCTCCCACCCAGGAGGGGCCTTTGAGCTGGTGTAATTTGTTATGTCAACAGAATTAGAGAAGGAGAACCAGGACTCCCTATACCGCCACATACAATTGTGCCGTACAAAAAAAATTTCTTGCAGATTAATTCGTTTAGCAAAAATAGTGTGAAAGTTGAATTACGTTCTGGTACCCCAGAATGAAATTACAACACATTATCTATGGAGCAGTGTAATACACATAATCATGCATAACTTGCTAAAGCAAAATCAGAATCAATTGAAATTTTGGGAATAAGCTTTTTTCGTGTCTATCTACTGAAGAATGTCATAAAAAGAGGATGCTAGGATCACAAAATACTCCTTTAATTGTCAACAGGGTTGTTTGATTTCAATCACGCCGATTTAAATCACTGATTTAAATCGCGATTTAAATCACTTGATTTTTTTTTTAATTAAAATTTAAAATTCATTTTTTACCATTTTTGATAAATATAAGTAAATTTCTTTCTTAAATTGACTGTTTTACTTCATTCCTAATGTTGATACAATTAAAATACCTCTATGATGTCACTATCTATTGCTAAAAATTCATTTTCAAGGTGCAGAATTCAACAGGTTTTTCCCCATGATTTTACCAAATTTTTTCTTTGAAATTTTCTCATGTAAAAAAATCAAAAAAATCAACAACCCTGATTGTTGATTTTAATTGGATTACACAAGCAAAACACTCACCTTTACTGCTTTGAATTTGGCAACATCATTATTTGCATATTGTTGAAGAACATGACGAATGCCATACGCCAAAGTGCAAAGACCATGAAGAATAGGCTTTGAAAATCCTGCAATTTAATTTGTGAAAAGACATAAATTTTTACTTACACACAAATGAATGTGAATAGAAGTTGAGTGGGTGTAAGTAATACCAGGACAAACATGGCCAAAAGTTGTAATGTGCATCTGTTTTTGGCCTGGGGTTTTTGGCCCAGTGTATAGACCACAATTGTCCTCATTTTGGCCCATTTTTTAGCATATAAATTTATGTGCCCTTCGCAATATACTGATTTTAGTCGCTGGTCAGCAGAACAATTTTTTAAAAGTTTTCGCCCTGGCTCTGTGGCCTGGGTATGCCATACAATATTGAAGAAAGTGTTCATCCATTCTGTTGTGCAAGAGGCTACATGATTATGTGGGGTGAATTTTTTTTTTGGGGGGGGGGGTGGGATCCAAAGGTTTGCCTGAAAGTGACAATATTTGCTCCAAATTTTTTTTCTGATATCTTATTATGACTAGGAAGGCCAGTGGGGGTAAAGCCTAAGGTTATAGGTATTAGGCATGCCCACTCCCCATCTCTGGTGTGCTGCTGTCATCGATTTGTCCTTTACCAGATGAAAGATATGATGAGTCTCATGATATGACAGACTTACCCACTCTTGCAGCTACAGTTGGGTTAAAATGCAATGGATTATAATCTCCACTGAGTCTGTACAGAGCCGCTTGATCTACAGATGTTGCCTGGGATACGGAAAAATCAGCTGGTCTTGTTGGTGGCTTAATGGTGGGCTGCAAAAAACAATATTGGATGAGGCTACTGAGAGTTGATGTTGAGTTTCTAGATTTTTTCCCGAGTGATGAGGCAACTCTTTCGTTATTCATAATTTTTTGAAAATTCATTAAAAAATCACACATACACTTGTCATGTATCTTCCAATGGGATATTCCAATTAAAATCCACACTCCCCCTGTGGAAGATTTTGGAAATATATTCCACAGAGGGAGTATGATTTTCAAATGGAATGAATATATTAAGTGGCTCAATTTGAATTTCATACATGTTGTACACTCTCTGAAAAAAAATTATTCCGATTCTTCCACTGAGGGAGGGTGAGTTTCAAATGGAGCTGCTAATGTCTTCATTCTATTTAAAATTCATACTCCCTCTGTGGAAGATATTTCCAAAATCTTCCGAAAATCTTCCACAGGGGTAGTGTAGATTTTAAATGGAATAGCCCAATGCAAGCCTTGAAATAAGGATTTCGGAACCAGGAGCAATTGTACTATAATTTAACAATAAATTGCTCCTGGTCTATGTCTTTGTGTGTAATTTTCCAACAGAAGCAGGAGCATTTTGCCAATCACCAGGCGCAAATTTGCGCTTTTGCTCCCCTTATTTCAAGGCCTGCCCCAATGTCCATATTCAGGATGACTACTTCATACACTGCTTAATTGTTTTATGGTGGTGTATAATACACAGTGTACAATTTGAGTGTCATTTAAGAAATTTACAGCAAAACTTCTTTCAAATTTTATTTAAATTCTTCAATGTCCACAACAATTTGGGTAAATTTAACCAAGTTCGGCTTTTTTTTAACATATCAGTTGTTAGCTTCACAAAAAACAGTGCTGTGTATAAATTAAAACAGTCAATGTATGACAAAGCTAAATTTGCTTTGGTATGCATTTTACTCTCTAATATGATATGTAAGAAACATTTGAAAAAAAAGTTGAATAAGTTAGTGTTTGATGAATTTATGAATGGCTCTTACCTTTTCATGATTACTGGTTTTCTTTCCACCAAATCCCCCGAAACCAACAATGAAGATAGAAAACTGGTTATATGTAATCAGTGTGTCTTTGTCGTCGTATGTATGAACTGGGGAAAAAATAAAAAATATAAATTTATAAACATTTGAATGTGAATTTGCACTTCTCTATTTATCCATAATTAGTAAGTATATAAAATAATAAGAAATGGTTTTTAAAAACCAGGATTTGAACCTGGGACTTTATTTAATCCTGGATGGTCATTTATGTATGTGGAGACTTGTTATAAAAACCATTAATATTTTGACTTTCTTTCTTCATCAAGTATGAAGCTGTATGTATAATAGTTTATTTTTGTATTCTCATGTTTGTGTATGTGTATTTAATTTGCAGCTGCCATGCCCCCCCTTCTTCTCTTTCTATCTCCTCTTCCTCTCCTTGTCTCTTTTCCTTGCAGCCTCTCTCATTATCTACTTCCCATTCTCCTCTCACTCTCTCTCTCTTTATCTCTCTATATATACAGAAATGGGTTTCATTGCTGTAACCCGGGGGTACTCTGTTTTGGTAGGGGTATGCCGCACAGTGTCGACACCCAGTATTATAAATATAAATTAAATACTCCGTTGGTGGCGGGCAGGCGATTGGTATTTCACCGAGCATAAAGAAAAGGAGTCCTATCTGATTGGCTAGAAATCGATCGCTAGATCGCTCAGTGGTGGAGTACAAACCTCATACTGGAGAGATGTATTCAATTCGATTGAAATCAGTATTCTATTATTGATGCAGATAAAGAAAGCTGCATAGTGTGTCGATAATGTACATTGTATTATAGATACAGCACCTGGATCTTACATGTGTTCTTTTATAAAATTGTAATTCTCAAACAGTTGAATATATCACAATTTTGATGAACAATTTCAAAGTGACTTTACTTTTGCTGCAAAGTGACTTTACTTTTTATACCTGTAGAGACTGACTATGAGTGTCACGGCCCTGATTCTACCTGCATATAAGGAACCGTTCACAAACACTTGTAAGGGGGGGGCCTGATGCAAAAAATTTCATCAAAAAATTTTTCGGGGCCCCCTTTACAGACCTCAAAAATTTCAGGGCCCCCTTTTTTGACATGAAAATTATGGGTAAACCCCATAGAAAAGCATATAAACTCAATTTTTCCAGGAAAATTTGTGGTCATTTTTTTCAGGGCCCCCCCTTAGGAGGGTCAAAAATTTTCAGGGCCCCCTTTTTGCATCAGGCCCCCCTTACAAGTGTTTGTGAACGGTCCCTAATGCTTTGTAACACTCAAGATTGATAAAGACGCAAATTATTGTTTAATTTCAGGGTTTGCTGAAAAATGCTGAGGTACACCATTTTTGTCTCCAAGCTTCAGGTTGACAAACCAATATGCATAGGGCAATTCTCTTTGCAGTAACCCTTTGATGAGCGCGTACTACTGTGATGTTGCAAAGGCGGACCTAAAAACGCTTATGACGCAAAGTTCATTCATAAATTTCCACTCGGCAACAGCACATTGCCTCAGCAGCAAATCAGAAAATCAGAGACAAGTCCGTTTCAACACAGTAAATGTGATCGCTCTCATCAAAGGTTTACTGAAAATATTATAATATTGAAACGTACCGTCAAATAGCAACAAAGCTCCAGATCGCTTATCCATGACATCAACTACAACACATTCATTCCTTAAGGTGGCAGCTCTTGGCATCGGTCTAAATACTTCCATATATTGTTCGCCATGAAGAACCTGTACAAAAACAAATACTGATATGTTTTTAATAAATGAGACATTTGTGATATGCTAATTGACATTCATAATAATTGTATTTATTAAAGGAGTATTGCATGATAATGGTATCATCTCTCATCCATGCATTTCCAATTAACAATTGAATAAACCGTGCATTGTACCGGCACTTGGAATAGTCGGCAGGTCCCCATCGTGGGCAAGCAAGCTTGACCGATGACCATGCTTAGCAATTTCGACCACATGCATCATATTGATTTGCAACTTTTGAAAATGCCCCAATGTTCATTTACTGGTATCAATCTTAGTAGAGTGTTTGTTAGCTAACAAGATTCTGCACATGACCCTATCAATCAAATTGTCATAACAAGATCAGGTTTTGGTGTAGGACAGGTATAGCTTCGGTCTTTCTTCATGGGGGGTATATAAATAAGGAACAGAAACCAAGGAGAACAAATACTAATAATTACCTATAGATGGCTTCAAACTCCAACCGCTGAATACCATTTAAAGTAAAAATGTGTGATTTGCAAGAAGAACAGATTCCTATATAATGTTAGTTTTCACTGATCACATTGTCCCCTTTAAATTTCAAGCCAAACAAATGAGGTAAAACGAAGAAAATTGCTATTTCATTCCAGCACCTACAATGCGTGTGTTAGCTCGCCGATCATATTATTATTGACGGAGGTTCACATAGCGTAAGACGGATAGTGATATATATACACACAGTTTATACGTCAAGACGTAAGATAAAATAGATATCCGGTTTTATTATAAAAATTTAAATTTTAAGTTGCCATTAAAGCACCTCAGGCTTAGTCTTTCACATGGTATTTTGGTACACCACTGGGTATTACAATCATGCAAAAAGTAGAAATTCAAGAAAAATTGAGGGCATCGCTGTGCAGCAAATCACACATGGCTTTAACTGTGTTCTATTGTTTAGAACAATAGAAACCAGATCCAATCCCTTGTTCTCTCAGGTGGCCAGTGGTCAACAAGTGATTGGAGTGTCACTGTTAGTGTGAAGCCATCCTTTAAAAGAATTATTGTAATAATAAAAAACTAAAATCACCTTGGCTGGGTCAAGATTTGCAAGCCCTGGAAGTCTTCCTTCAAGCGTTAATAACAGAACTTCCCTCTGTGCTGGTATGAATCCGTAAGATGGCAGGACACAAAAATTGTCATCCTTCTCAAACAGAAACTTCAAATAATCAGACTGGGTGGTAGAGACCCCAACTGTGAAAAAGTTGAAACAAAATGTGAATAGCATTTTCAGGCTAATGATACATGTACTTGGTAAAATCATGTTGGAGTGTAATTGACAATTGTTAATCTTAATTCTGAATTTGGGGCTACCATAGTTACAAGTGATCTATGTTTCACATCCCAAATTAGCTCTTTCTCTAAAGTTTCTCATATCACGCACACTACCCAGCAAACACAAAATAAGGTTATAAAACATTTAAATAATGTTAAAATTAGTGGTACAAAGTAAGATTATATTATGAAAAAAAGTTTGTCTCAAAGCTTGCGCGCGCATTTGTAAAATCATGCGATTTGAAAAAAAAGAAATGCAATTTTTTTTTATTTCAAAGATTTTCTTTATTTTAATTTTTTCCTGAAATATTCGGCGAAAATCTAGACTATGCCATAGTCGATTTTTGATAAATAAAAGCATGTTATTAATGTTAATCATGATGAAAGCATTCAGTTGAACTCGAAATTATACTGATATTTATTACATCAAAATACTAGTATAAAATTGTTATGAAAAAGTTTATATAATTATATTAGTGACAGTAAAAGTAAAGTGTACATAGGCTTACATTATTGAATGCAACATATCATAATGTCATAATTGTATTGGCACTTCAAATGCTGAACAATTCTGATTTTAGAATCTGCCAGTTTATTAATCGCGAAATTCCAGGTTAAAAATCGACTATGGACTTTCAATTTTAAATGGGATTTTGAACAGGCAAAGTCCCTAACACTCACACTGTCAATCATACTTGTTTATCAATCAAATTTAACCGCAAGCAAATACAAGACGTGCTCATGCACTCACTGACGCGTTCATGCAATTACACAACACAAAGGCCGCATACTTGTGTACCAATCACAAGCCAGATCCATTTAAAGATGCATTACATCATGGCCAATTTTAGAAGGCCAGATTTCCGACAATCTCATCCATAGAAGCTCATAGACAGCCGTGTTAAGCATGTAAACCGCAATCCAAAGTCAGTAGTCCACTTGGGAAGCTAACAGAGGGAGTAGGGTGACTGAAAAGATCAGATGTGAAAACCTATCAATTGTGCACACATTAATTAAATCAGAGTTTTAAGCTTAAATACAATATCCAGAGTATGCACAATGGGCAAGTGGACTATGGGGTAGTCTAGCGAAAATCAGATTTTTTTTTTCTTTCTAAGACTGGATAAAAACGAGTTGCCACTGCACAGAATTAACATTGAATCACTTCCATATTTTATTTGTAACCTATACATACAGTCCTTTAATTGTAGAACAGAAATTATAATTTTCAATTTTAACACACCATAAAAATACCAAGTCAGGAATTTAAAAAAATTGCATTTCGCATTTGTTGTCAAACCACTCTTGAGCTTTGAGACAAACCATTTTTTTGGCATAATGCAAAAATGTTATGTTTGCCTCTCACCTCCTAGAGCATACAGTATGGCATCATGAGCTGTATAGTTGTGCCTCCATTCACACCGATATCCAATAGCTTTAACCTGATAAATAACAAGAGTATACATTATGGTAATATAGTGACCACAGCAGC
Source organism: Amphiura filiformis (assembly GCF_039555335.1). Classification (NCBI taxonomy): domain Eukaryota; kingdom Metazoa; phylum Echinodermata; class Ophiuroidea; order Amphilepidida; family Amphiuridae; genus Amphiura; species Amphiura filiformis. The sequence goes on along the minus strand of NC_092643.1, from coordinate 25,069,421 downwards.
TGAAAGGAGTATCCCATCATGCATTGCAGTATATCTGCATGCTCCATAGCAAATGTATACAAAATATAATCAAGATACTTCAGGGGTCATACTTTTTCAAACAAAAGTCTAAGCTCCCCTGATTTAAGCGAGTAATTGAAAGTTGAAGTGAGGGATTTTGTGTACATTTTCTATGACACATTTTGTTCTATTATGGTACCGCAAAGCATAATGGGATACTCCCTTTAGCTGCTGTTTAGTAACAGCTTCATTCGGGGGAGGGGGCCAACAGTAGAAATGAGGGTTCAGGGATGTGTGGCAGATTCGGGATGCATTTTCAGCCATTTAGTTCAGACTTGGGGTGCATTTCAGCCATTTAGTTCAGACTTGGGGTGCATTTTCCGGGGCACTATCGGCCATTTTGGTTTATTGATGGCCCTCAATTTCATGAAAATTTGGTTTAAAGAAAGGGTAGTTTTTCAAAATGTTCTCAAAAAAGTACCAATTTTTTATCGTGTTTTTAACAAAATTTGCAAAAATTGTCTAAACATTGGAATCATTTCAGGTCTGTTTTTTGTCAAATTTGGTTAAAGTCAGGCAGTTTTCAGAGTCCCAGCTACACATCCCCAAACCAAAGTTGCCCCCCCCCCCTCCCCGGGTCCATTCCACACCGATATCCAATTTAGCTTTAACATGTTTAAGAGTAATAAGTCACTTCTTTTAGCATACATGTTCATTAGTCAATATTTTGCATCAACAAGTATAATACTTGATGACAGGGCTTAAATTAAAGAATACTAGGGTGATGGGGCCCCTTCTTTTTTTTAAATAGACCCTGTATTAAAAAGCAACACTCAATGGACAGGGATGATTTCCTGATAAAATAGCCCCCATAAAACATTTTGGAGGTCTGCTTGATGGCAATGTTTGAAAAATAGATTATGCCTTTAAATTAAATATCCAAAAAAGTATATTAAAAAGTCAACCAAACTTACTAGATCTCCTTTAGTGCCAACATCTTTGTTATATTGTCTACATGCAGCTTTTTTGAAGTAATGAAAATCTGTATACAATATAAAAATGGTACAAAATAATATGTTGCTATTTGTTATCAATGCACAGATTAAGGGTAGACTAGGTATTGATGGTCGAAGCAGGCAAAAATTGATTTTTATTATCTTAATCAATATATTATTGAAAAATAACACTTTGATGTTTTGCAAAAGTTCATTCTACAAATCATGAAATCTTTGAAAACTTGCTTGATTTATCATTGTTAATGAGTATTATACGTTTTATAAAAAGTGTTTTAGTTTCAGCCCTCTTTACAACATAACTCAAGAACTGCAGGACCTACAAAAGTATATCTGTGATATTTGAATTCTTCTACACACTCGCTATGAAATGATCAATGCAATTTTTGCCAAAGCTCGCTACCATTCGCAAGATGCTGTGATAAGGGACCATTCACAAACACTTGTTAGGGGGCCTGATGCAAAAGGGGGGCTCTGAAATTTTTGACCCTCCTAAGGGGGGCCCTGAAAAAAATGACCACAAATTTTCCTGGAAAGATTTGTTTATATGCTTCTCTATGGGGTTGACCCATAATTTTCATGTCAAAAGGGGGGGGGGCCTGAAATTGTTGAGGTCTGTAAAGGGGGGCCCCGAAAATTTTTTGTGATGAAATTTTTTGCATCAGGCCCCCCCCCTTACCAGTGTTTGTGAATGGTCCCTAATACATTTTGAGTTTAAGATTTCTTTTTTGGCATGATGAGAGGCGGGGGGCAAGCATATTTTGGTAGGCCATTTTGAAATTTCCCCAACAGGGAGAACAGATATATAATGCACAACCTCTTAACCCCACGAGCACTACCTGCAGATCTAACATTGCCTCTGATTGGTCAATTACATGATATCTTTACTTTAATCACCAATCAGAATGGAGCTTTGCAAATAATTCACCCCAATTTTTTTGCGTGGTGAAATTATTCTAAGAATGTTGCTGATTGGTCCAATTGAAAATGAAAACTTCTTTTTGGCCAATCGGCAGGTAGTTGTCATGGGATTAAGTTGTATACTTTTACTTACTAGTTCCATTTGCATTGAGCACCAATTGATTGCGTCCCTTATTCCAATGGTGATGCCTTACAACATTGCCTGGATCATATAGTCTTGCTGTACAAGAACAAAGTGATTTCTTCTGACTCAACCTACAGAGCTGCCTTACTGTTAGCATCATGCTGTGTGTGCTATTTTGAATCTTGAGAATTTGAAATAAAATGAGAAATAAATTAACATTAAAAATCATTGTAGAACTGAGGTTAGCAACTGTTGCAATTTGGTAGTTAACAACATCTTGCAAATGGTAGTGAGGTTTGGCCAAATTTACATTGATCAATTCATAGCGAGCGTGTAGAAGAATTCAAATATCACAGATATTCTTTTGTAGATCCTGTGGTTCTTGAGTTATGTTGTAAAAAGCACTGAAACAACTTTTGTAAAAATGTACATAACTCATTTATAACTACAATAAATCAAGCACATTTTCCAAGTATATGATTTGTAAAAATCATCAAAATGTTATTTTTCGATAATATATTGATTTAAATAATGAAATCGACCAACAATACGTTGTGTACCCTTAAAGCAATATTGTAACATTTAAATTCTTTTTGATAAAAAAATATTAAAAATTAGTGTGGTGTATGTGCCTTTTTTTAAATTCTGAGGTGAGGTAAAACAAAGAAAATTACTATCCAATTCTTAATGAGAACTACCTGCCGATTGGCCAAAATGAACATTGTACTCGGTAAATCCCGGTACGCCTCTGTTTGGTGGGTATGCTCCCCCGGAATTTTGAGGTGGCGGGTCTTTGGGAGCTGCGAACCGGGCTGTAAACAAGTAAAATGGGGGCTTTTGGAGCTGCGAACAGTCAAAATCAAGGGTCTTTCTTGGCTTTTTGGTTGAAAATCACCTGAAAAAAACAGGGACTCTTTTAGAATACCCTACCACTGTAGATTTTCAATGGGGGTCTTTTATGAACGACCCATACACATACACTGTGAATGTAAAAAATGGTGGGTATATTCTAAAAGATAGCCAAAAAGAGAAATATGAGGAATGAGCAATTTTTGAGAAATTAATGAGAAATTATCAAATTCAAGGGTCTTTCGGAGCTCTATTTTGGTCAAATATAGGGGGCCTTTCGGAGCTGCAAAATCCAAAAAGGGGGTCTTTCCTGTATGGTCATATGCCCTCCCCCCCAGAGCCCAGGGTCACAAGCAACACTGCAACACAGGCAACAAACAATGAAGAGATACATACAATCTCGGGGTCACAAGCAATGCAGCAACACGGCAACAAACAAAATTAAAAATTAATAAAAACTATATTTCAATCAAACATGCATTTCTGACATTAATGCAGTGTGCACATTAAAGAACATCACAGGCTATTTTGCTCGAGAAGTCTAGCCAAGAATTTGCTCACCGATAGCTTCACATTCTAGGCTAGAGACCATTGCATTCAAAATCTAGTCAGATTAAGCTGAAGCATGAAACCGTGTAAAAGCAATGGAAGTTCAGAAGTAAACACAGCCGATCACGACAGGCGATTGCATCAAAAATGTTGCTAAAATTACACTTCAGCTAAATTTTTAACAGTCCAAAATAGGCAAATCTTGTTCAAAAGATTACAGTCGAATCATAGAAATACCTTTCATCCAAATTTCAATATTAACAGAATAAATAACCTCGGTGCAAAAAATTGCACTGCTGTCCGACCGAAAAACGATAGCAAAGGACTCTAGGCTAGCATCGAATGCGTAACTATCGTGTGCAAATTTAAAGCTAGAGTTCTCGAGTAAAGGCTAGTACAAGTTACTCGAGAACTCTAGCTTCAATTTGCACACGATAGTTACGCATTCGATGCTAGAGTACTTTACTATGGTTTTTCTGTCGGACAGCGGTGCAATTTTTTACACCGGAGGTTATTTATTCTGTTAATGTTGAAATTGGGATGAAAGTTACTTCGATGAGTCAACTGTATCTTTTGAGCAAGATTTATGTATTTTGGACAGTCTAAAATTTTGCTGAAGTGTAATTTTAGCAACATTTTGATGCAATCGCTTGTCGTGATCGGGCTGTGTTTACTTCTGAACTTCCATTGCTTTACACGGTGTCATGCTTCAGCGAATCCGACTAGATTTTGAATGCAATGGTCTAGCCTAGAATGTGAAGCTATCGGTGAGCAAATTTTTGGCTAGAGTTCTCGAGCAAAGTACAAGGAACCCATACCGTAGTAGCTCTGCACAACTAGGGCAGCACCAATACGAAAATGTCATACCGATAAATGATGTGTCTGTTTTTCCCGGTTTTTAAAGTTTGCGTTGAGAACTAAAGGCTATTCGAAAAGAGCAGGGGATCATTCATCCCGGTACTGTTGACTGTACTTCAAAAATACACTCATCTACTCTAGGTTCTAGAGTAAAAATAAGCACAGCTTGTCTGTACGCAGTGCGCTAATACTCATACATATGAGGCCAGCACTAAAAAAATTAAGGAAGAAGAAGAAGAAAGCAACAGGGGCCTCGATCAGGGCAACAAATAGTGACTAGGGCTAGTTCGCAACGCAAACTTAAAAATCCGGGCAAAACAGACACATCATTTATCGGTATGACATTTTCGTATTGGTGCTGCCCTCCCGGGGGGGTCACTTCCATTGTGGCCTGTACACCATCCGCGATAATCAACTTTTGAAAAGCACCCTAAACAAGGATTTAACCTTGGCTAAAACGATACCCTAAACAGGGATTTTATTCCTTGCATCAAATTTCATACCCTAAATTTCATTTCCGCGTATTAGCAATTGCAATTTTGATACCCTTTTTTCCAATTTTTCATGTTTTTGACACCCTAAACACGTTACGCGTGCAGATCGTGCATATTCACTGAAAAAACTACCCTTTTACGCGTTTTCATTATCGCGGATGGTGTACAGGCCACAATGGGAGTGACCCCAGGGCTGCCCTATTTGCGTTGTGCAGAGCTACTACGGTAATACGGTATGGGTTCTCTGTACTAGACTATTAAAGCCAGGGCCTGCGTAAAAAAAAAATCATGTGATGCCACTCACCTTGACCTTGTCCTTGCAATGATTTATGAATAAATTATTGCATGACACTCATTTGAGTTCTTAGTTCAGACTTCAGTACCCGGGAGTTAACAGTTCGACAATTTCGAAGTAAGCACAAATTCCTCCAAATTATTTATATCTCATCTCCATTTCCATAGAGGTCAAACTAAAACTGCTTAATATGAAACACGCATGTGTACAGAAAGCTCGTAACGAGTACTCGGCTAATTACAGCGCGTCGCTGAATTATTTGTCCAATCAGCGCCCCGGAAATTGTTGATTGATTGGATTTGGTTTATTTTGGAGTTGACGAGTGACGGACGTGTTTTTCTCGACCTCCTCTGTCCTCCCCGTTGCCTTTTAATTATTTTTTAACCTGCTGTGCCGTGTGGCCACTTTTTAAGCTGTAGATATTCTCCTGCTTTTACTGATATCCAGCGTGTGCCTACGTTCTGCAAGTTTTTCTTTCGCCGCTGGAAAGTGGTTTGTGTGTTTTTAGCCGTGCTTGGTATCTTTTGTATCTGCCGCGGAGTTGTACTCGTGTCAAGCAAGGATTGATGACGACGCCATCTTGGACCAGCATCTCCTAGAAACCTGCCTCCTCGCTGCGGATACCGCTAAGTGCAATATTTTATCAAAAGTCTGCTTTGTACTTTTTAACATTTTAACATTTTAATGTTACTTCTCGACCGTTTTGATAGTGTGTGATATATTTTTAATACTAGTCGACATACGAGCTCATACGTCCGCCATTGATGATTTCGGCCATCTTGTTCCGCCATCTTGTTTTTATCGATCAGCTGTTGTGTTGACGAAGTGTATTGTATTTCAACCCCCTTGATGTTACAGTGCATAGTTTTGTTTGAGACAAACTGTAAGTGTGAACTCTATTTAACTGTGTATACTCCACTGCTGTGCAGAGGCATTTTCAGTCATGGTCCTACATGTACACAGAAACGAGATAGTCCCTGTGCCACCTGTGGGTAAGAAAGATGACATTGTTGAAGCAAGTAGAATTGATAACTGTGATGATAAATATGAATATGAAAATGTGGGAGAAAAACCTAACTACCAGAGAAGCTGAAGTTGCCATGAAAGGTAATCAACTGTCTTCTGCTAAAGCACATATGGCCAAGCTTGAGGAGAAAGTAAACAGGTATGAATTGGAGAATAAGACTCTAAAATCCCATTTACATAAACAACCGCCTCATCCAAACTCTGAACCTCGCATGCAGTCTGAAGACCCTGGTGTTGACGCATTGGTAGATGACACGACCAACGCCCGCATAAACAATTCTGCGAATACAATGCATGATAGACTGAATGCCTTGGAAAGACAAGTCATCAACAACAGGCTGTCCTACATGGAACTTAGAATTGAGCAACAGCGCTCCTTGGCTCCCTCCCCGAGCAACAATGTTTTGGACTCCAGCCGGATGCAGTGTTCTTCAAGTGTCCACTTGGCTTCACCGTCTGCCAACGCCTGCCGCTCTGAACATACCAATACATATAACTGCATTAGACCTTGCAATTTACATCAGAACGCCGGCTGCTCCTCTCCTTCGCAACTCAGACATGGTAATCTGATTCAGAATAACAACGCTACCATGGTGTCTCAGCAGATGCACACACTACCAAACACGTACCCAATGAACATGAATAACACATCCTTTCAGGTGCTACCAACTCCCCCCCCACAACTGGAACAATTTGCCCCCCTGTGCAGCAAAGATGGCCAACTGGTTTTCATAACTTAAGTAGCCCACATGCTCCGAAACCCCATGAGGTACCGTCTGCTTCACAAAACTTGAGCAGCATGCCGGCTAATATGCCTTTCGAGATGCCTACTCCTACGCATAGCTTGAATAGCATGCGCCCCTTTGTGCTGCAACAGACACCGTTAGCTCCTCATGATCCGAAGAGTATGTATGCTCCTGCTCCACCAAGAAAGCCGTCAACTGCCCACAGCATGGAAAGTATGCCCTCTACAACGCCTCATTTTATGTCACCGAACCCGCATTTTCCGAGTAATACGCACTGCCCTGTTTATCAGGAGATGCCGGTACCTCCGCACAATTTGAACGGAAAGCCAGGGACTACTCACAATTGGTCCAGAATGCTTGCTCCAACGCCTTATACTAACCCGGCGATACCGCACTTCCAAACCAGCTGGAACTTGCCTATGTCTCAAGGGTTGCCGATGTCTTCATTCAATCCAAAGAGTATGCCTCCTCCCTGGTTGCTACAAACAACTCCACCACCGTCTCTGAACTTGAATTATATCAATTCTCCTATACCTCGCCAAATGCCGCTGGTCCCTCAATTGCGGGTGGATCATCATGAAACTAACGGCTCTCAAACCAGCGTGACCCAGCAGTTTCGTGAGCCCTATGGCAGTACTGCTCCACACCATGTGGATTATCACGGAAGACCTAGTGCTCAGCAGTCAATCAACCATCTGCACAGGGATGCCCCCGTCCACAACCAAGGTCCCCTGAACATAAGTCGGACTGCGGAAGCTGCCGGTGCGACATCTCCAGATACGAGGAGTGGTGTTCCTTCAGCACATAGGAGGTCATGTCCGAGTACCAATACACATGCCCAGGTAGATATGATAAATGGCAATGGAGTTGTTTTAAACACTAAGCCACACCCTATTTCACAAACTTCCGCCAGACAAGAGGTAACAGCAGAAGTCGAGAGAGCGGCATGTGAAGGGCCAGTGTTTATATCTGGCAGCAGTAAAGTTGATGCGAGTACATCTGCAGCTGACATAACCTGCAAGGCTGCGTCGAGCTCCTATGGACTTACTACAGCTGGTACCGACTTGCCGATGATTCTTACTGGTATGGAAACTCAAATAGCAAAAAACAACACAAAAAGGACTGCTTTAACACACCAACTGTATAGCCAGAGCAGTGCCAGCAGTGCGGATGGCCAGACCATAATAGACACAATTAACGGTACCCATCCTGATGCTCAGAAACCTCATCATAGTGAACATGCTTTCTCTGATTATGAGGGAGTTGTCACCCCTGTTAAGATCGGCTCTGATGGTGAAACCAGGAATGACCAGTCTTTTTAGACATGCCAAGCCTCTTCAAAGACCGTTGGAAATTGGAGGCGCCGCCCCAAGACCAAGCGCCGCAGAAGATCGTCTCAATAAACATTCAGAATGCAAGAACCAATAAGATCTGTTTACTCGAGATCCTTCGTACCCATGACATTGTGTGTGTTCAGGAGCATTGGCTCTTTAACTTTGAAGCCAAATTTCTCCATGAACTCTCCCCTTCACATGCATGCTTTGTGAAATGTGTTGATGATGATGACCCAATTGACCCTAGCCATAAACCTAGAGGTCATGGAGGGGTGGCGGTCTTCTGGCCGCAAGATTGGAACTGTGATGTCACAAAGCATAAGGACGGAGACTCAAGGTTTGCGGTTTTAACAGTGAAAGGAAGAAATGAAAACTTCTGCGTTGTTACAGCCTATATGCCATGCCGTGGTAAAGGTCACTCCAGTGCAGAGTATGCGCAGTGTTTGGATACGTTATGGGAAATTGTCAGCAAGTACTGTACTGATTATACCATCATCATCTGCGGTGATATGAATGCTCGTCCAGATGCACCCAAACACTCTCGGGACCAAATGCTCCACAGGTTTTGTATGGATATTGGTCTTAACACTCCTACCAACTACTACTCAGGTGACTCTTTCGTCCACGCTGGCGGTATGGGATCTTCAAAGATAGACCACTTCTTGACTCTTGTCTGGCAAACGGACACTATCCTAAAAGTAAACATGTTGAAGGATTTCCCAAGTAACACATCGGATCACTCGCCAATCGTGGCTACTGTAAGGAATATTCACTCCACTGTCTCCAAGAATGCCCCTGTGAAAGTTTCGATCAAAAAGTATGACTGGACGAATATGGACCAGGCCGGCTACAATATGAGCCTTCAATATGAGCTAGCTAACTTGAATGATCTCGCCCTCACTCAGCCCCACGAAATTGATAGCATGTTAGCCCACATCAATGGTGCTATAAAGAAGGCATCTCAGGATGGTGTACCCACAAAGACGTTCACCTGTAGAGGACGGAAACTCAGACCCTGGTCCCCTGCTATTAGCAGACTGGTTAAGGAGAGCAAAGATATCCATAGACAATACAAGTATGCTACCACAGAGACGGATAGAGCCTTTTTGCAGACTAGATGCAAGGAAGCAAAATCAAAGCTTCGTAGCGAGCAACGTAAAGAGGCAGCAATCAGGAAGTTGAACCAGTACAATAAAATCATGCAGGCTTCATCAGAAGATGACCAACTTTTTTACAGCATTATTAGAACACACAGGAAAACTGTTGTCAAAATGCTGAGCTCCTCGTCAATGGGGTTCTACTAGCCAAACCAGAGGACATCGCGTTCAGAATGGGCAGATCACTTTGAGGGACTAGCAACACCACATCAACACCCTGCTTTCGATCATAGCTTCAAGAGCGAAATTGACGATGGTGTTCAGGCGATTAAAGATATCATCCAGCTGATGCCTGATACTGATGACAATCCTATTTCCCATGATGAAGTCAGGAAAGCAATTTCAAGGCTGAACAAAAAGAAAGCAGCTGACCTTGACGAGTTGTGTGCGGAGCACATAATCCATGGTAAAGATCAGCTCACCCCCTACTTAGCTACTCTCTTCAATTCCATCATTGCCTGTTCATATGTTCCTGCTGCCTTCAAGAAAGGCATGGTGATTCCTGTCCCAAAAAAGGGAAAAGATGCTAGAGTCACAGACAACTATAGAGGGATAACTGTCACCTCCATCATTGGCAAGGTACTGGAGCATGTTGTGCAACGTCGTCTCCGTGCTCAGATTGACCAGGAGCAGAGTAAGCTTCAAAGAGGGTTTACCGAGGGTGCTTCCTCAGCAAACGCTGCATTGCTGGTGTCAGAGATTATCTCTGAAGCTGATGACGCCAAAAAGGAGCTCTTTGTGGCTTCCCTCGATGCCAGGAAGGCTTTCGATGTAGTTTACCAAAATGCGATGCTGCACAAGCTATACTACTGCGGTCTGCATTCATCGTTGTGGCAACTGCTATTTGAACTTTACCAGGATGCCTCCAGTCAAGTGAAGTGGGATGGTGCTCTTTCAAGGGCCTTTAACCTCACGCAGGGTGTTAGACAGGGTAGCGTGGTTTCCACTGATTGCTACAAGATTTTCATCAATGGGCTCCTGAAGACTCTTGAGAGCTCTAGTATTGGCACTAAGATTGGCGACATTTATGTGGGAGCGCCGACCTGTGCGGACGATGTACTTCTTGCAGCAGAGTCCATGACCGACCTTCAATTCATGCTCCAAGTTGCAGCAAATTATGCTTCCGAGCACCGTTATATTATCCATCCGGAGAAGAGTACTGTCATGATCTACAACTCTCAAACTCCCTCAACGTCTGGCAAGAGTCACAACCTTTCAAACTGGGAAATGATCCTCTCAATGTTTCCACTGAGTGCACACATCTTGGCCTGTTGAGATCTACCACCAAAGGTCAGGCACAGCTTGTTGATGCACGTGTTCAGCTTGCAAGGCGGACAACATACTCGCTGATGGGTGCAGGCTTGCACGGCAACAATGGGGTGCACCCTCTCCTCTCGGCTAAGATGCTTTCTACCTTTGTCATCCCAAGATACACTCATGGGCTGGAGACTACCATCATCAAACAAACTGACTTGGACAAGCTAGACAAATACCACAAGGGTGTGCTTAAGAAAATCCAGCACTTGCCGGATCGTACTGCGGATGAGGCTGTGTATCTATTACTTGGACAGCTCCCTATTGAGGGTGTTATTAGCAAACGCCGCTTAACCATGTTTGGAGCCGTTGCTAGGGGCTGCAGTATTGAGAAAGAAATTGCCCAAAGACAGCTTGCAGTGAAAGACCACAAATCCAGTAGCTGGTTTGTCAAAGCAAATGCGGAACTGCAGAGGTACAGTCTGCCAGATGGACACTCCATCCTTGCCGACCCACCATCGAAAACCAAGTGGAAAGAAAGTGTTGACAGTGCAGTCAACTCTTTCTGGTTCAACAGGCTTCGTGACGGTGCTGCAAGAAAATCTACCCTTAAGTATGTTAACTGGGACCTCCATCCTACTATGGCCCCACATCATGTCTGGTCAACCACTAGCCCAGATGTCATGGACACCCAGAGAGCAGCTGTCAAGGCACGTCTGCTAACCGGAACATACACTCTCCAAGAAAGCGAAGGCAAAATACTACCCTGGCACAGAGGCCACATGTCAGATGTGCAAGACTGAGCCCGAATCTATGGGTCATTTCCTGCTCTCATGTAAATGTCTGGAGCAAACAAGAGACTTTCACATGCAACACCTGCGTCAAGCAGTAATTGATGAATACTCCAGCTTAACATGGCATGACATCACAAGAGAGGAAGGCACCTTGACGCAACTCATTCTTGATTGCACCTGTGATGGAGTTCTGCCCTACCCCCCAGATAATAAGAGTCTTGAAGCCATAGAAAGCGAAACAAGGAGGCTTTGTTTCGCTCTCCACCGGAAGAGAAAGTTCATCATGGAAGAATAAACGCCTTTTAACTTCAGCCTGGGGCTGATCACCTACGTACTTTTCGTCTAGTCTACAAGTGTGATGGTAGCGGGCAAGATGATGTATAATTTTTCGTGGCGGTATTTTGGTGTTTTAGCTAGTCACCTAGATGTTTGTTGGTGGAGGTTTTGTGTGCTGTGTCGTCGCTTCTGTGGATTTTATGTAATTGTTTCGACCCCCCCCCTATTACCCTGTGATTCAGGGGTGCGCCTACATAAAGGCGGGAACTACGATCTACTACTACTACTGGTGGTAAACTCGTGGCCCGGGACTCATGGCAGATCACAAATCACAAATCACAAATCACGTAAGAAAATCAAAACACAAACGAGGTAATTGTAGTAATTAACAGTCATTAAGTTAGACAGATCATATGCGACATATTAAAATCGGATAAACATGATAAATGTGACGTGTCATGTCAAAAGGAGACACTTTTGGGCAGGATCTTCTTCTTTTTGGATACTATGCAACATCCCTCGTACTCTTCTTCTTCTTCTTCTTCCTTAGTAGTACCAACTTCAGAATCCTGAATAATATCGTACTCGTAGGAACAAGACGCAATAGGAATAGTGGTGTGCGCTGTTTGGATTTTTTTAGTCCCTAATGTCATGAATGTTTCGATCCTGTACTCGGACGAAGGGCAATGTGATCTTAAAGTGTTCAGGATCTGGGATGTTGGTAATGTTCGATGGAATGCTATTCCAGTCCCTTACAGTTTTGGGGACAAAAGAGTACTTATAACTGTCGATTCTGGTTTGGTGTTCAATATATGCTCCTTGTGCTGATCTGCGAGTGAGCCTCTGGGTCGGCCGTAAGTAGTTTTGCACTGGTAATGCTATTAGTGCCCTAGATACAGACTTTAAGGTACATATTTCGAGGTGCATAACAGACACAAAATTTGTGTCATAACAAACACCAAATTGGTGTCGATGACCTGACATGCATGCATTCTTTTGTGATGGTCTTTCAATTTGTGCCGAGTGTCCTTGGGAGACTTGACTATGCTTCAGTGGTCATGAAAGGATTCAATAGATAACCTCTGCCCCACTAATCCCCAGCTATTGTCTGAAATTGCACCTCGGAAGATATATTATAACAACTCAGTCCCTCAAATGATAGTCATATAACGACCAAAAGATAAATGACTGACTATCATTGAGGACTGAGTTCCGCAGTCTATTAGTGCCCCCCTATGCCATGGCCTTGTGTAGAATACAGTCTTGATATTTTACGTCTTGTTGATAACATGTCCAATTCGGATTTACGCATGAGTTCAGTAACACTCTCCTTCCAATCGTAGTTGTTGTGTATAAAACGGGCTGATCTACGTTGGATTTTCCCCACCTTCTGTATGAGTTCTTTTGAATATGGATCCCATATTGTAGGTAACCCAGGCAAACCTTAGTTAACACATTTGCTAGTCAGCCAAATTCGCCGACAATGTCAATGCATTTTTACATAGAAATTTAAAACAAGTGCCCGAAGAAAGAAACCTACATAAATATGTTTTCTATACTTCACTTGACCCAAATATGTGATTTTTATGGTGATAAGTCACCGCACATGGAATTTTAGAGGATTTGGATAGCAGTTCCATTAAAAAAAGCTGCTATCATAATGAGACTTAAGATCTAGAAACACCCCCGAAATGCCGTTTTGGGGAATTTTGCTAGCTGAAACTTTTTGATGAAAGTCAATCTTTGACAAGATGTAACTTTGCTATGGAAAGTGCTATGAAAAAAGGTTTTCAGTTTTGGCTTTGTTTACTCAAGGGCTTTAATTTGATATATGAAATGATGCAGTTTGATGGCAAATTTGAATTCACCTAGCATACCTACATAAGTACATATTGCCGAGCAATATTCTAGTGTTGGTCTGATTAAAGCTGTATATGCAGCTTTCTTAGTATCTCTCGTGCATGCCCCTATATGTAGGTTTCTACGCACAAACCAAGTGTTCTACTAGCGGAGGATGTTATCTTATTTATGTGTGAGTTCCATTTCAGGTCTTGCTGAATCTCTACCCCCAGGTAATTGTGTTGAGTGGTTTCTTGAAGAATGGTAGACCCAAGTTTGTATTTGGTAATTATCGGAGCTCTAGATGCTGGTATTCTTAAAACAAAGCACTTGTCTGGATTGAAGCTCATTTGCCAACGGCTCTCCCATGATGATAGTGTCTCCAGATCATTTTGGAGACTATGGGCATCTTGCGACGACTTGATATTTTTGTAAATCACACAATCGTCCGCAAAGAGGCGACTGGTAGAGTGTAGATTATCCGCAGATCATTGATGTAAATAAGGAACAAGAGTGGGCCCAGGACCGTTCCTTGCGGGACCCCAGACTCCACTCTTGCCCAGCCGGAAAAATCTCCTCCCACAGCGACACGTTGGTTGCGATTTTTAAAAATGCAGACAACCAATCCATTACTTTTCCATTAACACCATATTGAGAGCATTTGAGTAGTAAACGATTGTGCGGTACCATATCAAACGCTTTGGAAAAATCCATGATTATGGCATCAGTTTGAGTTTTGTTGTTAAGAGAATATGAAAAATCATGGATGGTCTGAATCAACTGTGTCTCACAGGAGTGGCCCTTTCTGAAACCGTGTTGCGATGTTGTAAGAATGCTATGCTTATCTAAGAAACTCATGATATGCGAATGAACGATGTGTTCTAATACCTTACATGGAACTGAGGTGAGAGAAACAGGCCTATAATTGCTTGCCTTGGTTCTCTCCCCTTTCTTGTGATTTGGTGAGATGTTTGCATTTTTCCAGTCATTGGGCAAGACCCGTGAATCAAGGGATGCTTGATAAATAAAGGCAAGGATGGGCGAAATTTCAGGAGCAAACTCCTTCAAAACACGCGGTGAAATCCCATCAGGTCCTGTGGCCTTATTGGGATTTAAATTTGCAAGTAATTTTGTAATGCCATTCACTGAGACCACAATATTGGAAATAGAGGAAGTGTTTTTGGATTCAAACTCAGGCATCGTGGTCATGTTTTCCTTTGTGAAACCGGATTTGAATTGAGCGTTCAAAAGCTCAGCCTTTTTGGTATTATCAGTCTCCATGACACCCTGGTTTTTGAGGGTGTGAATACCAGTAGTATCATTGCGCAAGTTCTTAAAACGAAGGACCAAAATTGTTTTTTTGATTCCATGCAAAAATCTCTGATATATGTCTGTTGACATATTTCTTTTTGTACAAATCCAATAAAAATGAAGATGTTAAACTCACATTTTAGTGACGTTTCACCACTACACTAGTGGTTTCATCAGACTGGAAAAGACACTCTAAACAAGGACGAGGGGGCCTACTCACTCAACAACATCTTTGACCAACTCATCACGCCCTCTATAGCGGTTCCTGTTGCCTATAAAAGGAAGCAGTCAGATGTGATGAGTTGCCAGTCTGATGAAACCACTAGTGTAGTGGTGAAACGTCACTAAAATGTGAGTTTAACATCTTCATTTTTATTGGATTTGTACAAAAAGAAATATGTCAACAGTGAAATCTAACAATCCAAATGAACTTGTTCAAAGATCTCTGATATATCTTCTATGGGAGGTTCTTGTCACCCGGTGTGTGTCCTTACGTTTTTATGCCTCCACCGGAGGTATTATGTTTCCTGGTTGTCCGTCTGTCTGTCTGTCTGTCTGTCTCTCTGTCCGTCCGAGCTTGCGAGTCCAATTTCTCAGAACTGGTAAGACGTATAGTGATGCAAGTTGGTGGAGGGATGGCCATTGGGGGTCTTCAAATTATAGGAGGTTTTCGTCGCAAAATATGGTAATTAAGTACCTAATTTGCATAATTTATGCGTAATATGCGTAATAAGCAAAATACCTTGTGAACAGATTATCTGGAGATCCGTATGGGGTACAGTGACGTAACTTGGTGGGAAGTAGCGTGGCCAGATGTTCTCGACCTGATTAGATTTTCAGCGCAAAATATGCTAATTAAGTACCTAATTTGCATAATTTATGCGTATTTGATGCGTATCAAGCAAAAAAACCTTGTGAACAGATTATCTGGAGACCCGTATGGGTTACAGTGACGTAACTTGGTGGGGAGTAGCGGGGCCAGAGGTTCTTGACCTGATTAGATTTTCAGCACAAAATATGGTAATTAAGTACCTAATTTGCATAATTTATGCGTAACAAGCAAATTACCATTTTCTCGGAGACTAGGGGTCGCACGTTCCACAAACTTGGTGGGTGGGTGCATCTTGACCCTAGACAGAACAAGTTTGTATTGGTCAGTGGGTCAAGGTCATCCAGGGGTCATCTGAGGTCAAATTACTAAAAATTGTCATATGGGCATGAAACTGGGTGAGTACAGTCAACATTTAGAGCCAAAATTTTGGAAGGTCATTTTGGCGTCATCCGGGGTCATCTGAGGTCAAGTTACTAAAAACTGTCGTATGGGCATGAAACTTGGTGGGTACAGTCAACATTTAGAGTCAAATTTTTGGAAGGTCATTCCAGGGTCATCCAAGGTCACCCAGGGGTCATCTAAGGTCAAGTTACTAAACTGTTGTATGGGCATGAAACTTGGTGGGTACAGTCCACATTTAGGGATGGCCAGCTCCTAGTGAAATTGCACCGGTTAAAATGATACGCCTCAAGGTGGAGGCATTGCGGCCGACGCTTTGCGTCGAGAACCGCGCAAGTCGAGAACCGCTCTAGTTCTTTAAATAAGTCCCAATCCTCTTGATTATTACTCTTTCTGGCTTTATTATAAGCTCTTTGCTTTTGTTTCTGAGATCTTTTCACCATACTATTGATCCAAGGTACTTTATTCCGGCTGGTTACCTCTTTGGATGGAATGAACTTGTCCATGGTGGACGACAGATTTTCTTTGAACTGTGACCAGAGAATTTCTACTGACTCTTTGTGTGTGTTCTTTTTCACAAATTCATCACCAAATTCTCTGAGCTCACATTTCATTCCTTCTAAGTTGGCTTTATGAAACAGGTATATTTTTTTAGGTTTTTGCTTACATCTTTTAGGGCTAAGGTTCATGGTGATAATGGGGATTCCGTCATGATCACTAATACCAGGGAAAACACATGACTTCTCAACAAGAGTTTCATTATTGACAAAGAAGAGATCCAAGATGTTTTGATTACGGGTAGGCTTGTTCACAACTTGTTCCAGGTTAAAATTATTAGCAATGTCAATTAATTGCTGACATACACTCCTGGGGTTTGGACCAGGTCTGATCGATTGATCGGTCCAATTGATATCACCGAGATTAAAATCTCCTCCCAACCAGAGTATCCCTTCATTAGGATTTTCTATCTTTGCCAATGAATCATGTAACTCTTGCAGGTACTGGGACTCCTTCTTATCTGGTGGCCTATAGAAGGAGCATATGGTTAATGTTTTGCAACCTACCAATTGCACTTGAGCCCATAAGATTTCACAATTTGCATCAAGGTCCGGTTTATGGGTAAATACAAGGTCGTTTTTCAGTGCAATTAAAACTCCACCGTGTGAGTCCTTACGGTCTTTTCTGATCACTGTGTAGTTACCTGGAAATAGTTCTTTACTACCCACATCTGGGTTTAACCAAGTTTCAGACCCTAAGACAATATCGGGTTCATGGATATCTAAACATGCTGCCAGCCCGGCAACTTTGTTTTTCACACTCTGAAAGTTTACCACCATGACCTTCAATTGCCTTTTGGGTTGGGGCTTTTTACACTTACGGATGGTGGGTTTCTGTTTCTTCGGCAGAGAGCACTTGGGAGATGATGAGGCTACAGGTGGACTAAGAGGCCCAACATCATCTTCAGAAACATTACTCAAACTTGAGAAACTATTTGATGTTTCAAGAGTCCATTGTGAGAAAAGTGAGGTGGAAAAATTGGGGAGGCCACAATTACAACAGGTCCAGGAGATGCTGCAATTTCCTAACACTTCGTAATTGAGTGTGTTCATTCCCATACAACTTGAGTGGTACCAACCCTCGCATTCATCACATTGAATAGCCCTTTGTTCCCAGGTACATGGTAAATTACAAACAACACATGGAAACTTTGAGCAGGAGTCATCAAAGGGCCCTGGGTTTAACTCACAATCTCCTGCTTGCATAAGCAAGAGAATGGCCAAATACATAATGCCTGATCTGCTCAAATTTTCGACAAGAGGTTTACTACGTCTAGTTATGAACAATTGTGTAGGTAGGTGATTAAATTTAAACACTGTGTGCATGTTCGGTTTCAGACTGTCAACTCCTTGAATCCAGTTTAACAGTAAAATACTCCAGTGTGTATGCTTAAGATTCAGATCATTTAACCATATTGATTTACAACTGTATGCCTGCTCAAGCAGGAGAAAGCTCATGTATGTATAATTTACATTACTACTATCTACACAAGGCTCGTGTGAGATAAACACATCCACTGATGTTGCTAAATTCACACGCAGATTGAGGCTCAATGATAAATAAAATTATCGCAATACTCACAAAGATCCTTGGTAACATGGTGAATGAATAACAGGGCACGTGCCATAGGGGAAGACACTGGGAAATACCAGCGCTAATCCTACTCACAGCACGACCCGTGGAGGCAACTTAGCACGCCATATTGGAATCCATTACCATTGCGCAATTACACTGACTGCAGCGATGACGTGTGAATCAAGATGGCCGACTCACGCTGGACCAGGATGATTTATGAAGTCCAAATTTCACCGTCTAAAGCAATATATCGCAAAACTAATGTTCCCAGTATGATCCAGGATGTTAAAAGCTTCAGAATGTCAGTTTTTGGATGGATATGTGACAAAAAGCCTGACTTTGAGCGGTACAATTTCGGAGCGATGTTGAGGTCCGACCGTACCCCTTCAAGGGCGCACACCACACATCTTCTAAAAGCCAAGCCTAAAAGCTAAAAGCCAAGCCTAAAAGTACACGATCATGTCAGAAATTAATATTTTGTTCTGGGTCTAATTATTCGGACTAGCCTAAATTATTCTCCTAAAGTCTTATTCAGATTTCATTTGACAGCTTAACCATCACGTATACGCGTGCGACGTCAAGCGTGTGCATTTGGACCAGGGCTATGCTACTCAGCTCATTTGCATAGCAAAATGACCCGTCTCCTCTGCAGCCAATTTGGTTTTGCTCCATCGAAATCAAGCTGGTCACGGAGGAGACTACCCTACTTTGTGTTTGTTCATTTGTGTATGGAGAGCCCTTCTTGGAGTCCGTTTGGACTTAGGCTACGCTCTCAGCTAGAGTCCGACGCTGCATTGTACTAGAAACACCTTCTCTGTGAACTCGCTAGAGCAAGGAAAATAAAAACTGGTTTCATTACTATCCTGTTTTTGCAGGTCTGCGACCATGGTGTTACCACAACTGTCTTTGCGTCATAAACATTAACATGTGCTGGAGTCATACATGTGTATAGGCCTACACTATCATACTTGTGTGCCCCCCCGTGTGAAATTTGGGAGATTTGGTCACCGTCCTAAGCGTCCTTACCCACACGAGTCGCCCAGGAGTAGGCCCTACCCGGCATTATTAATCATTAATTAGTTATTAAGTTATTAGTGGTTAGCCCCTAAATACAGTTGCGTATCGTGTTGTCAATTATTCTTGATTATTAACAGAATGTATACACTTCGTTACTTGTGTCCATGGATATGACCCCATGTATTAAGTAGTCTTCATAGAATTCACACAGTCTACGGATACAAAGAGGATAATAATGTTGAGGGCGCCCACAAAATCTTACACCGTCTTACACAATGTTCCAAGGCAAAGTTCAGTTTAATATTTACTAATCGTACAAATACAGACGTTTTATCATGTTATGATGTCGTCTGGATGGGTGGACAGTTGTCACACTGTGGAAAAACAACAACCGGGAATCCGCATTCATTTACAAATAGCATTAAATTAGTATCACCTAGTGGCCTCCGTGCAGTGGAAAACCTTAATTGTTTCATCAAAAAGAAATGAAAATGAAAAAAAAACCGGATCCACCTGTGCGCCTATAAAATGGGCACAGAAATTTGTCTCAAATATGAATGAATTTTAAGAAACATACGGGATATGATGAACCAATGACCTGACGCCATGATAGTAGGATCTATTAGTCGTTTTATATACAATGTATATACCGTGTTGTCATAATACCAATATTTGTCATAATATATAACAAGTAATATTTAGTATTGTAAATATGCAGTTCATATGCACAAACGAACACTGATCTTTGTGATATTCAGGTTGTTGTACATCTCATATAACATGTCATGTAGGAGGTCATATGTGTTGACCTTCTCCTATTGTATTTGTTCATCTGTGTATGGAGAGGATTAGCGCCATTAAACGCCATTAAAACTCCATCAGTATTAGGGTGTAGTTCAGTGAACTCACCAGATTGCTATTCCAAGTACTTTGATAATACAGATAATATGTAATGGGTCGAGGCGATTGCATTGAAAACCTAATAAATTATTCATAACAGTTACGTAATCGATCGATAGTGCGGACACTTTTCATTTGCAAACCACCAAAATTTGTGATCTTTTAGCGTTGGAAAAGAAACCACGTGAATAGAGTGCCCTCTCAAGAATAGGTTCTCTGTGATTTGGACCTTGTGCAAATAATTCGCGCTGGACGGCTAGCAGTACGCTTAATTTGTAGGTATCCCAGGCAAACCGTAGTTAACACATTTGCTAGTCAGCGAAATTCGAATTTTTTTCGAGAATAGGTCGGTGAAGGAAACCTACATAAATATGTTTTCTATACTTCACTTGACCCAAATATATGATTTTTTGTGGTGATAATCAAGTCGCACATGGAATTTTAGAGGGATTTTGATAGCAGTTCCATTAAAAAAACTGCTATCGCCATGAGACTAAGATCTAGAAACACCCCTAAATGCCATTTTGGGGAATTTTGCTAGCAGAATCTTTTTGATGAAAGTCAATCTTTGACAAGATATAACTTTGTTACGGAAAGTGCTATGACAAAAATGTTTTCAGTTTTGGCTTTCTTTACTCAAGGGCTTTAATTTGATATGTGAAATGATGCAGTTTGATGGCAAATTTGAATTCACCTAGCATACCTATAATTTGTATCTGAATAAGACTTTAGAAGAAACTGGGCTAGCTCGAGATACGTAAAATACAGGTTTACATTTACTATCTTACATTATCTTGCTGTATTTCAGCTAGAGCGCCAGACGACAAGCTTCCGGGTTTTTTGGAGAACAATACTGTTACGTACATGTAAGTAAGATGAAGAAGAAACCCCCTCGGAGCCCGCCCTACTCATTATTTCATTGTACTTATTGCAATTTGCCTCCACACATTACGTAATCAACACAAAGCTTTTGTGAGGATTAGTGAGTGGATAAGAAATTGACAGCGGAGGATACGAAGTAGCGCCAGTTGATTCATAGTTGTGTGCCCTTAAGGTGCACTGAGCCTGGATGGGCTCTCTCTCTCTGTCTCTGCACTCGTGGAAGCTACATGTGCCTGGTTGTGATTATCACATTAGATTAATCCCTAATCCTTTTATTGGCGTGGTGACAGCTTGGATTGAAACCAGTCATCTCTGAAGTCTCTCAGCTGACCTTCCTGACGAAATTGGTGGTCATCTTGAACCCTAAATGTGTGATCTTTCACAAGACTGTGAGCGACCAGTAAGCTTAAAACAGTAAGCTTAAGCCTGCAAGGCTGCATATTAGCTTTTATTCTGGTTCACATACACGAGTGTAAAAACAATCAGCAATGGCCACAACACATCGTGCACCGAAGCAATGGCCTCTAACAAAGAACGAAACAATAAACTCATTTGAAAGCTGGAAACATAACCTCCAGTATACACTGTCATTAGACCCAAGCTTTTCTCCCTACTTGGTTGAAGGAGCGGTATGGGGCAAAAAGTCAAAAACTTCCCCTCTGCGAGGTCTCACTAACGACGGTGAGGACATACAGGAAGCCCAAAGGAAAACAGCAGTCCAGAAAAATGCTGCATTGGAGCTTATGCTTGGACAAATAGCCAACTATTGTCCAATTATCTCACGAAATACAATACTCAAAAACTGCACCAGCCTGAAAAAGATATGGCAAGCCATCCGTCTCCATTTTGGCTTCCAAACAACAGGTGGCCACTTCCTAGAGTTCAACAATATTACCCTTGGCCCTGATGACGGCCAGAGGACTTGTACCAGCGTCTAGTAGCATTCACCGAAGACAACCTCATGCGTGAAGGAGGCGGCATCAGTCACCATGACCAAGTCATCGATGAAGATGAGGAGATTACGCCTACACTCGAAAACTTTGTAGTGTTAACGTGGTTGCGTCTTATAAACCCTGATCTGCCCCGATTAGTAAAGCAGCGATGCGGTACAGAGCTAAGATCCGCACCTTGGCTTCTATCAAAGCCGAAATTTCTCAAGCTCTGGATTCGCTCCTGGATGAGCTGAGCTCAAACGATGCTGCTCGCAGCATGCGCACTAGTAGTCAGCGTGAGACCGATGCCTGAATTGAAAGCTAAGAAATCATTTGGTAAATCCGGTCCTCTGTGTGAGCAAGCTGGTCGACATGACCATGCGCATTTCTTAAGCGAGTGCTCGTACCTCCCTGAAAAGGACAGAAAATACCTGGCCCAGCGCCGTCAGCTTAACATCCTTGATGATTGTGACAGCGACTCAGATTTAGCATGCGCCTTTGTTGATCAACCTGACCTTAGTGCGCAGCCCAATGTTCAGACAGCGCTGCGAATTCATGTTGATCAGTCTCCTTATGTAGATGCATTCCACAAGCACCATGCGGTCCGCATCACCATTGACAGTGGATCCACTGGTAATCTCATTCGCGAAAACACTGTCCAACGATTAGGATGCCCCATTCATCAGAGTTCGCAGTCTGCCCGTCAAGCTGATGGGTCATCCCCTCTTAAGGTAGTTGGGGAAACAACCCTCACCTTTACTCGTGACAGACACTCCTTTGTCTTTAAAGGTCTAGTTGTTAGAGACCTTGACGAAGAAATCCTTGCAGGTATTCCCTTCATGAAATGCAATGATGTCGCAATTCGCCCTGCTAAGAACCAAATCATCTTGACAGATGGTACAATTATCACTTATGGCGCCAACAAGAGCCCCAAATCCCAGCACACTGTTCGTCGTGCCCATATACTTCGTGGACCTTCTCAAAACACTACCATATGGCCAGGCTCATACGTTGAGGTAAATCTCCCTGCATACATCGTTGAATCAGATGCTACTTTTGCCATTGAGCCCCGTGTTGATACCCCGCTCGGTAGGTTCCTACCGCCCAAACAAGCCTGGCCCAAGCCTGATGTAATCACAAGTATTGCAGGCAGGGTTCGCATTCCCAACAATACTGGTGTGCCACTTGTCATCAGAAAGCATGAACATCTTGGCCAGATACACACTGTTTTTTCACCATCACTAACTTCTAAGCCATCACACACTGCTGCAGCAGCATCAGTCAGTGTCCCAAAGCCCAGTTCACCGGTTAACTACTCAGCTGCTGTTGCCCTTGACCCAGATGGTATACTTGGCACTTGTGAGCAATCCAACTTCCGCAGTCTTCTCGATGAGTACGATGAGGTTTTTGACCCTAGTTTCCCAGGTTACAATGGTGCTGTCGGCCCTTTCAAATCTGTGGTTAATATGGGACCGGTCCAACCCCCGCAACGCAAAGGTCGTCTCCCATTGTATGCACAGGATAAACTCCAAGAGTTGCAATCAAAGTTTGATCAGCTTGAAAAAGCAGGCGTCTTTGCTAGACCTGAAGATGTCGGTGTGTGTGTCGAATACCTTAACCCGTCCTTTCTTGTCAAGAAGCCTAATGGAGGCTTTCGTCTGGTTACTGCATTTGCTGATGTCGGTAGATATAGCAAGCCACAACCCTCTCTAATGCCCAATGTGGACTCAACATTGCGTTCAATTGCCAAATGGAAGTATTTGATTGCCACTGACTTGACTAGTGCTTTCTACCAAATCCCTTTATCCCATGAGTCCATGAAATACTGTGGTGTTGCAACTCCCTTTCGTGGCGTGCGTGTGTATACACGGGGTGCCATGGGTATGCCAGGTTCTGAAACAGCCCTTGAGGAACTGATGTGTCGTGTCCTTGGTGACCTCTTAGAGAAAGGTGTTGTAGCAAAACTCGCTGATGACTTGTACTGTGGTGGTAATACTGTGGATGAACTTGTTGAGAATTGGCGTCAAGTTTTGCAAGCTTTGTCTAAGTCTGGGTTACGTCTTTCTGCTTCCAAAACAGTCATTTGCCCCCAAAAGACAGTAATTCTGGGTTGGATTTGGTCAAATGGAACCCTTTGTGCCAGCCCCCATAGCATCGCCACACTTTCCAGCTGCTCGCCTCCAAGCAAAGTTGGTGGCATGCGGTCCTTCATCGGTGCATACAAGGTTCTGGCCCGTGTCATTCAGAATTGTGCCAGTCTGGTAGCCCCATTAGATGATGCTATTGCAGGGCACCAATCAACTGAAGAGCTTACATGGTCTGATAGTCTGCATACTGCTTTTCACAAGGCTCAAGCAGCACTGTCTTCCGCTAGGGCAGTCACACTTCCCCATCCCAATGATCAGCTTTGGATCATTACTGATGGATCCGTGAAGAAACATAGCATTGGGTCGACATTGTATATTTCCGCAATGACAAACTCTTCCTCGCCGGGTTCTTCAGTGCTAAATTGCGTGATCGACAGCCAACATGGTTACCCTCTGCGAAATTGAGGCGCTGTCTATTTCTGCCTCCACCAAGCACTTCAGTCCCTATGTTATTCAGTCCAAACACAAGACATGTATCCTCACTGACAGCAAACCTTGTGTTCAGGCATATGAAAAGCTCTGCGGGGTGAGTTTTCAGCCAGTCCTCGCGTGTCCACATTCCTCTCCACTGTCAGTCGTTTCCAAGCATCTGTTCGTCATCTTGCAGGATCAGCTAACACCCCTCAGACTTTGCTAGTCGTAATGCCCCTGACTGCACTGAGCCCACTTGTCAAATATGCTCCTTTATCAAGCGTGAAGAGGAAGCAACTGTCCTTCGTGTTTCCGCACATGACATTCTGTCCGGGAAAGCTAAGCTCCCCTTTGCCAGCAAAGCAGCCTGGCATGCTATTCAGCAGGAATGCCCGGATCTGCGGCGAACACATGCTCATCTAGTTCAGGGCACTCGCCCTTCAAAGAAAGCTACTTCTGTCAAAGATGTGAAGCGCTATTTGCAGGTTGCATCTATCGCTAGAGATGGCCTACTTGTTGTTCGTCGTGATCAACCATTGTCCCCAACTCGCGATTGTATTGTTGTTCCCAGACAGGTCTTAAATGGTCTTCTCACTGCCCTGCACATCCAACTTGACCATCCCTCCAAACATCAGCTCAGTTTGGTGACCCAGCGTTACTTTTATGCTCTTGATATGGACAAGGCTATTGATCAAGTGACATCAACTTGTCACCAGTGTGCTTCTCTGTCCAATGCTCCTAAGACATTGATCGAGCAGTCCTCAAGTGACCCTCCCGATGCAGTTGGCATTTCTTTTGCAGCTGATATCCTGAAGCGTAGCCGCCAGCTAGTCCTTGTGCTGCGCGAAACCTCAACGTCCTACACAGCTTCTTGCATTGTCGAGAATGAACAACATGGCACGTTGCGTGATGCCCTGATTCAATTGTGCATTGAACTTCGTCCACTTGATGGCCCTCCTGCAGTCATTCGTACTGACCCAGCACCAGGGTTTGTTCGACTCGCCAATGACAAACTTCTCACACGTTACCATCTATCGGTTGAGATCGGTCGTATTAAAAATAATAACAAGAATCCTGTTGCTGAGAAAGCCATTCGTGAGCTTGAAGATGAGTTGCTCAGACAAGATTCTACAGGTGGTCCGGCTACAGCATTATCACTTGCCATTGCTACTGCAGCCCTTAATACTCGCATCAGATCCCGAGGTCTTTCAGCCCGTGAGATGTGGTTTCAGCGAGACCAGTTTACCAATGAGCAGGTTCCTTTCACTGATTGTCAAATGATTCAGGCCCAGCATGCCTTGCGAAAAGCCAACCACCCACACAGTGCTCATTCAAAGGCCCCATTAGCCTCTGCCTCCCCAGCAGCAGAGTTGGAGGTTGGTGATCTTGTCTACCTCTACTCAGATCGCAAGAAATCTCATGCTAGAGATCGCTACTTAGTCACTACTATCGAAGGCCCATGGTGCAACATCCGCAAATTTGTGGGTTCTCAGCTTCGGAATACTTCTTATCGTATCAAGAAATCTGAGTGCTTTAAGGTCCAGTATTATCCTGACCTGGATTCTCGTCCCTTTCCCAAGTCGTCTCCACCCACCGAGGATTCGAGTTTGTTGAAGTGGTCCCTGAATGTACTCCTCCAGAGCCTCCTTTCATACCTGGCGAGTTGTCCACACCTGCTACTTGTGACCCCCTGCCCAGGAATGCTAATCACTCACACCCCAGTTCTGAGTCAGATCCTCGCGATCCCTTGCGCGATAGCGGTCATAGCTCCAGCAATACCTCCGGTTTGGTTGCACAGTCTAATCCATGTACCGGTAACAGCAGTGAGGTTAGTGAAAGTATCCACCAAGCTAGTATGGTTGGCCCTGAGATCATGCCACCATTGCTCACACAAAGGCGCAGCGCCTCACAAACTTCCTGAGCACCTGAAAGACTATGTGTTAAACTAAATGGACAGGTCACTGTGTACTATGACATTAATCCATCATCGGTGTCCTCCTATATGGTCACTTCATTGAACTTTGAACTGATTTACGTATGTCATTTGGAATTCTAAAAGAAAACTCTGGAACTGGCGTTTACTTCTTTGAACTTTGAACCATTTTACATTCATGTTGAATGTCAGTTTGTCATTGCAGACAAAAAGACTCTTGAACTGTTGATGTTATTGACTGTTG
Source organism: Amphiura filiformis (assembly GCF_039555335.1). Lineage (NCBI taxonomy): Eukaryota > Metazoa > Echinodermata > Ophiuroidea > Amphilepidida > Amphiuridae > Amphiura > Amphiura filiformis. The sequence goes on along the minus strand of NC_092643.1, from coordinate 25,042,751 downwards.
GCACATTGCCTATTTTGAGTGTTCTAACCAGCAGTGTCTTCATTCACATAAGCTGTTAGATTGGTTTCTGCAAGTCAGTTGTTAGTAGTAGTTGTTTAGTAGTGTTATCCTCACTTCCTTGTGAGGAAAGTGATCCTTTTTTTTCTTAAAAAAAAATAAAAAGAGAGAAAGAGGTATTACGCCAGTTGATTCATAGTTGTGTGCCCTTAAGGTGCACTGAGCCTGGATGGGCTCTCTCTCTCTGTCTCTGCACTCGTGGAAGCTACATGTGCCTGGTTGTGATTATCACATTAGATTAATCCCTAATCCTTTTATTGGCGTAGGTACATGTATGCCAGGCAAACCTTAATTAACACATTTGCTAGTCAACCAAATTCGCCTAGAACTCAATACATATTTTACATAGAAATTTAAAAGAACAGGCTGGTCAAGGAAACCTACATAAATATGTTTTCTATACTTCACTTGACCCAAATATATGATTTTTTATGGTGATAAGACAATCGCACATGGAATTTTAGAGGGATTTTGATAGCAGTTCCATTAAAAAAGGCTGCTATCATAATGAGACTAAGATCTAGAAACACCCCCGAAATGCCGTTTTCGGGAATTTTGCTAGCTGAATCTTTTTGATGAAAGTCAATCTTTGACAAGATGTAACTTTGCTACAGAAAATGCTATGAAAAGGTTTTCAGTTTTGGCTTTGTTTACTCAAGGGCTTTAATTTGATATATAAAATGATACAGTTTGATGGCAAATTTGAATTCACCTAGCATACCTATACGAAGGACTCGCCGATTGTTAGGTGTCAATCATGAATTGCCGCAACGTTTTAATATTTTACTGCATGGCATTCCGCAAGCACCAAGACAAACTATGCCGTATTTTTCCAAAGATCATCTCGTATGAAGTAAGCTGAATGCAATCTGTACTTTTGTAACATTCCGATCGCTTTTGATCACAGGTCTATTATCGTCGAATTTGCTTGAAAACATGTGGGTTCATGTTGTGTAAACATAATTAGCATAGACACAAATGAAACTAGAGCTACTGTGGCTCATGAGCCACGAATGTCAGGCGGTGATTGATTCTGATTAGTATCGTTTGACCTTAGGGCTTAGACCTCGGGTAAACTCATGCTATACTCTCCAAGTGTCAAGGATCATTTTCTGCAAGTTGCAGCTCGATTGGAGCAACTTTAAAATTGACCTGACCTTTGACCTCGGATGACCTTTGCGGTTTTATACTCCTGAGGTATAAGGGACTGTGCAAGGGCACGAGGTAAGTTAGGCGTATGACTGATGACATCATCACGCAGCAATACTGTGCAACGTTAAATTTGACCCGACCTTTGTCTTCGGTTGACCTTTTCGGTTTCATATTGGGAGCAACGTTAAATTTGACCTGACCTTTGACCTCGGATGACCTTTTCGGTTTTACACTCTTCAAGTGTTAGGGATCATTTGCCGCAAGTTGCAGCCTGACCGGAGCAACTTTAAATTTGACCTGACCTTTGAACTTGGATGACCTTTCCAGTTTCATACTTCTCAAGTATCAGGGATTATTTTCCCGAGTTGCAGCCCAATCAGAGCAACTTTAAATTTGACCTGACCTTTGACCTCGGATGACCTTTGTGGTTTAATACTTCCCAGGTGTCAGGGATCATTGTCCCCAAGTTACAGCCTGATCGGAGCAACTTCAAATTTGACCTGACCTTTGACCTCACATGACCTTTTGCGGTTTCATACTCCCCAAGTGTCAGGGATCATTTTCCCCGACTTACAGGCTAATTGGAGCAACTTCAAATTTGACCTGACCTTTGACCTCACATGATCTTTGTGGTTTTATACTCCCCAAGTGTCAAGGATCATTTTCCCGAGTTACAGCCCAATCGACAACTTCAAATTTGACCTGACCTTTGACCTCACATGACCTTTTGCGGTTTCATACTCCCCAAGTGCCAGTGATCATTTCCCCGACTTACCCCGGTACAGCCCAATTGGAGCAACTTTAAATTTGACCTGACCTTTGACCTCACATGACCTTTGTGGTTTTATACTCCCCAAGTGTCAGGGATCATTTTCCCCAAGTTACAGCTTGATCGGAGCAACTTCAAATTTGACCTGACCTTTGACCTCACATGACCTTTGCAGTTTTATGCGGTCATATTTCAACATTCGACTTACCCCCCCCCATCATTATTCACCATTATTGCGTCATCTGTAGAAACTATATAGTGGGAATTATTGATTTTCATAAATGCATCATGCATGGGAAGGCATGATGCAGTTTTAGCCAAGATATCACCCCCCCCCCACACACACACACACACACACACACCCCCCTATTAGCCATCAGTGAAAATTATATAGCTGTTTATATCTCACATACAGGCATCACATCACAAGTTACACTCAAGATATGTAACAAAATTGGCATCTGAACATACCTCAGTTTGTTTCGTGTGAATCACCCACTTGCGGTTTCATACGCCCCAACTGGGCTGTTCCAGTTGAAATTCATACAACCTCTCCGGAAGACATTATCTTAATCTCCCACACAGGGAGTGTGAATTTCGAATGGGCCTACCTGAATGGGTGACTCCGTTTGTAATATTCAATCCCTGTGTGGACGATTCAAGTCATGTCTTGCATGCAGGGTGTATGGATTGCAGTTGGAATAGCGCGCTAGACGACAGTTTCCACGTTTTGATGTATGGATTACGATTGCAGTTGCAATAGCCAGGCGGCGAGTGGCATGATAGAGCCGGCAACTTGTGAAACCGCCCGGCCGTATGACATTTTCCACACGGTTGACGATGGAAATTGACTGAATTTAGAGAATGCATGGCATTCACCACCTGGCAATAGACCAATTCTGACGAAACTTTACACGTTTTGAAGCACAGACAGCAGAACCATTGTCTGTGGTTATCTCTTGTTTATCAAAACACTAGACTAGATGTCTCCATGTTGTTACTGCCCCTAACTGCCTATCAGCCAAATTGCTGCCTCTAATGATAGCTGCTTCATTACATTTCACACAAATATTTTCACAAAATGACCCCTATCAAGCCTTACATGAACTTTGACCCCAATCTGTGGTACAACTTATTTGAAGCTTGGGCCAGCGGTTCTTGGTGACCATGTTTGGTGGTCATAGCATGTCATTTAAAGGAGCAGTAGCATTTTAAAGATTTTCACAAAATGACCACTAATAACCCTTATGTGACCTTTGACCCCTATCCGTGTAGAAGTTATATTAAGCTTGGGTCGGTGCTTCTTGTGGCCAAGTTTGGTCAAAATTGGTGCAAGCGTCTGGCACTAGTAGCAATTTTTGGTTTTACTAAAGAAGAAAGAAGATTTGAGAGCTTCACAGTATATCAGGCGGATAAATCCGCCTGACATAATTACGATGCAATACAATGCAATTTGAATGCGCAGCAGATCTATAGAAATAAGGCTGCCCGGTTTTATGCAGAATTAGACCACGTCTGAACTGGGCTCTATCCAATCACTGTAGCATACATGTAGTAAAGGTTTATTCAGATTTCCTTTTACAAATTAAGCGACTAAGCGTACTGCTAGCCGTCCAGCACGTATTATTTGCACAAGGTCCAATGCATACGCTTGACGTCGCGCACGTATACGCGATGGTTAAGCTGTCAAAGGAAATCTGAATAAAACTTTAGGTTGTGAAATAAGAAATCCACTTCGGACAAGACTGAATTGTGGTTGGAGAACCATCTTGTTTTGTGTGTAATTCCAGAACAATAATTTGGACGTTTTTATCAATTTATTGTTCACTTTCTTATTGCAGGTACTACACAGTGGAAAAGAAGTGTGCTTGAAGGACCAAGGAAAACAGGTTTGATGACAATGAGCTCCAGTGCCGATATTGAAATTCTGTGCAGTGCTCATGGTGACATGAAATATGCATCTGTTGATTATGGAAGTCGGTTACAGTGGAAAAAAGGCAATCTGCAGATTGGAGTGCAGAGACTAGGTGGGGGAACAAGCAGATACATCTGTATTTTGGACTACAAAATTGGACATCAACGGATATTTCCAGTAAGTTATAAGTTCAAATGTTAACTGAAACAAGTCAATTTGACTATTTTAAAATTAGATACGTCCCTTACTTGTCAAGTTGTCCTTGTAACAAATTGAGTCATAATAAAGGCCATTTTTCCATAAAGGTTTTGAACTACTCAAGGCATGACCAATGAAATAAAGGTCTCAGGTTCCAGCAAAACAGATTGAACCAAACAATGAACTTTTGGTTGAATAAATGAGCTATCAAGTTTTTGTTGTTTCTTACTATAATTAAAATTAAATTAGAATGAAAAATGTGTTACAAGTATGTTAATGCATACAAAAATCTAATGTAGAAAAGTGCAACTTTAGTTTAGACAAGTATGTATGTAATTCATGAAATTTCATAAATGGCTATGTTTCTCACTGAACCATATTAAAACATGTTTGGAATGTGTGAAAGATACTTTAACAAAACACGGTTTTCTTTTTGATTACTTTGCTTTTAGTAAAAGAGCCCTCAAACAAAAAGGGATGCATAACAAGCCTATATGATATAGAAAAATGGAACTTTTATTTGGCGGTAAATTTTATAAATTCCTGTTTTTCTCAGTGAAAATGGTAAAATATCTAGCAATAAAACCCACTCACTTGATGTATAACTTTAAAACAAGAGAATTTATCACTACAAGTAGAATCCAATGAGCCAAGTGATGGTCAGAATTCCTTTGGCCATTACTTGGGTCCCCTTCGCACCAAAATATATTGCTTACATCTTGTGAACCCTGTATTCGCTGTCGTAGTGCACATTAGAATATGGCCCTTGGTAGGTCAACTGGCTCATGCTTTTTTTGTTACGAACCACTGATCGAAATGATCACAACACAAAGCCTATAGCATATCAAAATTCGGAACAGATGTATGAGCCCAGGCTTGAACCAGTAACCAATGGTTTACTATTGTCTGTCCAAATAACTTAGACACCCGGTTTTTAGGATATATTTCGAAAAGTTTTCACTTTGGAAAAAAGTCATGAAAGAAAAGTTGCTAAACACGGTCAGACCTAACAGAAATTATTAGTAAAGCGATGAAAAATATTCTTCCTTGTCTACTTTTATTCAATTTTGACCGATTTACAGCAAGATATCTGGGTCCAGCCGAATATTCCTAATGACTTGAAACTTTTGATGGGATAATCTATTTACAGTAAGGGGTGTTTGAACATTGTAATCATGCATATTGATCAGTGATTCCACCCTTTTTTCTTTGATCCTTTTACTAATTCACAATAATGGCGGTCTACTCAAATGCATTCAACAAAAGCATGTTTGCAATCTACCGCGAGAGGTCGTCTCACACACATAATAAATACACTACGATCAAATAGGTTGATGACAATATTTGATTGAATGGACTGCACTGTGCCATGATTTCGGTGAAGGACACCTTTGTTTGGAGCCAATCAATAATTCCATGCACAACCTCTATAACTCAAAAGATGTCACAGTTGGTGCATTATAACAAATGATAGAGCAAGTTACTATGCGGCTGGAGTGTATTGTGAATTATACTCCTCACCAATAACATCAGAACATTTATAGTGCATACAATTGGTATTTTCTTAGAATTGGGCCAAGCCAAAAGCATGCACAGAAGAAGATTCAAATACCGCGCCGAATTGTTGTAATTGGTTGAGGAGGGACAGCTGGGATCACTTATAGTTAATACACTAAGAATAAATGCCAATTAGAAACACTGTCTGCATTTTATGAACTGAATTATATTTTTCATTTTTATAAAATGTTTTTGGTGAGGAGTATAATTAATTTACTATTCATCCATTCACTATCCAAAATCACCATACCTACAAATCTGTATAATGAGACCTTCCAAAATAATGGTACCCAACTTCTACCGGATTATTTTTAAAGTGTTGAGAAAAACATTCCAATTTCAATAGAATTTCTGGTAAACTCTCACTCAATGCTTTGGAAACACAAAAATCCCGTTAGGTCTCAGCGAATGTGACTTTTCTTTCATGACTTTCTTTAAAAGTGGATATTTTTTCAAATAAGTAACAAAAACTGGGTGTCTAAGTTAATTGGACAGACAATAACGTGCACTACGGAAGTGAATTAATTATACATGATTGATGTACAAGCTATGTAAACACAGCATGTTGTGCATTATACACATACCTGCCAACTACTCCGATTTTCGCGGGGTTACTCCGATTTCCCGAGTTTGAAACCCCCGAAAATCGGAGTATTCCGATTTTCTGGAGAAAAAAAATTTTTTTTTAAAAATTTAAAAAATTACAGTTTGTTATCCTTAAGGTTACGGAGAGTGAAAATTCCACTCAACTTGTCTTTTGTTTTTTAATTTTTATTTATGAAGTATATGTATATATTAAACATCTCAGAGATGTAGATTGAAAAAATTGTATCAACAAAGTATTTTTTAAATTATTTTGTGTATCAATATTTGCTCTAGATATCCCACAGCACTAATTCTTTTTTAAAGACAGTTCTTGTTTTAAGGGGACACTACACTAAATCCTTCCGCATTTGGTGTAACTCATGGCAGAAAGAGAAGGTGTGAGGGGCTATCATTTTCTTTGGAAGGGGAATCCCAAATATACATGGGGGCCCGTGGGTTAGATTTTAAAAGGTATGCCAACATTTCCTGTCATCCTCCCCTGGCCCTGCTCTCGGCCAGCCTAACTTTGCCAATGTGGAAACTTTAAATGGCCTAGATATTATGATGCAGATTTGAATGTTTCTGTAGTGTTTCCTAAGCCTTATAAAGATGCACTGTAAATGTTTGCCAAAAACTGCTCCCCCTCCCCATTCTACCCTCCCCAGGACTCATAATTATTATGCACCTAGTTACTTTATTGTATTTTCACATGTATTTCAATGGGACATTTATTTAGTGATGTGCCCCCTTATAGTGATTATTATTCCAGTGCATGAACTGGCAACCGTATCATTTTCATTTTATTGCTAAAATCACTGAAGCATAAGCACAGTGGAGCATGAGTATTCAACCAGCACTATACTAGACAAAATCAATAAAATAAGTACTATCACCTTGGCCCTGGCAACACTAACTAGCATTGTAAACAAGTTAGCACATGGTTTGAACATGACATAGATAGTGTGGAAGTTTTGGCAGAAATTGGTCAATTTCTGCAAGTTTTGTGAAAATCAATTGATACTTCCCATGCAGTAAGGATTATCGGTAGTAATACAGGAGCACTGCACCTGGAATATTATGGGATTGTGAATTGATACTGTAAAATAGCAGAAAATGTGAGTACTTGAAACTAAATGTGTGCATATCTCACAACTCCATTTTGGACCATTTGGCCTGATATGCTGAGATAAAATAAATTATTTTAATGTTTCCCGTAGCTGATTCATAAAATTTTGATATGCATGTGTTAGCTGATACTTCAAAGAAATAATGTAGGGAATAATTGTGTCAATATATTGGCACACTAAATTAATATTGTTATTGCAAAAAAGACGACATTTACCCCATCATTTTCATTGACATTCTGTGAACATGTAAGCTTACTGTTTTAAATCAGGAGGACCTATCGAAAGAATAAATAGGTACATTATTTCATTGGTTTGTTTGTAACACATATGAGAAATCGCAATGAAATCGGACCCTCTCCCCATATTTTCCTGGCCTCTTTCCCAAAAAACCTCATGCTCATGAAATTGAACACAAATTAAAACACTTACAAAGTACATTTGTGTATGAGCTATGACGTTAAAAGTATTACAATAATAATCATTAGAGTGTCAACTTTAAGATGAAGTATGATTTTTAGGCCTGCCATGTTTATTTTTTGAAAAACTAAATATTTTAGGTGGCTACGTGCAGCCAATTTGCCTACACAAAATTTCAAAATCCTGTATAACCTTAATATACAAACCACTAACTAATGTTTACCTCTTCATCTAGCACATATTATAAATGCATGGAAAACCAATGCATGTATAATAATGTGATAGATAAAGAAGGTAAACATTAGTTAGTGGTTTCATAATAAAGATAACAAACTGTATTTATTTGTAATTTTTTTCCAATTTTTTTCAAATTAACTGTGAATGATCCTAGCACTTCAGAATACGTCTAGTGGTTCTCCAAAGTCAACAAAAAATTTGACATTTTTTCTGAATTTTCAACTTTGTATTGTGCATCATATCAATGTCCTATCAGTCACGTAGGCCTTGTTATAAAGCCAAAAAATTACTCTAACGAATGATCGTTATGTACAAAAGTATAGGAAACTGCATTTTTAAAAGCACATTTTCTGTGTGAAGGAAGCATATTTTTCAAACTCATAAAAACAGGTCCCAGAATGTTTTTTCACATTTTTTTCAAAGGTTGTAGTCATCAAATACATGTATGTGTTGAAATTGTTGCTAGATATGGAGTATAAATCCCTCCTGAAAGTGTATAAAGCCTAGGGCTTCATTTTCACCTTGTTCTTTATTGTTGTTTTTCTATAAAATGTGTCTGCTGTGAAGGGGCTTATAAGGGTTTTTACAGTGTAGAAACCCTCTAGCTTTGGGGGGCTTCGCACCCTCAACCCCCACCGGGCCTTTGCCCCTGGACCCCACCAGGGGCCCTTGAGCGGGCCCCTGGACCCCCCACCGTCAGAGGCGATACTACGGGCGCTTCGCGCCCTACGTTCGCCATGTACTCTGTTTTCTAGGTTTTCAATGTTCGCAGGTATGTATATACAGAGCTGCCAACTCTCCCTCTTTTCGCAGGAGACTCCCTACTTTTAAACCTTCAGAACCCTTAATTTTTGGTCATCTCCCTGAAAAGGAAATGGTTTCATCCAAAGATGTACACATTTTGACAAATCTCCCTGATTGCAACAGGAAATCTCCCTTTTCTCAAGATTCAAATGTTGGCAGCTCTGATTATATAATAATCAAGATACCGTAACCACTCGGGTATAATCCTACCTTTGGCTATACATGTAAGCCCACCTCCTATTTTTCAAACTATTCTGGGAACAAGGGTGCTCTCGGGTATACGTCCAGTCTCGGTTCGGTTCCATCTCTGGATAATGTAACAATAAATAATTACATAATGCCCTATGAAAAAAATGCCAAAGTCCTGTAACCCCCCCCTTATTTTCTTCAATGCCAAAACCCATTCCTCTTCATCCACAAATCGGCGCGCCACTAATTACACCCACCACAGTCAACCATGCAGCAATATAGAAATATACTCGTATTATAAGTGACGCGAAAGTCCATTGAACGCTGATTCGAGACTGGTCCAATCTGTTAGAGATCTCCTTCCAAATATTCGTTCAACGAAGCACGTTGTTTCGATGTCAATTACGAAAGCCCGCCCAGTTTCAATTCAAATATGGTAGCACAAAGCTATGCGCGGGATGTGACGCAAGATCGGATGGGACACTTGTCAACTTGCTGAGAGGTATTGAGCTCAAGTGACACGCGTCTGATAGACCCATAGTACGCGCGCAATAATAAAAAGGCAACCACTCGACTCGGACTTAGGCCTATTGTCCATATTATGCGTATATTATCGCGTGCGGTTTGCAAATGTTTGCACATTATTTAGCTAGGAAGCCTTTTCAAATATCCCGCGCTGCCAAGCTGCGTTGATTGGTCGGATACAATATCGTTGTTTAGTCGCTTACACAAGCGTTAATGTAGTGAAAACATGGACGTGGTATATAGAAAGATTGCGTGACTCCAAATCCGTAAAAGTGAACTCCCAGCATTTTGTGGGAGCTGGAAGGCAAATTGCTTACAGACTGGGAGGGTCCATGTATTGGGTTGATTTTTAATGCTATGTAATCTACATTACCAGTCGTTCTCCATGGACCCGAGGGAGGGTCTATACATGTACGTCCAGTAGTAATTTTGGCCAAGTTCTTAAATCATATCAATGCTTTTCTTTCACATTAAGAACAAATATAAAAATATATCAGTTAAAAATGAACATTCCATACCGTACTTATAATTATAAAATTGTCATAGATGATAGAAAAATGGAACATCGGGCATACAAATGGAGAAGATTGTTTTTATTTTTATATTCAACTACCAGCCCACCCCCATTTTTGATGTGAAATTGCGCATATAGGGAGAGGGCTTAGGCCCCTAACAGTCAATTTTGGGTTCCCGTCACATAATTTCTGAAAACAAGTGAGGTAACTTTTTCATTATTCATTATTTTTCTGCCTTTCATTATATGACCAACAGCCAACACGCATGTAAAATGTGTTATTATTTGCCGCCCCGGTTTGCCTCTCACTCACTTGAAGATGGATGTTTAGCCCAAATGAGATTCAAAAGTGTATTAAAAAGAGTCTGCAAGGTTGACAGCAAAATGCATGTTTTAATTTTGATTTTTCCACCAAAAATAAAGGGATATTCATAATTTTATTTGCAAATATAACCAGTTTTTATCAGTATTTTTGGAAAATCACAATAATGAATTCAAGTGAGGTCAGAAAATGAAGTGAGGCGGGTGACGGAAACTCAAAATCGACTTTCCTTGGCCTTATATCCAAGTGGTTATGGTAATAGCATAATTGATTGTTAGCCAATTAAAATCACACTTCTGCCAGATCAGCGCTTCATAGCCCAAAAGGTCATGGGTACGAATCCCAGCTCCACCACATTTTGTTTTTCCTAGTAATTTATTTTTTGCGTGATCTGAGGTCATCTTTTCTAAATGTTGTTTCTGTTGTAGGGGTGTAAATTAACGGTTATTTGTCTAACCGTTTAAACGAACCACAATCCGGTCGGTTAACCGTGTAAACGTATGTAAAAAAAAAATCTTTAAAAAAAAGATTTGTTGGCGACTTTGGAGAACCACTGGACCTACCGTATTGTCTGTAATAAATACTCCCGATCTGATAAACGCCCCCTCCAATTTTTCAATGAAAAATTGACAAAAATGCTAAACATTTCCATGCCATATTGTTTGACTTTGAGTAAGCTTAAAACTTGCATCAGTCATGTCATTGCGATGACTAAATTCAATTGCATGGACAAAACCTACTACGACTCAAACTTCCATCCATTTCATTGCCTAATTATGGTAGAATTTCACCAGATTATTGCTTGATGATGTACAAGTACAGGTGTAAATTTGTTGTATTTACCACGAAAATATCATTAACACGCTGTTCTGTGGGCGCCGCCATTATTAGGTACTTGTGTAAATCCCTCCTTTCTACATGAGCACCTTCGGGAAATTTAACCAGATTTTAAAGGGGTTTTTTTTCACTTTTTTCAATTCATTTCCACTAAAAGGGGCCCCTTTTGGAAAAATACAATGCCTCTGGGGCATTTATTACACACAATACGGTAGGTCCAGTCGAAAAAACTTTTTTTTTTTAAACGTTTAAACAGTTAGTGATTTTCCTAAACTGCATTTTACGGTCGGTTAAACGTGAAACGTGTAAACGTAGACACCCTTATTCTGTTGTGGACTCACACACCTAAAATCGAACTGACAGACTCTTGATTAATGATTTTATTTCTGTTCATTTTTACAGTTGGCAAGCAACATTAAGAAAGTCTCCAGTATTAACACCAACCCTGGTAGAGTCACATTAGCCTTGAAAGACGGCACTAACATCACACTGAACAAGGGCAACATCCAAGAAGTACGCAGACTTATCAGCTGCTTAAGTGAAATCAAGTCTGTAAAACCAGGTACTATAAAGTTTGTTAATTATGTAGACAAAAAAAAACAGGTTCTGTGTAACGGTATTCAAGGAAGATTTTTTATAATATCCTAGAGTGAACAATAATGCACTGTATTTGCCCCAACCTAAGTCAATCACTTTTGAGGGGCACTTATTAAAATGATGAGGTGCAAGTCAAATTTGTAATGTGCACACATTTAATCAAGAAAAATACAGTGAACTGAAGGCAAATTCATCATAAATTCATAATCGCTGCCGGAAAGTTAAGTTGGTAAGACTCCATACACCGGACGATCTTACCGTTTCCGATGTTGATTAAGATACTTCTTGCATCGATCCCGAGATGTGGAAAAAACCAATAGTCATTTTGTCCCACATAAATGAATAAATAACAAAAAAACCCGATCCCCAGGTGGACTCACCCAATTGGTGACGTCACACCAGATGATCATCCCTTATCCAACTTGGTCTCCGACTGACACAGATGTGCCTATCGATTGTTCATAGCACTGAGTATCATTTTCTCGACCAAGGCGAGATAAACGGTTGTAGTTTCACACCTTAGGTAAAACCAAACCGGTATTGTTCAGCTGAGGATAGTTTTGACGACATTTTCTGGCGAAAAAGTGACAAAAACGATCCAAACTTAGCTACATATCGTGCCTCCGTTTGTATACGGGACACACGAGCAATTCAAAATGGCCGCTCGCTAGCATCATGCATTTTGTTTCCCACGTAAAACAACCATTGCAGCCTGTAAGTTACAATAGATGTTTGTACATGCACATTGTATATCATGTACGGTAGGTTATTGTTGCTATGTTTATGGTGATTACTCTATCGTTATGTCTTTCACACCCGTCCGATGACGAGTTAATCAGATATTCATATGGTGGGGCATGGTAGGGACCCGTCTGACATTTTTAGTAATAAAGTTAGCCAGTCCTTACTTTACCACTAACGTTAGCGACCAGCCTCCGTGCTACCACTAACGTTAGCGACCAGCCTCCGTGCTCAGGTTTGCTTACTGGGCTTGAGTCGTGTGTTGGGGGGTAGTGACCCTCTCCCTTTCTCCTCGCTATGCCTCGGCCCTGTCGGGCTTGCCCTTCCCTGGTAGCGGAGTGGGACCCACACCCGCTCTGTTTTTCCCACAGGGAGTGCTCACGGTCTTCTAGATGTCTTTCTTTTGCTTAGGACTCTCCGAGTTCCTGCTTGACGATTTGGACAGTCTCCGTCATCGGCATAAGACGAAGAAGAAATCTACCAAGGGCACTGGTAACGTCGGAGCAAGTAGCAGGCAGCAGAGCGGTAGCCACCTGCAAAAACCCTAGCGGGTTTGTAGCAGGAGGATACCAGTCCTTTGGCGAAAATCCTCACGGGTTTTTAGCAGGAGGACACCCGTCTGTTGCAAGCATATCTACGGGCTCAAAGACGCAGCCACAGTAGTAGCCAGCGACGGGCGGCATGCAAGGGTACCCCGGGCTTGCCTGGGTTGAAACCCTAGCATGCAGCGTGCCAATGGAACCCTGGGCTTGCCTGGGTTGATCCATAGCACGCAGGACGCCTCTCATTCCCTGAGCCTACAAGGGCACGGGTTGAGCGGGGGCGTACAAGGGTTCAGCATAAGGCGAAACTATGGTTAACACCGTGGTATTAGCCAGTGCAGAACCAACTGGGGTGTTCACACAGGGCTGTCCCGTAGCGGGAGCTCTGAGTGATACCCCGGGCCCCAGAGTAGATGCTGGCTGTCCTCCGGGACTGGCTAGCGATTATTCAGGGGTTGGGTCAGCAGTCTCTCACGGGACAGCGAACCCAGTGCATACTGTGGTAACAACCGAGGTAGGCCATGGCCATACTTCAGTAGTATCCACTATGCACGCACCGATATTTGCTGTTAGTGCCCCCCACAGACGGCGACCTTCGGCGCAATTCTCAAGAATAGAGAGGGTAGTGTGAACAGCTAGCCTTTTCACCGACCTCCTTTGTTCTCGAGAACCAGCCTTGCGTGGATGGTTAATTGACGCTGTCAATAGACCTATTATCCCGTTATGCTCAATTACCCTCTGATCAATGAGGTCTGTCCTCACAGATCAGTGCACCCTATTCACTGAATAGGCGTGACGAGGTTTTTGGCCGCGGGTATACACGACAGGCTGCCGGTGTTATAGCACGGCAGGTTTCCTCTAGCCAAGGAACAACCGGTAACACGGGGTACCCAAGCTCGCAGCTTGATCCCCTTGCGGGGAACGCAGTGAGGTAAGGGTACAGCGGTACACAGCTGGGAACCCTCACGAGTACCCACGCTGGTACCGCGCCGGTACCACGCCAGTACACAGATCCCCCAGCGGGGAACGCAGTGTGACGAGGGTACAGCGGTCCACAGCCGGGAACCCTCACGGTACCCACGCTGGTACCACACGGTACCACAGCACCGCCCTAGTCGCCACAGTCTGTGTGGCAACAGGGGCGGTGCTGGTACTGCAGTACCATGGGGTTACCCTGGTGGCGGATCCTTTCAGGGTCAGCTGCCGGCTGGGTATGCCCCGTGGTACCCGCGCAGGGTGTTTTCTTCCACGGTCTAGTACCGTGGAAAGTGTCGCCTAGCGATGGCCACGCAGTACCATCAGCTGTTGACCAGGCCGGCCGGCGTGGGGCTAACCCAGATCTTGATCAGCAGTCAATGCATTTTAAGGCGCGCGAGTGCGATGGCGCGCATAGAGCCCACCTTAAATCACTTTACCGAGTGCGATTTATAGCGCACCTTGTCACCTCAAGGAGTTTCCAAAGCAAGTTGCAGCGGTTCCCGAAAGTGATTTGCATAAAATAAATCGACGTCACGGCCTTTACAAAGGTGACGACCCAAACTATATCTTTTCTACTCGCTGATTGTCCGTTTTCGACAATTGAATATGTAAATTAGCTGACCTTTCTTGTGAGGTCACGCTACCGAAATATGATAACGTGCTGTTCATGTCACAACAAAGACGTGACATGCCATTGACCACCGTAGTAAATGAGGTAATGTTTATGCATTCAACTGAACTGTATAATTATTTAGAAGCTGAACAAGGCTGATTTAATATTTTGACATGACCTACACACGTGCGATCTGTCAGCGGTGAGTGTAGCGCTATGATAAAATTGTACCGAGGTTTGCCGATAGAAATATCAGTTTATACTACTCATCATGGCGGACAAAAAGAACAAATGGGTCCAGTATAAGACATGGAAAACCTACAAGCTTAATGATGTATGGGGTTTGAAAAAACCGAGGCAGACGGGACGATATTTGTGTCGAAAGTTTGGTGTTTGAGTTGTTTGAGTAAGCCCATCCCACGAACGAACTACCCCCATTCACGCTGTACGAAGTTAGAAAAAAAGGAGCCAGTTAGCACGCCAGGCACCACTAAGCATGCAAAGTGCATAGCATCGGACTTTTGGTGATCCCCGTTATCTTTTTTTACCGTGTCGGACAGGAGCGCGCTGCTCATTAAATATTCATGAACCCAACACGTCACAAACACGTGGTCTTATTCGGCCGATGAGCGCGCTGCTCATTAAATATTCATGAACCCAACACGTCACAAACACATGGTCTTATTCGGCCGATCAGAATCGTTGCAATTAACCCGACGTGGTTTTATGAATGAATTTTTGACCTTACTGGGCTCAGACATATGCATATTCATGTATTTTCTAATATTCAAGATGGCTGCTGGGTCCTGGCAAAGACGGAATAAAAATCAATGGTTCCGTTCGGAAAATATTGCCGTTTGAAAATTGACTTTTTTCTGGCGTCAAACGAGCAAAAATTTCGATGACTGAAGATACTCAAATTTCATTTATCTGTAATTTTGGTTATAATTTTTTGTTGGACATGGTATATTTTTTCTGACTTTGCTGGAAGCTTATTTCAAGTGGTCATGGTGGATTTTACTGCGGAGGATCCAGTTTTTCAACGGAGACGGACAATATGCACGAGGTGTTTCTTACCAACTGTTACAAAAATTTCACCGATCCTACGCACACGATTCGTCAGTTCTGTGCACGTGATGTCATGCAGTGGGTGCATGGGGCAGTGCTAGGAAATTTGCATAATTTTAACTTATTAAGAAGTTTGATTGCCCACCTATACATTGTAGTCCCACATTTAACACCAATGCTTCTTATCTGAATATCAAGTGCAATAATTCAAATAGCCCACCTAAACTTCTTACCGAGTGCAAATGATAGCACACCTAAAATCCTTACCGAGTGCAATTAACAGCACACCTGTAGCTCGCCTGACTATTTCCAGGAGTGCGATTTGTAGCACACCTACTTTTTTCAAAATTCATTGACTGGATCAGGGTAGGCCCCGTGCTGCTAGCGCTAGGGCGACGGCTGCGAGAGCATGCGGACCCAGTGGTGCCATGGCGGGTAACTCAGGGTCTTGCGGGAGTACTCCCTCTTCTGCTGGCAGGTAGTCGGCGAGCCACACGGTGGTTATGCCTTCTTACCCGCTTTCAGATGCCCGTCCCCAGTTACCGTCATCATCGGAGCATGATACGGATACTGTGGGCGAGGGAAAGGAGTCAGAAGCTGAGTCCGGTAGTGAGTCTGACGACATCACTACAATCTCCTTCCCCCGCGAGGGGAGCAAAAGCACTGATCTTCCTCCGGACACCCCCTAAGGGGGAGTCCATGGAGGAGGCCCAGGGGATCCTTTCAGTAGGATGCTCAGCTGCTGCTTCCTCACAGGGGACGCCTGCACTCTCATTCCCGGCAAACCTCAAGGGTAGATATCGTAGGGCTGTCGAGCTCAGTAGAGCTATGACGCCGCGTGTTTGCACGCTCCCTCTGCGTGTAACGCGGGAGGACCACTGAGGGAATCCGAGAGGGACCCAGATGTCGTCAAGCGTATGACGCTCAGGCAACATCTGAGCTCTTCCGCGAGGTGAGCCTATTAGCGGTGCTAACAGCTAGCCTCAACGAGAGCTCCATGGGCCTAGCCCATAGGGTGTCCACTCAGCGCCGGGGGCCTGCCACTCCAATCGCTCAACGCGATGGAAAGGCAGGGTCCTTTCTCTTTGGATGCTTTTAGCGCCACGGTGGAGGACCGTGCAAAGAAGCTACCAACGGGAGCACTCTGAAGAAGTCGGAGACTGCCCATACCATGGGTAGGAGCAGCAAGTCGAAGCGCAAGTGCAGGGAGACCAGGTCTTCTAGCGAGAATGCAGCTTCGAATACTCCGACTTCAGCAGGCCGTGCACCACCAACAGTACCCGAGCCCACTACCTCTGCAGCGCCCATTTCTGGGAGGCGCAAGGGTAGCACAGGAACAGCTGGCAAGCCCCGAAGAAGAGCAAGCGCTCTTCCAAGGGAGGCTAGGCGGAGCATTCCTGGGGGCTCGGCGGTCGACGGTCCATGCCGACAGGCACTGGACTTTTTCCACAGGGGGATCTCCCAGTGGACGACCGCTTATGGCTTTCGCCCAGAGGTGGGAAACCATCTCTTTGGGCGCCTGGGTATGGTCAGTGGTGAGTGGGGGTTACAGACTGGCAGCCCAGTCTCCCCACATTCGTCTGCACATTTCAGAGGTCCACAGTAGTGCCGTCAGACGGCCCCCAGCGTCGGGCACTACTGACAGGGATCACACAGCTTCTCACGAAGCGGGCGATTGTCCCGGTCTACTCCCCGTTCTACGGGTGATCTTGGAATCATTGGCTCCAAGGAAGACCGGCGACGGGAGTTCTTCAGGCCCAAGAGGTTCAAGGTGGAGACTCTCGCCTCGGTGCTAGCCTGCCCCATCAGGGGTATGGGAACAGCATCACTAGATCTCTCGGACGCCTATCTGCATATGCCAATCGCCTCTCAAGATCGGAGGTATCTGCGCTTCTAGGTACAGGATCAAAATTACCAATTTTGATACCGCCATCCGCCTGTCCATCTCTCCCTGAAGCACAGGGGTGTCAACATCAGTTGCTACCTGGACGTTTGGCTCATATACGGACGCACTCCACTGGAGACTACGGGTCTCGTGGGGTTGATAGTCCGTAGGGTGCGGGACCTTGGATTTTTTGATCAGCTCAAAAAGACCAGCATGGTCCCGACGCAGACACCACTATTTGTAGGGGCCCAGATCACCCTCACGGAGGGGATCGCGGTGCCCTCACCCGAGCGGGTGACGAACATGGTGCGGTGTGCCCGACTCTTGGCCGAGTCTCGGGCAGTACCCGCTGTGGCATGGATGAAGGTGCTAGGCCTAATGGCCAGTATGGTAGACCTCGTACCGTACTGCCGTTTCTACGTTAGGCTTACCCGACTGCACCTTCTAGCCTGCTTGCAGGCCCAGTCGTCACCCAATATCCCTCGCGGTTCCGATGTCGGAGATCGCGCTAGAGGAACTCTGGTGGTGGACCCATCAGCCCAATTGGCCCAGGGTGTCAGGTTTTCCTGCACCCCCGGTATGTCACGTAGTGACGACCATAGCTTCAAAACGGGGCTGGGGGGTCCACATCCACGGAGACTCTGTCGCGGGCCTATGATGGCCATAGAGACAGAGTTTCACATCTACCTCCTTCGCTTACGAGGAGGTGATCGTGGGATCACATATCGTTGTCCAGACGGACAACACAACCGTGGTAGCCTACCTCAACAGACAAGGGGACTCCAGGCCACCACGATTGTGCCTGCACGCACTGCACCTGATAGGGTGGTGCAAGTTCAGGCAGATTACGATGAGAGCGATACACATCGCGGGCGTCACCAGTATCCTCGCGGACGATCTGTCACGAGGAAGGGTGTCGGGACCAACAGAATGGTCCCTTGCTCCGCAGGTCGCTCAGATGATCTTCAAGGGGATGTACCACCCCTCGATAGATCTGTTCGCATCTCATCGCAATCATCCACTGCCGGTGTACTGCTCGAGGGTCGCGGACCCCCAACCATTCACCATGGACGCTCTGTCCATAGACTGGGGAGGGATGACAGCTTATGCATTCCCCCCGATCTCACTACTCACGAGGGTGGTGGCCAAGATCGGGTGGGAAGACTGCATTGTCATTCTGCTAGCGGCATTCCGCGGGCACTCCCCGAGGTACCAGATCTACTCCGGATGCCCGGAGGGGAGGTACCCAGTCTATCACTGGAGCACCTGCAGTTAGCTGCATGAACCTTACCAGGGAATGTGCAGCGGAGGGATACTTTTCATCAGAAGCTGTTTTTCTCATCGCCGGGGCTAGACGGAAGTCTACCCTCCGTACGTATAGCCAGCGTCTGGCTCCATACTACGCTTGGTGCGATGAGATAAATAGCTCTCCCGCTAGAGCCTATGTGCTGCTAGTTCCGGAGTTTCTGACAGAAAAGTTCCAAGCAAGACTTCAGCGGGCCACTGGGGCCAGCTATAAGTCAGCTATCCTCTCCATTCACTGAGGTTTCGAGACGGGTCGACTATCAAAACCGATGGTTACCTCAGTTTACGCCTCGACGGTATGTTCAACGAGTGTCCGCCGAAGAGGAAAGTGATCCTCCTAAAGGATCCCAGCACAGTCTTAGATCACTTTAAGGGTCACCCTTTTGAGCCTCCGTCAAAAGCGACGCTTAAATACGTAACTCTCAAGATGGCTTTCCGGTTTGGCGTTGGCTTCGGGACGGCGGTGCTGAGTTGCACGCGGTCTCGAAGTTGGCTTCCGTGTTCATAAACACTGGAGCGACACTGTTTCGGCGCTCTGTTCTCGTGACTACGAACGGGCGCGGTGCATACCGGCATTCGTCCCTCTCCATCCCCAGGGTTGGGCAAGGTTCGTCTGGAGCCGAATATGGGCTGGGGTGTCCGATAAGGGCGCTACAGCACTATTTCCTCCGAACACAAGCCTTGCGAGGGACTCACGACCGCATTTCATCACCCTTGCAGAGCCTCTCCGTCCAGCCGCTGTTGCGGTGGCTGGTCCAGGTGTTAGTGGAGTCTGGGCGATCGCGAAAGTTTCGCGCCCCACGGCCCACTCGACACGAGCAATCTCATCATCTTGGGCATACCGTATGGTTGTCCATTGAGGAGATCTGGCAGGCGGTGTCCCGGAAGCCACCATCGCCCTTCTCTTCTATATACTACCGTTTCGTTAGTAATCATAGACGGGGCGGGAGGTTTGCCAGGACATTGCTCGGGTGATCATAATACGGTGGTGTACGGGTACCAGGTTTTCAGACTATACAGAATACTCAGCATGGTAAGAACCAGTGTTTCTATTCTTAACCACCGAACTTAATAAGTAAGGAGGTTTATGTCTGTGATCACATTGTCTTTTTTGTTTTCCCGACCGTTGAGGAAAAATATTTTCTGACCTCGCGAAAACCATCGTTACCTGCTCCCGATCCCTGATCAGATGCTGACCAATCTTGTACCTCCATCCGTCGGTTACTTGCTAGATCGATCTTTCAGATGTTGATGCAAGAAGTATCTTAATCAACATCGGAACGGTAAGATCGTCCGGTGTATGGAGTCTAGTCCAAAACAGAAATGTTTTGTAGACTCCTAACCGAGCGATCTTACCTTTCCGATGTTGATTATTCCCAGACCCCGGCCACCCCCTACAAGTTTGGTCCGAGTAGGGGATCCCAAGTCGGATAAGGGATGATCATCTGGTGTGACGTCACCAATTTGGGTGAGTCCACCTGGGATCGGGTTTTTTTGTTATTTATTCATTTATGTGGGACAAAATGACTATTGGTTTTTTCCGCATCTCGGGATCGATGCAAGTAGTATCTTAATCAACATCGGAAAGGTAAGATCGCTCCGGAGTCTACAAAACATTTCTGTTTTGGACTATTCTATTTCGACTTGTGATGGAATTTAGTTGTACAGATGCATCGAAAAAGGGACGCTTAGGCAGTTATTACTTTAGAATATATCCATGAGGGCTTATAGCAGACTGGGGCTAATTACCGTATTTCGTCAAATAGTTGCCCCTCCCACCACTTTTTTCAACCAAGATGTTTCAAAAATGCCGATATTTCCATGCTATCTTGTGTACTAAGCTTACCAAGTTGCGCACATGGTCGATAATAGCGCCAATAATTGGCGAAAATCTGGATCAGAAACCCGAAGTGAGCCAGAAGTCAGTGTTTCTAGTTCATAGTTCGTCATTTTAGCGTGTGTTTTAGTTTACCTAATGATTTTAACGAGAATTATTGTTCTAAAATTGACCTTGAATAAACGCCCCCCCTTGGGAAAATGTAACGCCCCCGGGGGCGGTTATTTGACGAAATACGGTAGCTACAATACTGTAGCCACATAAAGGATGACTGAGTCATGCACACTGCACAGATATAAGCAAATATGAGTAAATGGGACAATCAGTGGGTTTGTTTGCTTCAAAACTTATGTCATGCAATATTTCAGTAAAGACCTTCAAAAATAAGTGTCCTATATGATACTTTTTTCACCGACAAACATGGACCCTATGAACCCCCTATATATAGTTAACAGTGTAACTGTTGACCTCTACAGACTGACATTTCACTATTGAAAGCAGGGACGTTTGTGGTTACACATGATAATTAACCGCCAAACCGTTGACCTGGTATTTCACCTACGATGGGAGACCTATACCCCATATGCATTGTTACAGCGTTTAGCACCCTCTGCTGCTCTCTTACGACAGAAACAGTGGACATACACACTTGCTGTGGGTCCGCACTTTATAAGGAAAATGTCATAGGTGGGTCCACCTTTGTCGGTGAAAACAAAGACACACACACACCCCTGTTTGTAATTACCTCCAAACGAGGACCTCATCTAACCGAGGACTCACACGCCGTTTTTAATCGACACACCGTGGACGTCACACACACAAACCAGACAACTTACTATCCAACCGTGACCTGTCCTATGTATACCCCCCTATAGTAGACCTATCTTATATATGCATTCTTGCATCATTTATGTTGTCCTGATCATAGTAAGAAACCAAGGATGTCCTCGGTCGGAGGTATGTCCTCGGTTGTATGATGTGTATCCATATGTAGGTCCTCGTTTGGAGGTATTTACCAAGGGATGCACACTCGCATGTAAAGAGTATGATGCTGATTGCTCCACAATTTCACAAATACAGGTAACATAATATCTACGGTATCTCAATATCAGGAAGGAGGTCAATCAGGCGAGGCAGGAACATCAGCCTCATCATCCAGCAGCAGACCAATAGATAACAGAGTTGAGACATTCACTAAACATCAAGGTTAGTTTTAGGTTACATCCACTCCAGTGAGATAGAACCAAAGAGTACTTACTCAGCCATGTTTGTGCATCGCTCATGAAGGGTAAAGTCAGTCCCGGCCCCCAACTCAACACAAAAGTTGACAACCATGAGAGTTACCAAATCTTTCAAAAGCCCCCTTTTGCAATAATTTTTCATCAAATTTACTCCCCTTTTTCATGCAAAATCGAGGACAACATTTGGCCCAAAACAACCCCTTTTTTGTGGTTTTCAATGATTAGAATTTCAAACGCCCCTTATCAATGACACTAAATATTGGCATAAATTTCTAGATTTTTCCAAGTACCCCTTTTATCCAAATTTTGCGGACAGTGCAAATTAAATACCCCCTATTTTGCCAATTTCGAGGTCCTTGCTACTGGTAAAAAAATAACCCCTTTTCCGCGCAATTTGGTAACTCTCATGGTTGTCAAATTTTGTGTTGAGTTGGGGGCCGGGAAGTCGAGTGTACCAGATTATTACGCCATGTGCCTAGCAGACCTTGATTTTAAAAAGTTTGTGGTTGTTTCTGTGTGTGTATAACAATTTGTGCCAAAGAAACATTTGCTAAATAGCAGCATGCACAAATCTTTGTAACGCTCAAGGTTAAAGACAACAAATATTTTTCTATTCTGTCGGTCCAACATCCGGCTATCCCTAGTCTCGGGCACAAACTGCATGTGGCTCACGGTTTGTTATGAACAACAGAAACCGGCTGTGAAGGAGGCTACATAGCGATGTTGTTGGAGTGACATTCAATTTCGGAAAAAACGACACTCGACCATGGAATTTAATTTTAAGTTTGTCAGTATATAAACGGTAAATCAAGTAAGTTTCTTCCACTATGAAGACTTAGAAACCGTTGTTTGATTCCACTGACTATTTGCGATCGAAATTTACATAACACCAATGACAGAAATCATCAACAAAAATCGAAACTGGGACTTGTTTTCACTCAACCGTGAGTCGCATCATCAACCGGAAGTGACGTGACACGGACCGACAGAATTGCCAATGAATGCTGAAGTCTTTCTGATAAATGATATCAAATAATTTAGATTCTTTGAAATTTGTGATAAAATACAAATTTTATGGCAAATTATAAAAAATTGACATTTTTTACATTTAACAGTCCTCAAAGTAAACTTCATGATGTGTACTTTTTTGCTTGATATTGCTACACGCATCATATCTGGAAATAACCCTCAACATACCATCTTAAGAGTATGCCACTTACATTTAATTACTAGGCATATCTGCAAAGTCTCGGGGTTGACATATAATTGATACGTATTGGTCTTATAGGTGCTGGAATTAAACATTGATTGCACAGCCGCTATCAGCGCTGTGCATTCTTTTTACCGCGTTCTTCTTCTTCTTCTTCTTTCTTCTTCTGTCAACATCATGTTAATCAGCCATCGTAGCCACATGCTTTCAGCCATGTTGATCAAAGTTGGTCACTAGGACCATTGAGTGGTGCCACAACTGTCACATGATCATTTCTGGTCAAAGGTTATTCACTTCCGGTCAGTGGCCAAAACGTGATTTTCACTAAAATGCTTCTTCTTCCACATTTTACATAGCACCGTGACGTCACTTGCACACATGCATCGCCTATTACCAGTGTCTAAAAGTCCTTCACAGAATTGGGATCAAAGGTCATTAAGGGGTCACTTCCGGTAAAAGTATGAAAAATTTGTAAAAAATATTCAAAAAATCACTGTCTTTACAAAATACATAGCAGAGATTCGCCATTAGCACATATGCATCGCTACTAGCCAGGGTCTTTAGGATGCCTACAGTTTTGGGGTCAAAGGTCATTAAGGGGTTACTTCCGGTCAAAAACCAAAATTATCAAAAATGTTTAAAAAAATTTTATTTCAAAATGTAAACAGACCAGAGTAATATAACCATCATACATGAATTAGTGTTACCTGATGTATGCATGGTATTTTTATTTTGGGGGTCAAAGGTCATTAAGGGGGCACTTCCTGTTTTTAGCTAAATAACTTCAAGAATTTTTATCTCAACAACTAAACATAGTAGAATTTTTTAATTAAAATTGGAACAATGCATTTTGTCGGTGTACATAAGTTTTTTTTTTTCATGGAGGTCAAAGGTTATTAAGGGGGTCAAAAGGTCAATCAAAAATTTAAAAAAAATCAAAATCCATGTATGTATAAGTTCCGATTAAGCTGAAATTCACCAGGAATATTCCTTATGACATCCTAAGCACTATGTAATATTTTTATGGGTCAAAGGTAATTAAGGGATCACTTCCGGTTCTCACAGATTCGGGTCATAACTCATTTGTCACTGCTGGCTGTGCATGCTCGCGGTCGCAGGCGAACGCAATCAGATCTCGTTTCCTTTTGTTTTTTATCATTTGCATCAATAAAAACTAACAGTAACATGTGTGAAAAATTAAAAATCTTATTTTGTGAAAATGTTACACCATTACATTCACTGTGATGCACAGATCACAGATAATACACAAATAATTATAGGGCTGTATTAAAAAAAATCCTTTGTCTCAAAGCTCTTCAGCTTCTGAAAACCTAATGCGGAATGCGATTTAAAAAAAAAAAATTAATATAGAATTTTGAAATACTTGTCAAGGTGACTGTTATGCAATTTTATACTGTGATATCCAAATATATGATGTGCTGTACAACTGTTTAAAGAAGTAAATCACAAATACAGCCTCTTTACTCTTTAATTGCTCAGTTTTATTTTGTGTAAAACTCGCAATGCTGAACATGTTGAAATAAAAAACAACAACTTTGAAAAACTTTTTAAAAAGCAAGAAAAAAAATTATGACTTTATATTAATACCTAATGCGCACGATTTTACTAACACGCGCGGGAGCTTTGAGACAAAGGATTTCTTTAATATAGCCTAGTCAAAATATATATAGTTGTGAGAAGTTTCTTAGATACAAAAGTTCCTATTTCAGCTGTCAATGAGCTCCTTATGTTTGCTGCAAATTTATATCTTTTGGACCACAATTAAAAATAAGTATGAGATAATTGAGACTACATTTGAGATGTGATAATAGAATGTGGCTATATCTACTATGTATACTACCACTTCAGGTTGTGACAACACAAAGCAGGTACCAGAATGGATTCCAGACCAGCTCATGGCAGACCCTGTATACAAGTCTCAGCTTACTCAGCTCTTCAGAGCCTTCAGTGGACTCCATACATTGCAGAAGGATAAGACACTGTGTGATGTTAACATAAAAGTCTGTGACATCACCTTCCAAGCACACAAGGTGGTTTTGGCTGCCTGCAGTGAGTTTTTCAATGCGATGTTTACGTCTGGTTTTCAAGAAAGTCATAAATCAGAAGTTGTAATCAGTGGCAACCCAGAAGCTTTTCAGGTCTTGCTAGACTTTGCTTATTCTGGCAAAGCAACCTTCTCCATGGAAACGGTTTTGGATGTCTTAGAAATGGCTCACTATCTGCAATTTGACATTGTAATGGAACTATGTGAATCCTTCTTAAAAGATCAGATAAGCAACCAAAGAGCAGATGTTGTAGGTGTAATCAAGGTACTCAGCGTGGCTGATAAGTATAGCCTGGATGAGCTGGCAGAAAGTTGCAAAGGAAATCTGGCAGCAAATTTCAAGTCTTCAGATGAATTCTTGGAACATATGACTGTTGAACTCATGGATGAGATATTGCAGCGGACGGATCTCAAGGATGAAAAAGAGGTAAGGAAGTTTTACTTGGTAGATGTTTTTCAACCATGTTTATGTGGTAAAAAACTTGCAATGTTTATTGAATCTTAATACTCAATCAATGTAGCCAGCCAATTAAATACAGAAATGTTCTGAGTGACTTCAAACATTTCAGTAAGTGTTGCAGTTGTTGAGTTAAGGTAGAACATTTGATAGCAGGAGAAAGAAAGGTATATTGTATATTTAGAGATTCAATCATGTTTCAACGTTGTTCATCACCGATTACAAACAATGCGTCCTGGTTTACTTCGCGAGGGCAGCTTTAGCTGCCCGAGAGAAGTAAACCATGCAGACGCGCTAGTTGTTAATCGGTGATGAACAACGGTGAAACATGATTGAATCCCTTTCAACAACGAAAAACAAGCTAAAGATCGTATAATTCACATGATTATTTCATGAGGAATGTCAGTTAATCATTGTGATTAAGTGATTTCTGTTGCTATCAGCAATAAAACCGAATAAAACGGCAATAATATCTTTATCTGATACTTCCAAAATACTGAATTCAACTTGTAAGCGTGATAAGCACACAGATTCCAGACATGACAAATTTTACGCGCTGATACTTTACATTGATCTTTGTACTAATTAAGTGAGTGACAAGCCTGGATTGATTTTGGGGTGAGCAACTTTGGACCTTTTTTTAATGAAAAATTTGCATGTGCAGATTTATTTGTAAGAAGTGGATCTAAAAACCCCCTAAAAATTGCTCTTTTTGGATTTTACGAATACCTCATCACCAACAAGTGAACCTTTTGTCAATCTTTCTCCCACTTTTGGAACTTTTTATTTGAAAATAATAGCAAAAAGTGGCCTTTTTTGTGGATCGAGCGACCATTAGATGCATACATGTACAAGAGATGCCTGCATGTGCCATTGTCCAGAAAATGCAAGCTTCACATCAACCTAAATTTAAAATATCAGACTCACATAACATAATTTATCAAAAGAAAGACTGCTGTTCTGACTTGTAAATCAAGAACTTCAGTGTCATCTGAAATAAAACTTTGAAATGAGCCCTACCAGTGCAAGTTGTACAGCATACATGTACTCTATTATTGTTTTTTTTGTGGCTTACAGAATATACAAAAATATTTGACAAAGGGGACCTTTGTTGGTATATTCACGAAAATGTTTTTATGTGGCAAAAGTTCATATTCGAGTGTTGGTTAAAATATAATCATGAAATGGGGAAAAATCAAATCCTCAAAGAAAATTTTCACTTATTCAGCATTTACTGTGGAATACAACTTACATGTACAAGGTGCGGTGCAAATTACCAGCTATTTTGTTGCACTTCCAATATTCCCTTTTTGTTTAACTACAGTGAAGTTTGAAATCTTATTATTTTGAGACCTTAAAGATTACTAAATACCTGTAATTAATTTGCCTCTTTCTCTTCATTTGGAAGGTGTTTGACACAACCATTGCATGGCTACAGCATGATTGGGAGATACGCAAACTCTTTGCACCTGCATTGTTCAAGAGAATCCACCTTGGAAACGTGCCAGTAGGCCATCTGTCAATGACAGTATTTGACTCGCCAGAAATCTATACCATTCCAGAGTGCAAGGAGATGATTCGGAGTGTGATGAAGTTATCTGATTCCCAGATGCCTGGTGACCCACCTCTGTATGCCAGCCATCCGAGTTTGTTTGCTACAAGGACAACATTCACTGTAAGTATACAGTAAAACACTATGTCGAGGGTTGAGAACCAGAAAGCCTTAACTCAAAAAATGCCATTTAGAAAGAAAAAACAAGTTTTAATATTTTCACGAACTAAACCTTTTTTACAACTAACAAGGTAAGTGTCTTCATTAACTCAAATTTGGTCCTATTCTGTCGGTCCATGCCACGTCACTTCCGGTTGATGATGCGACTCACGGTCGAGTGAAAACCAAGTCCCCGATTCGATTTTTGTTGATGATTTCCCTCATTGGTGTTATGTAAATTTCGATCGCAAATAGTCAGTGGAATCAAACAACCGTTTCTAAGTCTTCAGAGTGGAAGAAACTTACTTGATTTACCGTTTATATACTGACAAACTTAAAATTAAATTCCATGGTCGAGTGTCGTTTTTTCCAAAATTGAATGTCACTCCAACAACATCGCTATGTAGCCTCCTTCACAGCCGGTTTCTGTTGTTCATAACAAACCGTGAGCCACATGCAGTTTGGGCCCGAGACTAGAGATAGCCCGGATGTTGGACCGACAGAATAACCGGAAGTTGTATCCTATTCATTAGAACAAATGTCAATTATGTAAAGAATAGTGGAATTTAAGATATTCTTCAGTACTTACTCCTTTAAGTACTGAGTTATGTTTTTCTGGCGATAACTGAAATTTAGAATCTCTGAGTTACGGCTTCAAACTTTCAGTGCTGTCAATGGTGAATGGAATGTGTTATTATAATCTCTTTATATAATGACCAGTTAATTATCTGTTACAGTTTTGTAACTACACTCAAAATAAGTTCTTTTAGATGTATTAGACCCGGTCCATACGAGTGTTTTTTCCTGTCGATTACGACCATGTCGTAATTGTATTGTATTATAATATTAGTACCGTGTGCCCGCTCAATGTCGTCGGCATACTACAATTGTGTCATTATTCGCGAATGATGAAAATTTCCATCATTGGGCCGGTTTCTAGCATGATCGTGTCGTAATTAATGATGAAAATTACCTGTGTGTACGCATTTTGTCTTTGTATTTATGTTTACTCAATGGGCTTTGCAATTACCGTAGCGTGAATTTATTATGACATGATGACGAGTTGCTGACCGTGTGGACGCTCTCAACATTTATGTATCATAATCATGTCATAATCGGGTAATTACGACACAATGACAAAATATACTAGTGTGGACTGGGTCCCGGGGTACTCAAGTTTGGTTTTGGTTTAACACTACACATGCTAAATATAGCTCAGATTTTTAAGTGAAAACAATTTCACCTCTAATTCCCCTTTGGGGGCAAGGGTGTTAGGTTAGTTGGGCTTGGGTGTGTTTGCTTTGTTATAGTAAGGTTTGGAAGGTGGGTTAGAGTTTGTGTAAGGTCAGGGAAAACATTTTAAATATTAAAATACAAAATACATTTCATTTTGAAATTTGAAGAAAAAAAAGTGACTAATTTTTAGCTTTCTTGGGTCAGTCGGGAAAGGGCAAACAAACCTTTTTTTTTTGGCCTTACTAAGAAAATTATGATTTGAAAAATTTCTTCTTTCCCTCTAGGCACTTTTTTGGTTTGGAAATTATGGTGCAAAATACTATGATCCGAAGAAGAAAGGAGTATGGAGAGACTTACATAACTATCCCCCAATACCTGAAGAGGATTGTGACGAATGTAATGGCAGCTGTATATTCAGAGAGGGTAATCTCTATGTTGCAAGAGGTACAGCACTCTATCCACGAACACTGAGATGCCCACAGTTTCTCAAGTTGGATGTTGTTAACAAAAGGTGGCGCACTTTAGCACCTATGACATGGAGACGGTCCGACTTTGTTCTTGTCTATCTGAATGGCCGCATCTATGCCATTGGTGGCCAAATTGGGGATGATCCTTCAACAGCATGTGAGGTTTATGACACCAGTGACAATCACTGGCAGTCAATCAATTCAATGGGACTCTGGTGCAACTTGGATCCTATTTCTTGTGCTGCGTATGACGGCAAGATCCTTGTCTATTCGAATTCGTCCGATTTCGAATTATCGTTAGGTCAAATGATCCGGCACGTCCTGCAGATGTACGATCCTGCGTTGGATACTTGGTTTGAGCTGATGGCCAGTACACATACTATATCAACAAGCAGGAATTCATTTTATTCCGGGTTGGTGGTGCATGATGGGAAATGCTACCGCATCGTAGATGGCTGTGACAAGTGCACTTGTAAAGATGAAGGATGTGAGTGGCATGCTGGGATATGCATTCAGGAACTGCTAATTGACATTAGCAACCGGAGGGCACTGCTGGGTGCAAAGCAAGATCAAGCACCGATTCCTGCAGAATTCAAGAAGCTCGCCTTTCGCATCAATCAGGATGTGTTTGTGATCATCGGTAGAAGGTATCACAGGATTGAGCGCAAGATTAGGACCAATCAGATAGGCCGTGTCAATTTAGATGTGTGGCAGAATTTGGATGCTTATTACTGGCACAACAGCCCCAACATCACACAGTTTGTGTTCAACATGAAAGACTGGAAGTGAACAGTGTCCAAAGACATGTAAATTTTGGTATCGAAAGATGTAAACAAATCCACAGCACAGCAATCTTTGAACAGGTTCATTTGGATTGCAATATACCGTATTCATTCCAATAAGCGCCCAGGGTGCTTAACAAAGTGGGTGGGCGCTTATTTTTTTACCTGGTTTACCTAATTTTTTTGTAAGGGGCGTTTATTAGAGACAAATTTGCGTATGTTATAAAAGGGTCCTGACTCACTCGTGAGACATTCCAGTAGCTTTTCTGATGCAGAAAATGTATTGCAAGTTTACACAGGACTTGTGGTCCTCCAGCTATTTCACTGTATCAATGTCTATCTGTCACTTCAAAATTAAGTTCCCTTTAGCAAATTAAAAATACCCTGGGTGGGCGCTTATTGGGGCATGCATGGGCGCTTATTGGAACAAATACGGTAGTTTATTATTATTCATTTCAGCTCCAGAGACACCTCATTAATTTCCCTGGACTTTTTGATGTATTGTACTAGGTATCAGCATTTTACTTTGAAAAATCATTATAACAGGGTTGTAGTATTAGTTGCCAGGGGGGTATGCAAGTTTAATTTGGGTAGGGGTGTGCCGCTGAAAATTTGAAAGTGGACCCATCAATGTATCATTTTTTTTGCCAACAATGTACCAAAATTGAACATTTTCAGCCAAATGTAGCACAAATTGTCTTACTTTTTACAACATTTTCCCCAAAATTTTGGCCAGTAATAATAGGACAAAAATTGGGCTATATTTTCCTTTTTCAAATTTTTTTAGAAAATTCTGAAAAAGGACCCATCCATATATACATGTACCAAAATTGGCCTAGAAAAGGGGGTCATGGATATATACCAAAAGGTGGAAAATGCTACCCATATTTGTGGCATGTCTCTGCATGGTCATTTGTACTGAGTACCCCCTGGTGCTAGTTATCTTGCCCCTCCAGTGAACATATGCCTGAACCTACCCAGGGCGATATGCATGAGGTGTCACCAGAATTAGAGCAGATAATAGTAAAAGTAGTAAAATCCAAATTTACTATTTTTATAGTAGTAATGTTTCACATCCTTTCACAATGTATTCTCAAACTGAACTGGCAGCTGCATGGTCATGGTTTTGACTGGGTGATGTAATTTCCTGATAACGTCCACTATCGCAGAACATGCCGCATATCAATGAATTGGGAGGAATCAGACGTTCTTGACAAAGGCAATGAGAGAGGGATCAGATGGATTAGAGAATCTGTCTGGTTATGAATTAGGAAAGGAGGCAGAAACATCAAGCAGACTCTCATAAATGCAGATGAGGGGGCTTATCAACTCAGTCATCTTTACAATCTGCTGTTCCAGAATGAGAGAGCTACCAGTTCAGTTTGAGAAAACATTGTTATAGTGTGTAAAACATCACTACTATAAAAATAGTAAGTTTGTATTTTATACAATAACTCTGTATACTAATGATATCCAAAGCAGTATTTTAGCTAACCATCAGTCCAATGTCATTTTTGATTATCATAATGTATTTGACAGATGTTAAATAATTATAGTTGTTGAAAACATTCTGTGAACTGAAAAGTAGACTAGATCACATCAATAAAGTAAAGTCTAAAAAATAATAGAACTCAAGAAACCCCAACTGGGCTGCAGAATTCTGGCTGATGTGTTCAAGGTCAATTTGATCCCTGGAACAGGTAGTTGTGTGCAAAATATGTGTTAAAAAGGAAATGGGTTGGTTTTTTTCTCCCCATCCACACAACATCCACTAAAGTCAACACAATGCCCAAGAGTTGGCAATTCCAGTTATGAAATAAAAATCAAACAAATTGTCACTCAAATGCAAAATATAGTTGATGTAAAATCTTGACTAAATCATGTGAAAAACTGGTAAAAAACTTGCAAAGGGTTCTAAAAGTTATTCAAGATCACAAAGAACATAAAAAATAGGTTAATAATTCAGGTGATTATTTAACCAAAACAACATTGATTTGTTCATAATTAATCAAATAAAAAAATCTATAAGGGGTGCTATATATTCAACATATTCTGTGTGTTGGCTATTGAAGTGCCAAAATTGCTTATATGTGACACGATCAAGGGGAATGAGTCGGATGTCGCTAATATTGATTTTGAGATATTGGCAAAGAAAGTGTTAAAATTCTTTTGTTTTATATTGTTTTAAGCGATTGATAAATTGATGTAACTTCGCAAAGAAAAGTTCAACCAGGGCCGACATGTGACTCGTTGCACTTGATCATGTCACATATATGCTTGCTGTTTTTTATAAGATACAGTAGAGGTAGTAATGTTTTCAGAAGTTGAAAACAAAAAACAAAAACAAATTTGTTTTTGTTTATTATATAGCTTTAAGGTGCATTATTTTGTAAAATGTAGCAGAGATATTGTTTTAAAAAGTTGGCAAGTTTTGCTGTTTATTATATAGCTTTTAGCTTATAAAGTGTATTATGTTTTATATGGTGCAGCAGACAGTGTCCGAAATGGACAGTGTCCGAAAAAAAAGAAAAAATGGTGGTTGTCCTGAGGACAACTAAGCATAGATTCTGCTTGAAATCCACACTACCCCTGTGGAATATTTAGCTCAAATGTTCCACAGAGGGAGTATAAGTTTTAAATAGAATACACAATTGGGTAACTTCCACTTGAAATACTCACTCCATTTGTAGAAGATATAATACCGGGGGAGTATGGGTTTCAAAATAATTAACTCTGACCAATTACATTTGAAAAACATACTCCCCCTATGGAAGATATTTCCAAAATCTTCCACAGGGGTAGTGTGGATTTCAACTGGAATAGCCCAATGTTCGGGGGACCTCAAGTTTCATGGTGTACATCAGTTCTGCATGTTTAGCAAAAAAGTGTCTTTTCATTTCAGAGAATGAATTTATTTATAGTGATCTCGCTATTTCACCCCAGTGGGCCACTCAAGTTTCACAGTGTACACATTACATGCTTGACCAGAGATTTTCAAAACATACCCCCAAACAGGACTTGCTCTTTTTAGCAAAACACACCCCTAAACAGGAATTTAGTGCAGTTTCGCAATAGATTTTACCCCTAAATAGGATTGTACCTGAAAGATACCCGTAAGCAGGATTTTATCTGAAAGGTACCATCCTTAAGGTTTTTGATAAAATAAACCCTAGTACATGTTTTTGTTTATAATTTTCTAATATTTATGTTTGGGCAGTGCTGCTCCGACCCTTAGGCCAGGTAATGCGGTCGCCTAGGGCGGCAAACGCAGAGGGGCGCAAAAAAAGAAAAAATCGGGAATGGAGAAAGAAAAGGGAAGAAAATGAGGGCGGATAAAGAATGAAAACGGTTGTGGGCAGTATACAAATTGTCAAAACTGATGAGTTTTCAAGGTGGTACCCACCCCCTTAACACTTTTTTGGTATGCTTTGGTGGGGCGGCAGGGAGAGGCTTTGCCTAGGGTGGCAAAATCCCTACAAATGGCCCTGTGTTTGGGTGATCCGGATGCAAAACATGCCAGGGAAACACACTTTGTGAAATAGCGGGATCATTAAAATGACCCTTATAAACGCACTAGATAAAAGTTTAAATATAGCCCTTTTTCTTGAAAATGAGTTTTTTTGACGGGATTCGCATTCATTGTGTTTTTCTGGTCAACCAAGTGTACACTTTGAAAACTTTAGTGCCCCCTCCCCCCCCCCCCCGGGTATTTCACAAAGTGTGTTTTCTCGAACTCCTTTTTGCATCAGAACCATCACCCTAAAACATGTAATAAATCCTGTTTAGGGTACATTTCAGAAAAATTTCTGTTTAGGGGTAATATGTTGCAAAACCATACTAAATTCCTGTTTGAGAGTGTTTTGATCAAACAGGCAAATCCTGTTTAGGGTATGTTGAAAATCTGTGGTTGTGTATATGAAACTTTTTGCTTAATGTTCAGGCAACAGAACATGTGACATGCTGACTACTGAAGTTCCATGGCACTGGAAAACACTTTGGTCATATTATAACCTTTAAATTATTTAAATAGTGTAGATTAGATACAGTACTTATGATCTCCTACATGTATATGGCTCTGTATCAGGGACCGTGTTTGAAGAAACTGGAAACGACTTCCATTCATTGTATTATGCGAGTTGCTGGTTTACAATCTATCCTCAGTTAAGCAAGCAAGCATAATACATTGATTGAGAGACCCTGGTACGAATCCCAGCACAGTTATAAGATGGCGCGTGGGTTGTTCTAGCATTCTATATTTCCCTAAAATTATCACATTTTGTCTCCAAAATCTATTGTAGTGATTTTACACAATTTGACATAAATTAAGAAAATATTGGAATATCTTGATGATTTTTTGGCATTTTGAAGGGCAACATGAGCAAATATTAAGAAATCAAACATCACGCCCGAGGGCAACTCGCATGTAAATGAAGGTCGTAAAAGATAATCCGATAACAAAACTCATCAAAAATTCATTTCCAGTCTCTTCATATACATGATCCCTGGTTGTATGTATAAGCTTTAATATCATAAATATGTATCATGTTCACATGTTCAAGTTTTGATGTGTCAAACTGGCTCATACAAGTAGTTAAATTCGAGTTGTTTACCACTTTAGGTAAGTTTGTCAAAGAAACATAATAATGTAAATAAACAAATATGTTATCAAACAGCATAAATAATAAATTGGTTGGTTATATTTTCCAGTTCTGTGACTTTGTTACATGTCTTATAAACTTTTTTAAACTGCTTCCAAACATACTGTATTCCAAAGAGCATTAGCGTAGCCAGTAGGGTGCAGGGGAGAAGAGTGCTCCTCTGACAAAATATTAGATTATAAAGTGCCCCCTGACAAGTAAAATGAAAGAGAAACTTGTGAAGGTAAAGGAAAAGAACATAAGCACAGAGCCTGTTTTCTACCAACAGTCACCCCGATCATGGGCCAAAATAGTGTAAAATACCAATGCCTTTTTGGAAGCTCAAATACTTTACATGCACAGTCTCTCTAAAAAAACTGTATATACCCCACCAATAATAGGGTCAAAATGATGTAACATGGAATTCTTTTTTTTGTCTTGTCCCCCCCCCGCTCCATCATGGCCGTCAGTGCATGTAAGGCCGTCGGTAGACGGAAGGCGTTGGTGAAAAAAATTGGGTTAACAATAGACTATTTTTTACTCAGGGTGACAGAAAAAAGGGGAGAATTGTGAAAAAAATGATGAAAATCACAACTTCCGTCGGCAAAAAATATTTCCGTCGGTACATTTACAAGTTGTTCCCCCTCGGTCCCAAAATCCTGGCTATGCCACGTTCCCCCCCTCCTTGAACAAGAAAGCTGGCTACACCCTTGCCAAGGAGGTGCTTTCTCTGCAGGCATTCAATTTATTTCAATTAACTGCTCAAGGAGAAGGGTATAGCAATGCTAATCATAAGGCCAAAAAAAAATTGTTTGTTTGTCCTCCACCGCCCGCTGCTTAGATGAAGGTCTGACCAATTTTTTTTTTTCAATTTTTTTTTTTTTATATAAAAATAAGTAAAATTCAATTTTTTTTTCAGATTTGGAGTATTTCTGGACCTAGCTAGAGCTAAATACTAAGATCTTTCATGGTTGAAAATTAAAAAAGCCCCCCCAAAAACATTTTGGGTCTTCAATATGCAAAGTTATAACTTGTGTGCATGTCATAGTCTATTATTTTTAGTGACTTCAAAATACATTGGATTTGAAATCATTAAAAGACTATGACATGAACACAAATTATAACTTTAACTGCATATTAATGAAACAAAATGTTTTTTTAAGTCACCATGAATGATTGTAGCATTTAGCTCTAGCTAGGTCCAGGAATGCGTCAAATCCGAAAAAAACGCCTGCCCGCACGTCCTCTTTCAAACCTGTGGAGGACAAACAAACAATTTTTTTTTGGGCCTAAGGGATCGCTATTAGCAAACCAGGATGGATTACACAGGAACAGCCTGGGGTAAACATTCTACTCTGTTTGAAATTGACTGCGAAATTCATGTGCAGGTAAGAAAGAAAGAACAATTTGCCAACCAAAACAAGACAACAAATAAACACAAATCCTAACCAGCACATAATGACATAACCCAACTTGGGGGAAAAAAGAGCAAGGGAATGTTCCGGCATCGAAACCATGACCTTATATCTAGACAGATGCTCTATCTGTTTTATTGTCAGGCTATATAAGGTTATATTTAAATAACACTACTTTTTATTTTTCTTAACTTTGTGATGAGTCCCTGAATGAATAAATTAGAATGTCCCTAGGCCTATTTAAATCTTTAAGGTTCTTTATAGAACTTATAAAGGTTCTTTTTAGAACCTTATCACTGCTTAGGGCTATACATATAACCGGACAAAAAAAGGTTCAAAGAGTTTACAATGGAAAACAACAAACATGGTTATATTAAACACTGGTAAAATCCAATTAAATCCCCATTTCCCAAACTTTGAGGTAAGGTGTAAAACCAGTGGCCAGAGTTTCTCCATGACTCTTGGTCATATCATAGTCTATTCTTACGAAAATTGCTTGGGGGAAAAAATACAAATCTGGAGACGGAGACAACTTTTACTATAGTCTACAGTGACCAGTGGCTGCACTACGGGGGGGCAAGGGCATTCCCCAGTTTTGAGGCAAAAACCCAAATTACGTAAATTTCCACTTTTGCAGCAATTTTGCGCACAATTTGTAGATTCCCCCCTGAAATTCACTTTGCTCTCCCCCCCGAACAAAAATTCCTGGTGCCACCACCATGGCCACCACTGAAAGTGACATTTTCAATAGTCACGGAGGAACACAAACCGGCTGGGAACTAGTCTCCTACACAGCCAGTTTGCGTCCTCCTAATCCTATGTTCGTGATAGCCACATACAGTCTGGCCGCGAGACTAGCTGGGAACGAGACAACTTTTACAAATTCTTTGCTGGAGACTATAAAGTTTTACTAATTATAGCCCGTCGCCAAATATTCGTCCAATCAGCGCTCCGAAAATTGTTGATTAATTGATTTTTGACCTGTCCTTGACTGCATTGACCCGCCGGTCAACCCGATGTGACGATAGAGAAAGGTAAACATCAAAAGAAGATTATACCAAATAATAAGCGTAGATTTATACAGGGAATGGATTTATAGTTTTGATATCATGCCAATGCAGTGCAGTGCCAGCGTGCATTCCTGTTGAAGTCGAACAACTCTGAGTAATAGGTCGAGGTCTAGTACATTCTCATGATTCTGGATTTGCAGCTGCGTCCCCTAGCATGCTAGCCGCTTGTATTTGCAGAGGGAAATTCCTTCAGCAAAGACAACAAGAAGTAGTCCGAGGTGCTCTGACGATAACACTCCGATCGCCAGGCAATCTACGTTTAAGTGGGACAACAAAACCGCTACGTGAACGAGCTAAACAAGAAGTTGCGTGGACAAAGGATGTAAGCTTACCATATCATATGCTTATTCATGACATGTAAAGTTTTATTCAGATTTCCTTTTACAAATTAAGCATACTGCTAGCCGTCCAGCGCGTATTATTTGCACAAGGTCCAATGCACACGCTTGACGCCGCGCAAATATATTTGCACAAGCTCGCGCATAGCAACCAGCTCGAGAAAAGGGAACTGCACATGCGCACACTGGTTTTACAAGGCTATTTCCCCTTTGTGACGTCAGCCAGGGGTGGAATTTCGGCGGGAGTCCAAGAGTCGACTCTCGCAGAGACTCCCGTAAAAGTCCTATTGTGAGAGTCCATGTGGACTCGCGCTGGAAATGATCGGCTCAGCGAACTTATGTTTAAGTTCAACACGCCTTAAAACGCAAAGTCTGCAAAATATAAAGGAAAAGTTGCCAAAGTGAGAGTATGATGACACATATTAAAAACTTAACTTTGTTAGTTTATTTGTTAGTTTGTTTGTTTGAATGCATTTTACGTAGGCCTACATATAATACCTTTTGGACTCCTGCAAGATTGTACAACGAGAATCCATTTACGGGAATCCATGGACACTCGCAAAACTCTCTTGCGAAAATCCACTTGGACTCCTGTGGCACTTTACGAAATTCCACCCCTGCGTCAGCCCGACCAAGAGAATGACGGTTGTAATTTAGTGACATCTGAGATTATATTCATCTCAGATGACATCAGCATACCAAGTTAAAGAAATGCTAGTTGATCGTCCAGCCTTCTTGAGAAAAGGATGAGGGAGGTATTAATTTATTATTTTAAAAATATTTTTAAGATAGCCGCCTTTTTAAATTGAAGGTTGACACACTTGTTGTGCAGTGCAGTTATCGGTTCTGTATTTCGAAGAATCTAAATTTCACAACATATCGATAGAACAGAAAGAGAGTAAATATGCTGAAAACCTGGGATAAAAAATGAAATAATAATTAACAACTTTTTTGATGCGGCTTCAAAAAAGGAAGTTGGCGGGGACAATCAATAGAATTATCTTTTACTTGGCCTAATGCTGGTTTCATACTGTCCTGCTGCTCTGGCAACGATTTTGCTTCACTGCGCAGTCAATCAGAAACATTAGCGGTCATCTAGGTATAAAAGGTGAATTCAAATTTGCCATCAAACTGCATCATTTTATATATCAAATTAAAGCCCTTGCTTTAGTAAAGAAAGCCAAAACTGAAAACCTTTTTGTCATAGCACTTTCCGCAGCAAAGTTGCATTGTCAAAGATTGACTTTCATCAAAAAGATTCAGCTAACAAAATAGCATTTTGGTGGTGTTTCTAGATCTTAGTCTCATGATAGCAGCTTTTCTATGTGGAATTGCTATCAAAATCCCTCTAAATTTCCATGTGCGAGTGTCTCATCACCATAAAAAATCATATATTTGGGAAGTGAAGTATAGGACAACATATTTATGTAGGTTTCCTTGACCTAGCTGTTCGTTTAATTTCTATGTAAATATGTATTGTGTTTGGGCCCCGGTCTAGGCGAATTTGGCTGACTAGCAAATGTGTTAACTATTAAAGGTTTGCCTCTCATACCTACTATATCTTTGTGTCAAAAATTGCTGTGATAGTACGGCGAATCCACTCTTTCTTCAAAAACTATGTATGGCGATTTTGTTCGAGATGTATATGTAGGCCGAGCTACTCAGGCTAAGCATATCACTTACACTTAATGAGATACCGCAGCACCTTCCATTCATATACGTTTAATCGTTTATACGATCTGCACATGTTCAGTACCCCATATGGCGTTGCCATTACAAGAAAATTTGATTTGTTGTCAGGTAAAATGCAGGTTTTGTTTTTAATACACTAACTGGAAATTCAATACACTCAGCTGCGATTTCTGTTTTTTTCAAACACGCATATTTTACTGCATTTTCACCATAACGTTTTTAAATCGTACATTAAAAATGTGATATGTTCAACTGCTTGAGAATAATAGTATCAAAAGAATTCGACACCGCCATGCATAGCCCATTTCAGCTCAGAACCGCACCATATCAACATACATTTGTCATTAGGCCTATATACATGTAGCTGGGAATAAATACCAGAAATACTTAAACCTTCAACATGCTATGAATAAAATTATCATCAAGTGGCGATCTTTTCAAATCATAAGCTCTTTTATGTATTGTATGAATTAAACTCTGTGGTGTGTGGCTCAATCAATTCTCGCTATTCGCAATAAGGCGCCGCCAGCAGTTTGCGATGTAATCGTGATGTATCATGGGAAAAGTCGACATCAAGTCCAGCATAATCGAATATTACCATGCTATTACATAGGAACACGTGACAATATTTTTTTGTTTATCAAAATAAAGGTGTTACACGCGAATCGATACTCAATAATACTTAATAATGTGATTTGAAATGTGCACAATTAATTTTTTCTCTATCGATTTGCGTGTAATACCGTTATATTGACAAACTAAAAAATATTGTCACGTGTTCCTATGTAATAGCATGGTAATATTCAGATTATAGCGGACTTGATGTCGACCTTTTCCCATGATACATCACGATTTTCCCATGATACATCACGATTACATCGCAAACCGCTGGCGGCGCCCTTATTGCGAATAGCGAGAATTCTATAGATAGAATGAGAGAGTACAGGCTTCAATTATCCTGGTCAATGGGATTACATGTATGACTAAAAATGGAATGGAAAGATATCTCTAGAGGTGAATTTTGAATTCAGTTTATTTGCAATGCAGCGCCTGATGGGGCGTTTACATTTTCATGTGATTTCATCTGTACAAATGTAATTATTTACGTCATGGTGATGCTGTACAGCGCGGCGGCTAGCCGATATATCGATCGATCAATCCACCGGTTTGCCCAACCAATCAGCAACATCACCACAAGTTGAATTCTGATGTACGTATGAGAACATGATACTTTTTTGGTCAGCTTATGTAGATTATTTAATGTAAAAATTTTCTTTAAAAAATTGGTGTCATTAGGCATATTAAATACTTCCTGCCTCATCAAACCATTATGTTATCAAATGCTATAGAAAGAAAAATGGTTAAAATGGAAGTGGAAACAAGATAATAAAAGAAAAAGGGGGAAAAGAAGAAGACTGAGGAGAGGGAAGCAAAAAGTGAGATGACCTCATTTTACTGTTTAGTTCTTTGTACCTGGTAAAAAATGGGCTGACCCCAAAAAAGGGGGCACTCAACCGTAAAAACTCGATAGTTAGCATATGTACTTACTATCGAGTGCTTTTAAAACATGCAAACATGAAGAGCCCCATCCACAAAAGTGTAACAGGTTTTGAGCAAATCATTGACATCGATACACATAGGTATATACTGAGTAAGGGCTCATATTGAAATACCCTACCACGTTTTCACACAGAAAGAAGGCAGGATTCCCTCGCTAAGCGCGCCTCAGAAAGCTCGGTCATAAAAGCGGATGGATTATATGCATCAGTGATACACCCTGCCCAGGATTTTAACAAAAGAAGGCTAGCACAGGAAAGCTGCATGATGGCGCACACCTTCCTGTGTAAGGGAATTTCAATATGAGCCCTAAGTAAGCCTGTAAATGTGTGTCTCAACCCCATTAGCTCAGTTGGTAAAGCGCCAGACTTTGGTACAATTTCATGTTTTCAAAAGTGCTCGATAGTAAGCACATATGCTAACTATCAAGTTTTTACGGTATTTGATATTCACACTATTCATTTTATTACTGTACTTATTTATTTGACAGTGCTATTTTGATGAATGATCCCTATAATCCATTCTGAGGACTCCTACAATGCAGTCTACATTACTTGGTTCAGTCAGATGGTTGCGACAGAACTGGCAACTAGGACACCTCTCTACGCTAAGGAAAACGCCAAGAGGTCATCATTTGTCAACATCAAGTAGTCATGAGTCAAGCATCAACAATGCACAAGTAGTCATATGTGGAGGAGGCATTGCAGGGACATCGTTAGCTTATCATTTGGCAAAGAGGGGGTGGCAAGATGTTCTTCTTCTGGAACAAGGAAGGTAGGCCTAGTACCAGTGGCGGCGCCAGATATTTTTTTTTTCGGGGGACAAATCAACCAATTTTAGCAAAAATGGCGTAAACAGTGGACATTTTCGTAATTTTGATATTTTACGGGGCAACGGGCACAAGAGTTCTGACTGGGGGGAATTTTCCCCCTCACGTCCCTCCCCCTCCATGGCGCCGCCACTGCCTACTACCACAGCATATCCCACCGAGAGTCATTTGTGACATGATCTGATCATCTCGGACCAGTGTCAGATAACAGACCTTATTTTTCTGTTAGTTTATATGGCTCTATAGTGGTTCCACCCTAGTCCTTCAGTAGCATGGAGACAATTTAAATTCCAAGATCGTCCAGGGTGCACAAATTTGCAAAAAAGGGTAGTGATTTCACCCAACATTGTGGACCCAATTTCAGGCTCTTTTGCTGGAAAGGGGTAGGCTAATGGAACAATTGAATAGGAATTGCAATGATATGGTTTTATTAAACTCTTCTTTTATTGTTCACATACCCCAACTTTTACACATATCAACAAAAACAACAAAATTTTTATCCAAAACAATGGTCAGTGAAAAGAGTCCCCTATTCAAGAAGACTTCAAAGAAGTCTAGGCCCTTATGAAAAAACGACAATCAAATAATGATCGTCGCAGCGATCAAAATTTTGATCGCCAACAATCGTACGACCATGATAGGGCAGCTGTGATCTCATATAGAATGGTCGTAGAAATTATCGTAACACAAATGTTGATCGTATTTTTGGTTGTAATCCAAATATTGATTGTAATTGTTGTTTTTTGTATCAACTATATTTGGTCGTTATTATTACTTCGATCGCGACAAAATTTGATCGTATTTTTGGTTGTAATCAAATATTGATCTTTTTTTTTTTTTTGGTCATTTTTCATTCCACTAAATTTTATCACAATTTTGATGGTTGTAATTCAAGATGTTCGCAGTCATGATACTTTTACGATCCAGAAACCTTCAGCCCTGGGGTTGGTATTTTCACATGAAATATGTTATTGTTTTGTGTTGGAAATATGAGGGACTGCTTAAGGATGGTATCATGGTAACACATATAATAGTATATGGTCAATACCCCCACCCCCAAAAAATTCTCTGCTCGGTATTCCATGAATCAACATTGTGTTAGATACAATTCTCTGAAGTAAATTGTTATAATATTGAACTCTTAAAAGTATTTATTAAAAGTCTTTTAAAGTACTGTGCAAATAAACCAATTGAAAATTTATTTCTTTTATAGTATGAATTTGAACCTGTAAGTTTAATGTGGTTGTATTTTCTACTTTGCAATAAATATTTATATTGGTTACTATACATTAGTTGTGCATGTAATTTTAATAATCATCAAGTTTCTCCCTTTTCTTTATCATCACCAGCTTGACTTGTGGAACAACATGGCATGCTTCAGGTCTGGTGGGATTAGTTAAAGGAGATTCAGGCCAAGGGGAACTAGCTAAATATAGTGCCAATCTCTATGAAACGCTGGAACAAGAAACTGGATTAAGCACAGGTAAAACAGGTTTAAGCATATATGTAATCCAAGTTAGTTATAAGTAGTAGTGGGCTATACTCTGATCAGCTTGTAATAGGCGGGATTCATAACGTCGTGGATTGATACAGAATGGCGTACACACACAGCTACACAGCTGGGTGCAATACGCGAGCTGCGTATTGCGTGACCAACACATGCTTTAGTGATACACAGGCAGTGGCGGTGCCAGGAATTTTTTCAGGGGGCATTAGGGGGAAAAGTGAATTTCATGGGGGAAAAATCAACAAATTTTGCGGAAAATTACCGCAATTTTGGGTTTTTTCTGGGGGGGGGCAAGAGGTCTGA
Organism: Amphiura filiformis; assembly: GCF_039555335.1. NCBI lineage: Eukaryota > Metazoa > Echinodermata > Ophiuroidea > Amphilepidida > Amphiuridae > Amphiura > Amphiura filiformis. The sequence continues at coordinate 24,999,463 of NC_092643.1, read as the reverse complement.
CTGGGGGCATATGCCCCCTCCCCCATGGCGCCGCCACTGAACACAGATGTAAGTTGGGACTTTATTAACTCGTGCAGTAACAAAAACCGAACAATCTTGCCTATTTCGATCAACTCAATGTCAGTGGCTGTGCTTTTTTAAGTTAAATCCTATTACAGCACATCCAAGGTCCAAGGAAATGAATGAAGTGACATCGTGACAGTACAGGTGCAAAGAGGGAGGGAGAGAGAGACTTCTTGCACCAAGGGCATAGCCCTGCTCCCTGAATATTTTTAGGAATAAAATGGGGATAGCAAAGAGTAAAATGATATTAAAATGACTAAAATGGGACAAAACAATTGATAAATGGGGATGACAATTTGGCTTTGCCCCCCTTTCCCACTAAATTCCTACCACTATTTTATACCCTTTTCAATAGGTTTATCTACAGAATAGTTGAAATAAACAATGATGGCTCATATTTTGTGTGTTTTGAATTTGCAGGATACAAGCGTACAGGTGCTCTGTTTCTGGCCACAACTGAGAACAGAATGATACAGCTAAAGAGGCTTGCTGTTAGAGCTAGGTAAATTGATTGATTATTTGCCTGCTTCTTTGCTTGATTTTTTTCTTTGTATGTATTGCATCTTTATCAACATATGAGTTGGTAGTAGATTGAAATTGATGAACTCTCATCTCAAGAACTAAAAAAAGCGACTGAACTTTCGAGAGAGAGAGACCTACTTGGAGAAACTTTATTGATGGCGCTACATGTATGTCAAACTGCTGACGAGAAGCGTTTATGATGATGATATATGCTTTGAAACCTGGTCAAAGTGTTTCTAATTATGTTCTAATGTATTATATAGTCTAGCCGCCTTCCAATTTACATATTTGCATAATTAATTAGCATTTATGCAAATTAGCTTATAAATCTCTTCTGTTCTTGCTGCATACCTGATGGGAGGTGTGGGGCTGCCATTATCTTCTTAACATCAAACTTGAACTACGCCTTGGTAACGGCATCCACGATGGCATTCCGGTCTTTCATTCTCAGGAACTTGGCAATTATTGGTTGTGTGTAGATCAAAGCCTTGGTCAGAAGTCGGTGTACATTTGCGAACATAATATCAGATTGGTTTGGGAAGATGTTATCCAATACACTGCGTAGAACAAACTCAGAGTCCTCAGTCTTGTTGGTTTGGGGCACATTGAAAAACAAAAAATTAGAATTCTTGATATAAAGCTATGCTGCATGTCTACTGTGGTTTAGTTCCTCTATTTTTTCAGCAAGTGTTTTCTCAAGTTGTGGTACCATTTCCTCCTTAATTTCATGCATCTCAGTATCTATATTTCAGTCCTCTGTCAAGCTCAGATACATCGGATTTTATTGATGTGATTTCCTCATTTACCTTGATTATTTGGCATTCAAGTCCGTCAAATCGGGTCTGCATATTACTATCTAGCTTCATTAACATGTCATAGAGGGTATTCATGCTTACTTGGGTGGTACCATGCCAAACAGTGTTTTTGTACTATGTGTAGTCATTGCTCCCTGTGCAACATCGTGGTGGCACAAGGTTCAAATATGGTCCAAAAACATGTGAAATAATTATTATAATCCAACTTATGTGATCCAAAAACACATAGAATAGTGTCCAACGAAGATTAGTAAACAGGTGATAAGAAACTGGTGTAGAATAGTCCAAGTTTAGATGAAATACTTGGCAGTTTCGCCACAGCTCAGAAATTAAACGTCCTCATAGAACAACGGCCATATTGGAAAAATATAAGTGTGCTTTGCTCTACTCAATTAATCTGTTTTAAACATGCACAGAGCACTTCCAAAATGCCACCATAACCCTCTACACACAAGTGTCGTCTGCAGATAACAAGTTTCAAATTTTCTTTAAAAATTCAAAAATTTCAGAATTGTACATTTTCATGGCCTTATTTGAAATTAGTATGAAAAATGCATTAAAATGAGTACCAGCAAGCCTGCTATTAATTCAGTATTTCTTGAGATAGATCTTGATATTTTGAGAAAATATCTCAAAACATAGACTTTTAATGTTGAAGCCTATGACCAACACTCAGAGTATTAATTTGTATCCATTTTATCTTGCAGGTGTGAAGGTGTTGATTGCCATCTCTTGAACCCTGGTGAGCTTCAAGATGTTGTACCATGGATATCAGTAGATGATGTACTAGGAGGAATCTACTCCCCTAGAGATGGGGTAACAGAGCCTACAAATACTGTTATGGCATTAGCAAGAGGGGCAACGAACAAGGGTGTGTATTGGTTTGTTTTACCACATCCCTATTGTACACTAGTTTTTGATCAATGTCGTATTGATCAGTGGCATAGCGTGGGTCATCATATTGGGGGGGCACCGGGTCCGAATGGGGGGAACAAGCCCTTTTTTGGCAATTTTCTAAATTTTGCAATCGATTGATGCTACGCCACTGGTATTGATCAATGTTATATTGGTGAAGCAATGATACCTATCTTTTTAGCTTTTGGTCATGAAGGACATTTTTTCCCTCGACCTCTAGCCAAAGTTGGTCTTTGCCACCAATATAATTTTTTGGGTTTCAACCCCCATAAGATTCCAACCCCCTCAAATGAAGTAGGGATGGGTTATTCCGTTTATTTTCCTACACGTTTAACGCATCAGTGATGCGTGCCTTTAACGTATTAACATGCATTGATCCAGCCCTGTCTGGCGGCAAGATTTCATGAATAATACGATAGGTGCGGTGCACCTCACAAAACCGGAATTTCTAACAGAATATGCTTATGATAGTACCAATGGCGCCGAACATAAGGTAAAATTCACAAAGTCAACAGCCCAAACATGTCAGAAACTATGCATTATTTCGATATATTAGTATTAAATAATGAATGTTTTGAGCAAGTTTTATGTAAATTATTAAGGTCGTCTTCAGATTTTGTTACTTTCAACTGTTGATTAGCATTTAAAAATTGAAGGTTGAAAATGACTTGCATGTTACACGTTTACCACAATTGCTAAACATTTAACGGATCATGCGTGCGTTTAACGGTACACACGTTTAACATTCCCATGCCTAAAATGAAGCCTTCACCCCCAAAATGAAGCCCTACCCCCATGAAGTCCTTATTTTTGTTTGTTTTCGAACTGTTTAACCCTAATTGACAACCTCAACCCCCCCTATGAAATTCATCAAAGACCACCCTGCTTCCCAGCATTATATATATATGCCGGATCCCATTATACACATTATTATGTGTGATGAATCCAAGAGTGTGAACATTTTGGATCCTAAACATAATAATAATTGGATGCTTTACACCCATATGGGCTTAATCGATCCAATTTTATATCATAGGTGGAAGAAGAGACAACAGAGTTAAGGGCCTTGTCCAGTGGCGTAACTAGGGGGTGGGGTGGGGGAAATGTGCCCCGGGCGCCACCCTTAGGGAGGTGCCAAATTGACCAATTCAGCATCGATTCTGTGCCCGATGAAAGCACAAAATCAATTGAAAGAACATTTTAAGACCGATATTCAACTTCTAGTAACAAAAATTAATTAGTGGGCCTTATTTGTCTAAAATTTGTCCAATTATTTCAAGAATTGGGAGGCACCATTATGTATCCTTAGCACTGGGCACCGCAACCCCTAGCTATGCCACTACCCGCGTCTACGATATTCTCGGGTAGGGGCACAAATTTTGTTTCTTGCCCGGGCGCTACCAACCCTAGTTACGCCACTGGCCTTGTCTAAGGGCTTAACACGATAGAAGTGCTTGGTTTCGAACCAAAATTCTTTTAATCAGGAGTCAGAGCCCACACCAGATTGATACTGTGCCTCTCTCCGAGTGCTTCCAAAGAGTAGTTGTAATAGAAATTTGTATTTCATCATATACAGGTCTTACCATATTGGAGAAAGTTGAAGTAAAGCAAGTGTTAACAGAGAGTGGCAGGGTTAGTGGTGTAGAAACAGAGGATGGCCAAGTCATTCAGTGTCAATACTTTGTCAATGCTGCTGGATTGGTAAGATTTTCTTTGCCTTGACAGAAAGGCAGGGGTAGCACTAGCCTCTAAAATTTAGGAGTCCTGGAAGGGGTCATAGAATCTATTCTACATAAGAAGTTCAATTTTAGGGGTCCAAGTAGTTAAAATTGGGGGTCCCGGTCCCCGAAATGTAACTTAAATACCAACCTTCCAGAAGAGTATGTATCTTAGCATTGTAACTATAACCACTGACTCAAACTACAGGGTGTCCCAGAAAAAATTACCAAGCGAATACAATTGAATGTAAGTCGAGAAATAGACATTAGAATCAAAAAATTTAAAATGTAGCGCATAGCTTATTTTGTTGTGCATCACATACAAAAATTTTATTTGATTCGGTTGACTGGTTGCGAAGAAATGATCGATTACATAATGCGTGCATCAATTCAGTTCATTCCAAGTTTGATCAACAGGCGCGTTTTTCTTACTAGCTCACCGCTTCCTAAAGTTTGAGTATCTCATTAAATTTAGTCCACATTATCTATTTTATAATCGGACGGTGTTATGTCATTCATGATTTCACTGAAGAAGAATAACAGTTTGTCCGAGAAAACTTTGATTTCTGTAATTAGAAGCTTTTTAACTTCAATTCTTTATGTTGTGCAAACATGTTATATTTTAACTTTCCAAAGAACATTTGAGCCAAGAATGACAATGATCAAGTGCTTTACAGCTTTACGTGTGATTTTTGATACCATGCAACATTAATGTTTTAAAAGATTTAAACTTTGCATTTAGATTTCTTGAAAATATTCCAAAAACATTAATGTGTGTGAGAAATTTTTATGCAATAATTCTTTATGCAACATTTATATCAACATTAACGAAAAAATATATTTAAAAGTACCGAGCATCATCTTACATGCAATGATGCAAGCTTTCATTTTTAATATCTTGCAGGTTTTCAAATTTGAACAAAACCTAATTAAATGTTTTGCAAGAAACAGATTGTTTAAAAAGAATGGAAAGGATTTCACAGAACAAAATATGAAGCCCATTGACAGTTAACCACTAGTGTGCATTGTGTTGAATGATCTTTCTTTCAAACTTGGAATGAAGTGAATTGAAGCATGCGTTATGTAATCGCTCATTTCTTCACGATCAGTCCACCGATTCCAGTCAAATTAACGTATAAGATGCAGAATAAGATGGGCTACACGCTGGTGCTTAGAATTTTGGATTTTGATGTCTATTTCTCGACTTACGTCCAAATTCATTCGCCCGGTAATTTTTTCTGGGACACCCTCCACTTAGGCACAGATAAGTTCCAAAGTGGGGTAAAAATTGCATATTTTTGTGTGATTCCTGTTTATTTATTTACATGTATCTTTCATAATCAAGTAATACTAAAAAAGGTCTTCTGCACTGTGTTGATCAAATCATGTATAGGCAGTGTGACTAACATGACCACCATGCAATAATGAGCTTCAGTCTTCTGTTTGCCATTACATAACATAACATAACAACAAGTATTTATATGCGCATTTGCCTAGGGATTCAAGGCGCAAGAGAAAAGAACACCAAACAATTTAAACAAAAATACAGAATGCAATGGCAACAAAAATTAAGGTAATAGGTGAGTTTGATCAATGACTTAAATGACTCCAGGCTGATGGCATTCTTGATTGTAGATAAGCCATTCCAAGACCTTAGGGCAGTCATTGAAAAGGCTCTATCCCCAGCACATTTCCTGGAGTGAGGAATGATAAAATTAACACTCTCACTGGACCTAGTGCTCATAACATGTATGGAGCTCTTGACCGTGAGACAGTTGGAAATGTACTGAGGAAAGAGACCATTCAGGGACTTGTACACAAGCGTGAGTGTCCATTACATTTCTATTTCATTCGAGGTGATATCTGGATTCGACGAATGCTTCATTTATTTATTTATGTTTGAGTTATTCTATATGGATATGAACATTTCAACACTAGATGCATAATCATGCATTACTTCAAACTTTTGGATTCTCATTGCTATTTTCACCTTGAGATCTTGAGTTTATTTTCAAACTTGTGGATTTTGTTACAAATTGTTGCTGCATCTTAAACTTTATGTTTCACATGCAAATCAATAAGCTTTGGAATTGTGTCAAAATCATAATTTTGAGAACAATTAAAGACTTGTATTTGAGCAAATCTGAAAATGCAATAATCAGTTTGGTTGTTCATTACTTTTATTATTTATTCCAGTGGGCACGAAATGTGGGTCAGAGAAGTAATCCCTCAGTATCAGTACCCCTGCAGGCCAACCAGCACCAGTATGCTGTGTTCAAACCCAAGCAAGGAGTAGATTTCAACACACCATGTAAGTAACTCCCTTTCCTAGTATAGGCCAACCAGCACCAGTATGCCGTGTTCAAACCCAAGCAAGTAGCTTTCAACACACCATCATGGATTCACAGTTTATTGCGTTTTCGCGTCCAGGACGTTTTTTAAACTCACTGGACCAGGAAAAAGTAAGATTATGTAACCTGAATGGGTCCAGCGGTCTGTGTTTGGACCCGGAAAAAATCCCATCCAAGAAATCGAATATATCATCATAGATCGTCATTGTACGATAACCCAGCTCAATCAGCTCACAGCACATTTTTTCAACAACTTTTCATTCATAAATTACATACAATTTCAAAAATCGCTGCAACGTGATACACACCTCATCGCTATTTCATGCACAGATATTTGATCAGCGATAAGAGAGGGAACTATGGAAGAGGTTGACTTACGATTTTTTTTTTTTCGGATTGTGCAAATATTATGTTATAATAATAATGTCAACAAAACACGGTCAATTCCTGGTGACATCGTGAAAACACGTTTTTGCGGTAGTTGTATTTCAACCGAGCAAATATAACAAAATAACCAAATAATTAGATGATTAAAGTAGAGTATGTTATTAGGTAGTAATTGTAGTTCTTTATGAGAAAGTTGGCTGATCGTGGCAAGTCGTCTTTTACCCAGTAATTTGACTGGACTTTGGTAGGTTTCGGGTGCCGAATTCGGCATACTTTAATATTTATCGTTTGCGCCAGTACTGAAAATACATTTCCGGGTGTTTCTGAAGTTTCGTACATAATTGCAATTTGGACCCACAAAAATCAATTTGGGACCCGCAAATTTCAACAAAATGGGATTTGAATGGGTCCAGCGTAAAAAAGAGGACCCGGTTATTTGAGAGCAAACTGTGAACCCTGCACACCATGTAAATAACCCACCCCCATCCCAGTAACAGGACAGTCAGCATTATCAGCACAATAAGCATGAGCTCATACATACATATCTAAAAACTGGGAGTTACATGAATAGTTTTAGTGTGCATTCATAAGATGCTAATTTTGTTCATATCAATTGTGGACTAACATCCTGCTATTTCCGTCATCTGAAATTGAATGAATAGAACTGCTGTGCACCAAACTCAAATTGTTAAAATTATGTTAGTACATCATATCATTATTAATTTGGCTAAATTTATGTTACACATGAATTCTTTTGAATAATAGAACATAGATCAGAGTGACACTGCACTGTGAACTCTTTTGCTAGCTTATCACTCTGAATTACTAAAAATAATTGGCATACTGTCCAGTGGTATAGCCAATGGGAAACTATCCCTGGCCCTGTGGAATGCTAGTAGCCAGTGGCGTGTCCAGGGGGGCTTTGGGTGCTGAAGCCCCCGCACTTTGTTAAAAATCATGAATAATCAGCCATTTTTTGGTGATTTTAGCCATTAAGCCCCCGCCAAACTCTGAAAGCCCCTCTGAGCCCCCCGCAAGAAAAGATCCTGGACACGCCGGTGTTTTTGATAATTTTTTTTGTCATTCCCATCAAATTATGCTCCACAAAGTCACCTTGCCTCCCCCATAGCCCCCTCTGAAAAAGTCAAGTCTATCATTTAGCGGGATTCGAAACCTCGGCTTTTCCCGTACAAAACTAAACAATTGGTATTCACATCCGAACATCTACTTTTTTATTGTTCTAACATTTTCCCGATCGCCATTTCGCTGACTGAACACGATCAATGGGCATTGAAACTATACAACTCCTAGACGTACAGCACAAAATCGCGGGAAATCATATTTACTGGGTAAATATTTTCACGGAACTCAAATCTGACTTGACAAAAAGTCCTGGCTCAGCCTCTTACATTGTACTGTCTAATTCCCTAGTTGCTAATGCAATTGATAATACCCCATACTTTGTGTTTCTGAGTTTGAATTTGATTATCCTTGCAATTGACCAAAGGAACCCAAACTGGCTCTGTGTGATAAAATTTTACAGATTTCCACTTTTACATTAATCACATCATTATTATTAAAAGTGTTTGGTAGAATTGTTTTTTATTTTTTACATGGTGCTTTAACATTTAAGCCTATCACCAAAATAATCTAATTCCAATTTGGAGTGGAATTGTTCTGGATATGCATAGCAGATATGTATATTGCAATGGAACATCGAAGATAGGGGGACAATGCTATCACATTTTGTTTATACCATCTAAAGGAAACATATCTCAGGCCTCAGATGCCAAAATCTTAACTTTTATAGGGTAAAGAAAAGGGGAAAAGGAGGAGAAGAGACTCAGTCAGGTCACCCACCTGTAACAAGGAAGTGTGGCCACTTCAAGATATTTACAACTTTTGGAATTATGCCTGTTTTATCAGAACAGAAGAGTGTTCTGTTAAAGTGGAAATTTTCGCGTTCCAAGCTGCTACTGCGAAAATAACATCGCGCAAATACTGTAACCACCCGGGTATAAGGTCACCTTCAGGAAGAAGCCCACCCCCTATTTTTCAAAACATTCTGGGGACAAAGGTGCACTCAGCTATAAGCCCAGTACTAAATTTTGGCCAAGTTCTTAAATCAAATCAATGCTTTTCTCTCACATTTAAGAACAAATATAAAAAAATATCAGTTGATAATTAACATTCCACACTTAGAATTTTAAGAAATTGACATAGATGATAGAAATTACTAGTACATTGGGCATAAGCAAATGGGGATGATTTTTCTTATTTCTAAATTCAAGTACTAGCCCCTCCCCGGTTATAAGCCCACCCCCATTTTTGAAGTGAAATCTGCCATCTATGGGGATGGGCTTATACCCGAGTGGTTACGGTATATTCCTTTTGTGTATAGGTCAATGTAAGGAAACTTGCGAATTTAAAAACAAGTGAAACAGTTCAAAATTGGCAAAACACAAAAAATTAATCAAACAAAAATTTCCACTTTTACGGTACTATGATATTTCCTTTCAGATGTACGAGACCAGGATCATGGTCTTTACATAAGGGAATGGAGTGAAGGAATTATGGCGGGAATATTTGCACAGAATGGGAAACCAGTGTTTCTAGATGGTAAACCACCAGTGTCTGAGTTTATGTCACTACCTGATGATTGGGATGCATTTGGTAAGAATATAGCATTTAAAATGAAAATTGCATTCTTATACTAAAAACACTTTTGGTGTTACTCTACAGGATTGTTTGAATATACAAAGATGTAGAAGCTTTAAGTTAGATTCAATTTATTCAATTGAACAAGCATACAATACACTTTTCAGATGTTAAATTTTATTATTAATTAAATAAAATTAATAATAGCAACAACAGCTTGTTCTGTTCTAAACATGTTTAAAAGTTAAAAATGTACAAACTCTTGAGAATTTTTTTAAAACATTTGTTGCAGGTTTTCATCAAGTTCTTCCTTCTTTAATTCATCATCATACTTAAAAATTGTAACTTATTTTTCTTTTTCTTCCATTTTTAGACCCTCATTTTCAGTCATTTCTGAAGCGTGTACCCTGTGCTAAGGATTTAGAATTGAGACAGTTGTTTAATGGTCCAGAAAGTTTTACTCCGGACATGCAGCCTTTAGTTGGTCAAGCCCCAGAGGTATGATCTATAGAAATAGAGGGTAATGCATTATCCTTTACACCCAAATAATTGTGTCCGAGGCAGTAAAAACATTATAATGGGCGAGGTGCAGCCGAACCCATTATTTAAACATTTTTACTGATGAGGACACATTATTTGGGTGTAAAGGATAATTCTGCACCTTTTATTTCTATTCTGTTACTAAAAAGAACATATAGCTTCAGAAGATACATTATTTAGTTCCCATGCATAACAATCACATATGGCAAATTGACCATAGTATTAATATCATGACTATTCTGGGACTCAATTTTATTCCTCAGTTATTCCAGATCAAACAAAAAGCCTTCCTTGTAGAGTTCTGTGTCTCAAACCAAAGTCTGATATACCAAAGCAAATTAGAATAGATTTATAAACTTTTGTTGATAGTTTCATTTGTAAAACACAGCCCTGACATATCATTATGAGTTTTGCAGACGGCCGAATCCAGATTCACCTTTGTATTAAATTCATGTTACATAATTTTGAATTAGAAAACAAGGGATCGGTGCTTTAGCTCAAGAGGGCAGCATGTCAATTTTTAAGGGTGTATGCCGACTTCTTTTGCTTATACTTATTACACTGCACACCGTTAAAAATTGATATGCTGCACTTTCGAGCTTAAGTGTTGATCCCTTGTTCTCTAATTAAAAACAATTCATGCGTATAATTAAAGACAGAGATAAAAAGAATTTATCTCGTCTAACGTCATCTGTCAATCAAATTCGAGCACGGTTTGTTTACAAGTGTTGTGATGACGACTTGCTGAACGTGGCGGTACAACCGGGTGGCTTATTGTTAATTTTGCACCTTAAAACCATCTCAAAAGTTAGGTCTTGATAGTAGGAAACTTTCTTAGGCGAAGGCACCATGTCAACAATGCCTAGAAAAGCTGCTTTTTGCCTTGTAAAAGTACGTAATTTTTCGCCATTTGCTGCTATTCCTTTTCTCCGATCAGCACCAGATAGATCGGTCTTCCTTTACTGGCGCTATTAACCTGTGTAAACCAAAGATCGTAATTGACAGTGACATCAGACACGATAAATTCTTTTTATCCCTGTCTTTAATTATAGAGTCAGTCCATGCCAAAACAGACTGAGTGTACACCCACCCTCTTGGATTTTGCTCTCCTTTGGCTCAAAGTTACTTTTCATGGATCCCTAGGTGAGGTCAAAAGAAAAAAATTCAAATTCCATTTCGTTTGCGAATGACGGGCCGTCAAAGTTTGGCGAGCTTGACCAAAATTGGGAATTTAAGGTGTCCAAATGACAAAATGCTCTCTTTGAGGGGCATTTTCTTCTTAATTGAATCAGTTGTGACCCTCTTGGTGAATGTTGTCACTCACTGGTTGTGTCTGAAATGCCTAATGCCAAAAAAGATAGATTTCTGAATTTCGTTTGGATTTCAGGGAGTGTCAAAATCAGCACTTTGTACTGTTCAATCAAATTATCTTTGATTTTGAAGGACCCATGATAATGTCACAGTGCACTTATAGGTCCTAATTATATTCAGAATGGATTAAGCATGTGCCAATGTCTATGAGCAATACAAAAGAAGATAAATTTCTAGACCCCCTACAGAATTTTAGGCCCCCCTAAAGTGGTTCAGCCGCAAATGGCGCCTAAAAATCAGCAAATTTTGACCCCTAATAACTTTAGGTGTACACCAAATATGAATTTCTAGTCTTTTGCATCTGAAAGAATGCAGTCTAACGTTACTAGGAACATAAGATTTGTTTTGTAATTTTTTGTTTTGACATTAAGTTGATGCTTTCAAAAATGGTCATTTTTGCCTAGCGTACAGGATACAGGTACAAAATTCCAATTTTAGTGTGATTTTTGAAAATATTTTTGAACATTTTATAGCAAATTGTCCTTATCCTGATATTTCAAGTTGCTCTTGAGTCAAATACCGGTAATAAGAAATAACTACTTTAAATCCTCTGTATGGATTTTTAAGGGGGTCAAAAGGCACTTCCTGGAAACGATGCACATGCAAAGTACAGGTTATGATCGATGTACCTATTTCCATGATATCAGTGTGCTATTTTTTCTCTGTTTTACACTTGTATTGCAATTTTCTTATTTATTCTGACATCTATTCTTTACGTAAGTAAGTAAAGAAATTGCAATAAAACTAAAAAACTGGAAACATTAGCACAGTGAAATGGGTATTTTGTACCATTACCTGTAATTTGCAAGTGCATCGTTGCCAGGAAGCACCATTTTGACCCCCTTGAAAATCCGTATAGAGAATTAGAAATGAGTTTTTTCTTATTTATTTGAAATTTGAAATAGAATGATCAAAAATAGAAAAAAAAGGCATTTAAAAATTGGCATTTTGTACCTGTAACCTGTACGCTGGTCAAAAATGGGCATTTTTGAAAGCGTCAACTTAGTATCAAAACACAAAAAATACAAAACAAATCTTATGTTGCTAGTAACCAGTGGTAACATTAGAATACATTCTTTCAGATGCAAAAGACTAGAAATTCATATCTGGTGTACACCTAAAGTTATTAGGGGTCAAAATTTGCCGATTTTAAGCACCATTTGTGGCTGAACCACTTTGGGGGGCTAAAATTCTGTAGTGGGTCTAGAAATGTCTCTTCTTTCGTACTGCTCATAGACATTGGCACATGGGTAATCCATTCTGAATATAATTAGTGTTAAAAAATAGAAAAAATGGCATATTAAAATTGGCATTTTGTACCCGTAACCTGTATGGTAGTCAAAAAATGGCATTTTTGAAAGCGTCAACTTAGTATCAAAACACAAAAAATACAAAACAAATCTTATGTTCCTGGTAATGTTAGACTGCATTCTTTCAGATGCAAAAGACTAGAAATTCATATCTGGTGTACACCTAAAGTTATTAGGGGTCAAAATTTGCTGATTTTAAGCGCCATTTGTGGCTGAATCACTTTAGGGGGCCTAAAATTATGTAGGGGTCTAGAAATTTATCTTCTTTTGTATTGCTCATAGATATTGGCACATGGTTAATCCATTCTGAATATAATTAGTGATCAAAAATAGAAAAAGAGCATATTAAAATTGGCATTTTGTACCCCTAACCTGTATGTTAGTCAAAAATTGGCATTTTTGAAAGCGTCAACTTAGTATCAAAACACAAAAAATACAAAACAAATCTTATGTTCCTAGTAACGTTAGACTGCATTCTTTCAGATGCAAAAGACTAGAAACTCATATCTGGTGTACACCTAAAGTTATTAGGGGTCAAAAGTTGCCGATTTTAAGCGCCATTTGTGGCTGAACCACTCTAGGGGCCCTACAATTCTGTAGGGGGTCTAGAAATTTCTCTTTTTTTGAATTTCTCATAGACATTGGTACATGGTTAATCCATTCTGAACATAATTAGGACCTATAAGTGCACTGTGACATTATCATGGGTCCTTCAAAATCAAATATAATTTGATTGAACAGCACAAAGTGCTGATTTTGACCCCCCCTGAAATCCCAACCAAATTCAAAAATCAATATTTTTTGGCATTAGGCATTTCAGACACAGCCAGTGAGTGACCACATTCAACAAGAGGGTCACAACTGATTCAATTAAGAAGAAAATGCCCATCAAAGAGAGCACTTTGTCATTTAGCCCACTTAAATTCCCAATTTTGGTCAAGATCGCCAAACTTTGACGGCCTGCCATTCGCAAACGAAATGGAATTTGAAATTTTTTCTTGTGACCTCACCTAGGGATCCATGAAAGGTACCTCTGAGTCAAAGGAGAGCAAAATCCAAGAGGGTGGGTGTACACTCAGTCTGTTTTGGCATGGACTGACCCTATAGCATGAATCTGGATTTGGTTGTCTACCGAACTCATAGCAATATCATCCTTTATATCCACAGATAAGCAACTACTTTGTAATGGCTGGCTTCCATTCACAAGGTGTAACATTTGGTGGTGGTGCAGGCAAGTATCTTGCTGATTGGATCATTGATGGCAAGCCTTCCAGACACATGGCATCTCTTGACATCAAAAGATTTGCACCACATCATAATAGGCTGAGGTATCTACAGGAGAGAGCAACAGAAACAGAGGGTAAAGTTTAACCCCCTGAGCACTACCTGCCAATCTAACATTACCACTGATTGGTCAATTACATGATATCTTCACTTTAATCACCAATCAGAATGCAGCTTTACAAATAATTCACCTCAATTTTTTGTGTGGTGAAATTATTCTAACAATGTTGCTGATTGGTCCAATTGGTAATGAAAACTTCTTTTTGGCCAATCGGCAAGTAGTTCTCATGGGGTTAAAGATGCAATTATGAATTTTATGACATCATACCCTTCCAGGTTCCTATTGCTGCTAACCCCAGATGTACACTGCTGCCCAGCTACTTTGTGCCTACTGTAGAGTACCGGTGTAGTACCAATCCAGTACTAGTATGTGTTTGCCGGCAATCAAGGACACACACAAGAGTTTTCACCCTAAACTGCGGACTTACCTCCAAATTCTCGCGATTCCAAATACAGCGCGCCACCAACGACGGCAGTGAAAATTGGCATTTCCCGTGTCTGGGGTCGACATCCTTTTTCATCAACCATAGCTGACCATGTTTGTGATTATTACTCTAAAAACGCAATGTTTTGTAGTACTTTTTGAAATTTTTTGAGATTTTCTGTGTTGAAGTGAAATATTGCAGTTTGATATTCACAGATGTCCTTTTCTAAAACCCGCAAACTTGATGTTGACTTTTTGTTATCCCATTTTCTAAAACCGCCCTTTTTTGTTTTTAAACTTTACGATGCTTTTCAGCCCGACACGCTTGAGCTTAGTCAATGCGAAGTAGGCCTAGGCCTGTCCTTTTTTTAATGGAAAACGCATAGGTTTTATTTTGGTTATTAGAATAAATTGTTTTAATTCTTTCTGAATGTATTGTTTGTTCAATACGATAATAATATAACACCAGCATACTTAAGAACATCCATACTATAGGTGTTGCGTTTTTGTAATCGGCCTACATTTTCTAAAAATGGTGGGTTTTTTTTTTTTTTTTTCGCTTATGCGGCCCGCCGCGCGGGATAGGCCTACAGCAAAGAAATTCAAGTAAATTTTAAAAAGATTCTTAATACTCATTACTTATAAACATGCATCACATTGGTTTGCCGTTTTTGTTATTATTGAATTGTTTGATTTGTCCTTATTTTATTTTTAGCCTAAATTTGTATTTTTAATTATATTACTATCAAACATTAAAAAATTACGATCGTAATAAAAACACTTTGTAGGCATAGTTTATTGCTTAGTCTCTAAAAATAACATTTATTTTTTGTTAATATTTCAATTTGAGACTTTAATGCATAAGTTCAACAATACCTCATAGAGTTCTAGCATTATAATAAAGATGAAGAAAGTTTCAAACTGCAAAAGAGTACTACATGAATTTTAAAAGATCATTATTTTAAGGCATATCAAGAAAATATGCATGAAAAAACTTCATAACTTTAGAACCAAGTATGCTAGACCTTTGGTGTTTTCAGTTTAAAATGATAGCCTGTTGTACGTATAATGTATAATAATTACAGTAAAACAATTTTCGAAAATGCCTCCTTTGGCCCTCATGAACCAGATCGTGTCACAATTAAGGTTTAAATTTGACAATTGTCATGCCCGATTTTAATTATTAATTCATGTTTCTTTTTCATATTTTATTTTTACTTCCGCTTTCTTGCATGTCATACCATCTTTATTTCATCTTTCCCCCGTTAATAATTCATAACCCAAGGAAATTTACTCTTAATTTAGGCCTAGGCCTACTACCAAATAGCACACGTTGGTTGGAATGAGTTTCTTTTTAGTCATATTATCGGTCGGCACAACATTGAAAAATCAAACTTTTTCGACTAAATATTCAATTGGACAATTTTAAACACCTAGGCCTAGGCCTATACATGTTTTAAAACTTTTCCCATCTTCTTTTTCTTTCTCATGAAATTATAAGTCAACACTGTGAAGCAGGCCTAAACAATGCGTACAGATTTGTACAATAAGGGACAATTTGCAGTTGATGTTTTTGACAAAAACAATGATAACTTAACATGCTTAACAATGTAGTTTGGAGGCCATTATAGGCCTAAATGAAGATGAAAACGTGCCTATTCATACAGAAGGGTAGGCCTATTCGAGCCCCCGCACCAAATTTATTGAGGGGGCTGAGCCCCCAGCCCCCGGTTCATAAGCCTATGTAATTTTGTTGACAGAATTGCACCACGAGAGTTTATTTTAAAAATTAACACGTTTATTTGTTTAGCGCAAGTATATAATTATTTTCTCCCGACATTATACATTGGGGCCAAAGTACGTTTTGTTTATAGGGCTATATAATAAGGAAATGGCTTCTAAATTTACGACCTTTCGTGATCATACAGTAGGCCTACATCATGCTACAAAGAGCGTTTCAAAACGTAACACGAAGAATGCTTTAAAACAATTAATTCATATCTATTCGGTTTGTAAAAAGGTTATAGGCCTAAATATAAAACATCTATAGGCCTAGGTTAGGAAAAAAAATAAAAATAAAAATAAGACAAGCGTTCAAAACATTTATGAAACCAAAAGCTTTTATCTTTATCATGTATCACGCATGGTAATAATTATGGGAAAAGTTATCCAAACTAGAAATAAAAAAGGCCTAGATGGTCGATCAGAGACATCAACATTTTTGACATCGCGTTTTAACCGTAGATGGTTGAATAGGAATAGAGTACATTTGAAATTCGAAAACGTTTTAATCGTATTAAAAAAATAAATGCTTTACGCTGTCCATGCTGTTAAAATATGTATTGAATATTTCGTTATTCTAAATATTGAGAATTAGGCCTACTTTACTTAAAACAAACAAGGTTTAAAAATTGGGTTTTTTTAAAAGGATATATTCATGAGGGTCTAGTAGGCCTATCCCCAATCATATTTTTCAGTGTTTTCTTTTCTTGTAAACGAGAGCCTAAAGTATTTTCCCAAGCGCCTCGGATCGGGTTCGGAAAAGTCTGAAAATAAGGGTTTAATTGATGCCCATTATTTTGTGTGGGAATAGGCCTAACACTCTGAACATTCACAGAGGTAGGCCTAAACCATGACTGTCGAAATTAACTTTAAAAAGGAGGCAGAAATGAAAAAAAAAAATCGCCGGAGGGTTGAATCAACAGCTGATCATCATCAACGGAAATAAACAAATTTGAGTAATCGATAGCAACACTCGTTTCCGTTTCCAGGGTCGATGGTTCATCGTCGACGACTCATGGATGTCGACTTTTACCCATGATGCTCTGCGCGAAGTAGATCAGCCAGGCGTGATCGTAGGTGGCGCGCTGTATTTGGAATCGCGTCAATTGAGGACAGTCCTTAGTCTCAAACTGCTGCAAAAGACCTCAAATGCATGCTAAATGCATTATAGTAATATTTGCTCAAAACTGCAGACCATACGTGTAAAAACTACAGTCAGCAGTTGATGGATAAAATTCTGTTTCATATCATACACACACAAAAATCCGCCATTTTAGTCCACGGTTAGGCGATGAAAACATGATACACACGTCCACGGTTAGATAGCAATACACACTGTCCTCGGTTGGCGGCAGACACACACAGGGGTGTGTGCTATACATGTGATTCCGATGTGTGTACTCTAGAGTACTCTAATGAAGTAGCTGGGCAGCGGTGTACCTCTGGTGCGACAGCAATATGGGAATCTAGTAGTGTATATTGTCTGACTCAGGCTCCCAATTTATTTGTTCGCAGGCCACAGAGGGCCAAATACATTTCAAAGATCACAGTTTGCAGGCCAAATACATATTGTTTTGCTATGTTTACTGTACATTTCAGAGCTGCTTAAAGAGGAAGCCCCACTTTTGGTTCAAGTTCCTAGGGGAAATAGTCAAGGTTAAAATTTATCCATATAAATTCTGTACTGTCTGTGATCAAAGTAACAGGTGTAAGTCAGTTCTTCTGTGGCGAACTGGCCAAGCAGGGCTTCCTGTTTAAGGGCCAACTACCATTGATCTGCACAACAGATCTGGCCTGGGGACTGCATATTGAGAACCCATGGTCTAACTGCTGCACTAAATGATTATCCCTCTCCACACTGGTGTCGGCTGCAGACGACAAGTTCCAAATTTTCTTTAAAAACTCAAAAATGTCAGAAACGTACATTGACATGACCATATTTGGAATTAGCATGACAAATGCATTAAAATGGTTACAAGCCCAGTATAAATATTGGTTCAGTGGTTCTTGTATTGAGATAGCGCTTAATATTTTGAGAAAAAATTTCATAACTTGGATCTTTTATGTTGAATTGCATGGCCCTAGCATGCAGAGCACACACAAAGATCAATTGGATCCTAAAAGATCATGCTTTCTTTTTATATACAGAATGCATCAGTGTGTCTTTCAATACTCAAAACTTCATGATCACATTTGACAAGCAGCATTAATTATTAATGACTCATTTTGTGATTACCAGTAACAAATATTTTCCTTGTATTATTATTTATATTTCTTCAGGAAGATCATACAAATTATCACCGCCAAATAGTGAATTTGAGAAGGGTCGCAAGCTGTGTTGCACTGCACTGTATGGTACTCTGTCCAGATCAGGGGCTGTGTTTGGGGAGACTATGGGCATGGAGTTGCCTCTCTACTTTGACAAGAAAGGTATATACCATTAATTATCACCCTGATGTGGCAATGACGTCAAATTTCATTTGCCGTAGCCTCAATGCGTTGACGTCACTGCCACATCAGAGTGGAAAATGGTTTAATGTGTCTTTATCTCATGTTGAGAGTAAAGACATTTTGGATTTCAGTGTCAGATTGGAATCAGTGCATTTACATGTGTGTATACACCCCACGGGTGTAGGTTAGCATGCATGATTCGAATCTGCCACTGCAAATCTGCTGTATTCTCAGTCAGTCGCAATTTTCTTATCAACATGTAGCTGACGCTAAAACTCGAAATCAGAATTGGTTGAGGAAAATCAAACAATTTTTTTGAGGGGCCTGATGGCAACCACCTGATGGTGCTACCATTGTTGTTGTCATTGATATTTATTGTGCTAATTATCAACTTTAACATCACCACAGTAACAACAACCACCATCACTGCATGCATGATATCATTCAACTGCTATAAAAATTGTAAAAGGCAGCAATGAAATGAATTCTTAAACACTTGAGAATATTCTTGCAATCTTATTGGTTCTTTTAGTTTTACCCGTGTGATATGACACAGTATCACACGTGTCAGCGCGTGTACGTCGACGCGATATTTGTACTCACTATTTGAACCAATCGGAGGCGCATAGCAACAACGGGACTGATCGATTTTAAGCCCTAGGTAAATCCTTGCAAAATGTAGAATTTAATTTGATTAAAATTTGTAATACTTATGATATTTTTAGTTGAATTGAAGTGTTTTAGAATGATAATAAAGCTATTGTTTTTAGCCGCTGATGTGCATCTATCGTCTCATATAACGCAGGCGACATCATTATTTTTGGCGTAAAACAACCCGGCTTCACCTTGTTGTTTAACTTAAAAAATAATGTTGCCCGTGTTATATGAGACGATAGATGCACTCCAGTATAAAAACAATACATTTATTCTCTAAATAATTAATTGATTTACAGAATAAGTTTTGTCAGCCAGATAACATAATATATTATATTAAGATACAGAAAAAAAAACCTACTATCTATAGGATTGATTTGGTTATCAGAAAATTATTATGTAGACAAATCCAGATTATTACTCTTTCGTTATCTTGGATTTATATTATAGCTACTTCGCAAACTGACTAGAAACTGCTAGTGTTCATGCATTGGCACACATTAATGACAACAAGTATAAGCATAATTTGGATGTGAACATGTTTTAATGCAATTTATAATCACAGGTAACCAGCCTGATACACCGGACAATGTGTGGGGTAAGCCTACCTGGTTTGATATAGTGTTAGCTGAATACCAAGCTTGTCAACAGAATGTAGCAGTTGTAGATTTATCAGCAATGGCCGTATTTGAATTACAGGTAGGACGTCAAAAATCACACGCTATGATACGCAATAATACCTCCAAACAAGTAAAAACTATTTTTCCCTGTGCAAGGTTTTGACCAAAAGGTTTTGACCAAAATAATCTAAAAAAAGTTCAAAACTACTTTTTTTCTCAAAAATCTGGTTTTTGAACTCCTATACATGTCATGCATGTGAACCTACCTGACCCCCCTACCAAAAACCCAGTACATTTCTCAAGGGCCATACCTGTAGTTTGTAGTCAGTTTCAAAAAGAGTAGGGTGTTAAATCCATGACTGGATCAATACATCCCAGTGCTGTATGGATATACCTAATCTAAGTACTAACATAGAGGAAGCCCATGGAAAACATGTAAAAATAGTGTTTGTCCTTCTGCATAATCCAAATGTTGCATCTGATATTAAAGCAGATCCGTGGTCTACTACTGTGAAATAGTTGTATAGTTTAAAAAGGCACATTTTAGTTGCATATTTTTTACTTTTGTTGCTTCTATTTTTGACTATATATTTTTGACTTCTAATTTTGATATCATTGACAATGACCTACTGTCAGATAGTTGCACATTGTTGCATTTTGTTCTTCTGGACAATTAAACCTTGGCTTTGTCAAATCTCAGTCAGTAGCCTGAATCCTACAGACCTCTAATTTGAGGTGGTGTTTTTTTGGAGGGCCACATCAGCAATGCAAGAACTATGTGTAGATGTTATATGAGTCTAGAGCTCTACCTCAGGAACATCACAGCCACAGTCAAAATGTCAACTTAAAATTAAGTGTAATTTATTTGAGTTTTTTGTGGAACAATATGAATTTAAGTGTGAATGTGTTGGCTACATTTTGTTACACATAAATATTCATTTTAGAGAGATTTTCTTTGCCAATGGTCTCCTTTCATATGCTATATACAGTAAGCCAAATAATTAAGGTACCAGTTACGTTGACCCCCTGTATATCCTAAACAAAGGCTGCATCTTTTAGCTTGAATTTAAGACCTCATTCGTTGAAATTGTTCAAGAAATAAAGTCATGACGATAAAAAACCCAAGGAAGATTCAAATTTAAAAGTTGCAGTTTGCCACATTGCATGCCCTATTGATTTATACACAAAGTGTTTGTGAACAAGAGCACTAGAAACGTGCTTTCATTGATTAGCACAAAAAACTAGCGTTGTGCTTTCATTGATTAGCATAAAAAACTAGCGTTGTACTTTCATTGATTAGAACACAAAAGTGCAACTTTATATTTGATATCTTCATTAGGTTTTGGATCACCGTTTCTTTATCAGAGCTAAAGAGTACCGGCATCGGCTGCTTGTTTTAATTTTGACACATTTGTCTTTATTTATGATATACAGGGGTGAACACAACTGGTACCTTAATTCTTTTGCTTACTGTAGTTTGTTTCATACCCCTCTGCCTGTTATTTGCATGACAATAAGAATTGCTTTGTTCTGACCATGTAGTCTAGTAGCGCAGACTGCCTCAACCCATTCCTGCAGAAGTTGTGTGCATCTAGGCTTGGTTCTCCTGGATCTTGTACTAATACGTGGATGCTAAATGGTGATGCTAATATTGTCAGTGATTGTGTGGTGACTTGCACTTCTGATAGCAGGTGATTAGGCTATAAAAAGTTGATTCCAATTTTCCCATCACCCACCTTCACCTTCTTCGTTTTGGCCAAAAGTAAACTATCTGAAAATTGAGATTGAAATAGCTATAATTGAAACTCTCAAAAATTGGGCTATTCCATTTAAAATCCACACTACCCCTGTGGAAGATTTTGGAAACATCTGCGACAGGGGAGTATGAATTTCAAATAAAATGAGCACATTAAGGGCTGGGGTATGAACGTTTGGACAGTATTTATTTTGGGACATTAGAGCACATCAGACATATCGAATTGCATTCTGAATACGAAGAATGTCATTCTGATATCAAATAATTTTGATTTTTGAAATTCGCAATTTAATACACATTTTATGGCAAATCATTAAAATTGATATTTTTGATATTTAACAGTACTTGAAGTAAACTTTATAAATCTGATGATTTATACTTAAAGTGTATGTAGGTGGGATAAAAAGCCGACGGGTCAATTGAAAATTTTGACCTTTCGTATTGAAGATATGGATTTTTTTCCCCAAAACACCAACAAAAATTAGGTCTTTTTGGGAAAAAAATCCATATCTTCAATATGAAAGGTCAAAATTTTCAATTGACCGTCGGCTTTTCCTCCCTGCCACATACACTTTAAGGATATATCATTAGATTTATATAATTTACTTTGAGGACTGTTATATATCAAAAATTTGAAAAATATCAAATTTGTCATAAAATTTGTATTATATTGTGATTTTCAAAAATGAAAATTATTTGATATCAGAAAGACATGCTTCATATTCAGAATGCAATTCGATAGGTCTGAGGTGCTCTCATGTCCCACAAAAAATACTGTCGAAACGCAATAAACGCTCATTTTAGATCCCTTAAGGGCTGGGGTATGAGCGTTTGGACAGTATTTATTTTGGGACATCAGAGCACATCAGACATATCGAATTGCATTCTGAATACGAAGAATGTCATTCTGATATCAAATAATTTTGATTTTTGAAATTCGCAATTTAATACACATTTTATGGCAAATCATTAAAATTGATATTTTTGATATTTAACAGTACTTGAAGTAAACTTTAGAAATCTGATGATTTATACTTAAAGTGTATGTAGGTGGGATGAAAAGCCGACGATCAATTGAAAATTTTGACCTTTCAGTATTGAAGATATGGATTTTTTTCCCAAAACACCAAAAAAAATTAGGTCTTTTTGGGAAAAAATCCATATCTTCAATATGAAAGGTCAAAATTTTCAATTGACCGTCGGCTTTTCCTCCCTGCTACATACACTTTAAGAATATAACATTAGATTTATATAATTTACTTAGAGAACTGTTATATATCAAAAATTTGAAAAATATCAAATTTTTATAATTTGTCATAAAATTTGTATTATATTGTGATTTTCAAAAATGAAAATTATTTGATATCAGAAAGACATGCCAGTATTCAGAATGCAATTCGACAGGTCTGAGGTGCTCTCATGTCCCACAAAAATACTGTCCTAAAGCATAATAAACGCTCATTTTAGATCCTTAAGCAGCTCCATTTGAATTTCATTCACCCTCCTTGAAAGATTCAACCTGAATCTTCCACTGAGGGAGGGTGAGTTATAAATGGAGCTTATAATGTGTTCATTCCATTTGAAATTCATACTCCCCCTGTGGCAGATATTTCCAAAATCTTCCACAGGGGTAGTGTGGAATTTAAAGGGAATATCCCAATGTCAGACATGCCCTGCTGGTGATATCAGCAGTTTGTCTTAGTTGTAGTAGGATGTAATCAATAATGAAAATTGAAAGATTCCCTCATCATGTTCGGTGACAACTCTCTGGTCCGAAGGTTCTCTAGTCTGAAGGCTCCTTAGTCCGAAGGTTCACTAGTTCGAACATATAATTTACCATTCGCTAGTCCGAATTCTGAAAAAGATTCGCTAGTCCGAATATCGGGTTCTCTAGTCCGAAGGTTTCGCTACTCCAAATAATAAATATGGTTCTCTAGTCCAAATATAGAATAAGGCTCGCTAACCCTAACCCTAGCCCTAGCCCTTATTCTATATTCGGACTAGAGAACCTTCGGATTAGCGAATTAATTTTGTTTTCGGACTAGCGACCCTTCGGACTGGAGAACCTTCAGACTAGCGACCCTTCGGATTAGAGAGAAGTCACGATCATGTTCTAGATGATTACAAAAATTGCAGATTTCGTTTCATTTCACTAGCAACAAACTCAATATTTGAATCGTTTTTCATTCTGTTGCATAATATCTGTTAAAGATGATCTAAGCATTTATTCATGTTTTGACATGGTCTCCCATCAAGAATAAAGGTAATAATGAAAAATAGCCGAATCATGAAAAATGACAGATTCGCCTCCTAACTCGGCAAAAATATGTGAAGGGAAACTTAACATCAACTTTCATTAGCCTTAAATACTGTATAAACTTGAATGATTAACAACAAGCGGTTGAGCACCAGGTACTCTTATTCCTCAGATCAGAGGAGGGGGGGAAGTTGCACCCCAGCTCAAAATACCATGACTAATTTACCCAAAGTTGTAATATGTGACACGATCTGGTCCATGGGGGCCAAAGGAGGCATTTTTGACAATTGAGTTACTGTAATTATTACATTATACATGCAATAGGCTATCATTTACTGAAAACACCAAAGGTCTAGCATACTTGGTTCTAAAGTTATGAAGTTTTTTGATGCCTATTTTCTTACGTATTTTATTGTTTTTTTACTCCATATTTTTACCTTTATCTCAGTTTCATATTTGCCGCCTTTGGCCCTCATGAACCAGATCGTGTCACATATGCACCTTATTTTCAGTTTCGGTCCTCATTTTGGCCCATTTTTGCATAAAAATTGAACATTTGTGTGCGCTTTCCATGCATTTGTCCATCTAAAGTCATTTTAGTTTTGTGTCAGTGGGACAATTTGGAAATTTGGTTCTCCCCCCACCCACACCACTCCACGCCAAACATAAATTCTCCCAGTCACATTTCCCCAATATGAAATTTAAAAAAAGTTAAAATTTAATTTTAATTTTACTTCTTTTAAAGTTTGGCAGAGGCGGGGTTCGAACTCACGGCGCAGCACGCCGCTTTGTATATGCTCTATGAGCCTAGCGCCTTAGACCACTCGGCCACTTGTCTTGATGGAATCCATTTGAAACTTATTTGAAGATATAATCGCAACTTTAATATAGGCCTACCACGTGACAAGCAAAAGCAGAAAACGTACCATATTTTGGAATTTTATTTCCCTAAATTGAAATAAAATTCTCTGCATCATAAACGACATCAAATGTGCCACAATTGGGTATCACGAATCGTTATATATGATGTGCAGTTAATATTCATATTTTCTTTTATACAGAGGATGCTTCAGTTTTGACAGGAAAAATATTTTCTTGAAAACCCTCTCACTCGGTTACTTCAAAACGGTAACCACGCTTCCCTACAATGTGCAATAATTTCTAACAGCAAGTGTTTCTAGAATGAATTATGGCGAAATGTGGTGTACCCCCCACCAGGGCGGTGGTGCTGATATGTCCCTGTATGTGATAAAAATCATTGAAGAGCAAGAACAAAGCCCCAATTAAGCTCATTAATTGAGCATGAAGAAAATCACAGCTGAGAAAACCATGTCACAACAGGGAACAGAGAAGTCTGTGTTTGTCACAGTGGAACAAACTTGTGAAAAAATGGGATTATTTTAATACTGGACCTCAAAAAATATTCAATATGCCTTTTTCTGTTAATCACAAAAGTTTTTTTGCGATATAATCTATGCCAAAGGTATACATGTAAGTCCAACCAGTTCTGCTTAACATTAATTTACATTGAGATACCAGACGTGAATAAATTCTTTTAAGGTCAAAAATATATAGGCCGGCTGCTTTCTTCATAATTGAATCCAACTTTCTAATATCAGAGCTTGTACCCATTTCAGGTATATCATCATGTCATCTGCCAAACAATGGACAGCTACTAAGGCTTGGCTAACCAAGCATCTTCCTGAAGACCAATCTATTGTATTCAAGGATCTGACACCTGGAAGTGAAGCTTATAAGATGGGATGTTATAGTATTCTTGGAGTTATTGGGCCTAAGGCTGAGAAAGTGTTTAAAAAGCTCACTGATGGACAGGACATGAACAGTGATACGGTAAGAACTGAGGGGTATTTTAGTATTAGAGGTGACGTGTATGGTAGGCGGGACCCCTTTTCATCATCGTTTGATTTGAAAGTGGACCCATCAATACAATATACCAATTTTTAAAGAATTTGGACCCATCGATATACCAACTTTTAAAACTTTTCTCCCAAATTTTGGGGAAATTTCAAAAAATTTTGCTACAATGAGGCAAAATTGAGATATTTTCTGAAAAATTCAGAAAATTTTGAAAAAAAAGACCCATCCATAAACCAGAATTGGCCTAGAAAAAGGGGTCATTGATATACCAAAAGGCAGAAAATGCCACTCATGTTTGCGGGCACGTCCCCATATGGTCTTTTGTACTGAGTACAACCTCTACCTAGCCCACCCCCACCCCCGGGACTCAGCATGGTTATTTTATCATCATACGTCATTTCAGATATTTTTCTGCCTTATTTTTTGCAGGTTGGTTGCTACAAGTATGGGTCAAATGGTCACATAATAACTACTACACTATGTGGAGCCAAAGGATTTCTATTGTTACTTCCTCATCAGGTACTAAATTATATATCAGGAATGTAAAATCACATGTAATGTGCTTTTGAAATAGTTATTTGTGCCAGATTAGGGCATGTGGCAAGTGAGTACCATAAATCACCACAATCTTTCAAAGAAATTATTGGTGGTAGGCCCAGGGGGAGAGGGGGTACTCAAGTTTGATTTGGGTAGGGATGTGCTGCTGAGAACTTGAAAGTGAACCCATCAATATAAATGTAGCAATTTTTGGACCCATCATAACAAAAGTCAATATTTTCGGCCAAATTGCCGAAGTTTTCATTTCAGAACTTTTTGCAAAAATGTTGGCAAATTTCAACAGTTTGGCACAGTTAAGTAAAAAAATTAATCCATTAATTTACCAAAATTCGGATCATTGATATATAACATGGCCAAAAATGTGACCCATGTTTGCACATTCGTATATGGTAATATGTAGTGAGAACCCCTCCCACCGGTAGCTACCCTTCACAACTTTGTTTTAAGGCTATGTTTCACTATGGTTTGGGTTGAGGGTCAAGTGGAGAGAGTATTATGTTATTGTAAAGAGGGAGCAGTGCAATTGCAGATGAAGACAACTTATATGCTGAACAAAAAGACCAAAGTTATAGTCTTTATATCTACCTCCAGTCAGCGGCACTAGCTTTAAAGTTAAGCATGTGCTGCATTGGCGTAGCGTAGTTTCTTGTGTGTACATATGCGGCACGTCGATTGCGTGCGTAAAAGTATGTACACTAGAGGTAGATATATGATGCGATCAAGCAAAATCAGTCGAAACTCAGAAATATTGATTTTGAGATATAGCCAAACAAAGTAAATATTTCCTTTTGTTTCCTATTGTTTTGGAAACTCTTTAATTGCTCATATCTTTGGAACTGGTTTTTCTATTTCAATGGGGTTTTCTGCAAAATCCAGCTTTGTAAATGCTTTTTACTATCCTATAAAAAACTGAAAAGGTAATATTTCCGACTGATTTTGCTTGATCGCATCACATATAGACTGGAGGTATTATAGACTATAGCCCATTGGGAGGACCACTTGCACTTTGGTGGCAAACTTTCATTTTTATTTAAAATAAATAGGTTCTGAATTTTAATCATCCCCTGGGTCAGCTTGTGGCGGCCCTGAAAATATTAATGAATGTGGGGAGGGAGGCACGGACTAAGAGACAAATGGATGGAAAGTAAAATCATTTCCCTTTTTCCCATGATTATTTTTACGCAGATTGCGGAAGTGGAGTACAACCAATTGATGTCATGCAATCAAGATTTGAAGATAAAAAATGTTGGTCACTATGCATTGAGATGGATACAGGCAGAGAATGACATGCCTTCTTATGGAACAGACTATAATGCCAATAATACTCCTAGAGAAGTGAAACTGGCAACTCATCAAATTGATCTCCAAAAGGTATGTATTTATAAATTGATGTATTTGATGCTCAATTATTTGATGTGATGATGTACAAAATGTATTAAACGATTGGTACCAAATTTTGATGTTTATTGAAAAGCCTGCCTTTTCCAAATGCAACATTTATTTCAATACTCTTGAAATGTCCAAAATGTATAGTTTACGACTTGGTATACAATTAATCTACAAATTGTGTGGATCATAATGTTGAATGTTGGTATGTCAGACTCATCCACTATGAATATTGATAGGTACCATTTAATGGTATGAATTCCCATCAATTTTGATACAGTTTGTTGTAAATGAGGGTATTTAACCAAGGATTGCAAAGCAAACATTATATTTCTAGCTAGGGGTTTTAGCGCCCGGGATCAAGGATACATAATGGTGCCCCCTCCCCCATTCTTGAAACGATTACGCACGTAGCAAACGAAAAATTAGTACAAATACCACTAAGTCATTTCGGTTATAATGAGGTTCAGTGAATTTTGGTCTTAAATTGATCTTTCAAAATGAGCGTGTGAAAGTTTTGACATTGATCACTTGCAGGGGGCACAGAATCGATGCTGAATTGGTCTAAGGTGGCACCCAGGAATTTGGCCCTTTCTGTCAAAAAAATAAAAAAAACATCCAGCTATTTGTATTTTTTTTTTTGGCCTTATATACTCACCTAATTACCCAGCGAAGTGTGTTGGAGAGCAAAGGCCGGAGGGGTCACTCCCATTGTGGCCTGTACACTATCCGCGATAATGAAAGCAGCGTAAAAAGGGTAGTTTTTTTGTGGGTAGGCACGACACGCTCAATGTCGTGTTTAGGGTGTCAAAAACATGAAAAATTGGAAAAAAGGTAGCAAAATTGCAAGTGCTAATACGCGGAAATGAAATTTAGGGTATGAAATTTGATGCAAGGAATGAAATTCCTGTTTAGGGTGTTAAATCAGGCGCTTAGGGTGTCGTTTTAACCAAGGGTTAAATCCTTGTTTAGGGTGCTTTTCAAAAGTTGATTATCGCGGATGGTGTACAGGCCACAATGGGAGTGAACCCCCCAGGAGCAAAGGACAGTCAAGCCTACCAAATATTCTTTTGGTGATGATAAATAAAATAATTTCTCTGGTTATTATTACAATCAAGTTGTTTTTTACTTTTTTTCAGAGCTTTGAATTTATTGGACAAAAAGCAGTAGCAGCTACAAAATCTGAAGAAACTACTCGGCAGTTGATCCATCTTGCTTTGAATAATCACGTCAATTCAGACATTTGGCCATGGGGGTCAGAGCCTATTTATCTCAATGACAAGGTCGTTGGCATGACAACCAGTGCATCATATAGTCCAGCAAATGAGAGGATATTATTTTGGGGACAAGTTGAGACTCATAGAGATGATATGGTGAGCTCAGAAGAGGCTGGTTATGAGGTGGATATTGCTGGGAAGAGATACAAGGCTGAACTGTACAGTAATTCAACTTCATAAACTATCAAATTAACATCAGAAATCTGCGGAAATTCAGGTCACATGCAGCAGGTGCTGATGAAGCATAATGAAGCCTACGTGAACATCCTGACGCTCACGTATATTCACATTCACATGGCCACGGCAGGGCTTGAATCCACAATCTCACGATCATGAGACCTGTGCTCTACCTCTAGACCGGGTCGCTAGATCACAGTGTAATAAAACATGTGGATTTTATTTTTATGCTGATGAATTCAAAACATTCAGCCATAATTGTATTTGATTATTTACACTAAGCCAAATCGGTACTAATGTTAGGACCAAACATGTAATCTGCAGTGGCAGCGCCAGAAAACATTTTTCGGCAGGGGGCATTGGGGGAAAGTGAATTTCAGGGGGGGGGGGGGGGCAAAATCAACAAATTTGCCAAAATTGCTGCAAAATGTGGAAATTTTTGTTATTTTTTACTGAGGGGGGCAAGAGTTCTGACTGGGGGAATTTTCCCCCATGCCCCCTGGCACCGCCACTGGTAATCGGGTGACCAAAAGAAACCCACAAAGTGATTAAGAATTTGTCACAGTATTCTTGGGAACCGGGAGTGTGAGATAAATAAACAGTAACGATTTCAGAGATGAGAGCATATTTTAAACTTTACTAATAGTAAAAAAAGTGAGAAAATATGTGGGCAACAAAATATTAGAAACTTTCAAGCACATGTACATGGTAATTATTAGTGATTATAACCAATCCCACCTAACAGAAATGACTAAAATAATGTGTTGTAATTAAGCAAAATGAGTCAGCTGTTGGGAATATTGATTTTGAGTTATAGCCAATAATATTATTCAACTTCCTTTGTATTTAATTGTTCTGTGCAACACTAAAATGACCATCTGGAACCGTTAAGCAAAATATAGCTCTGAGAATGGCACATATACTGAAATTAAAAACTGAATTTTGATTTTGGTCAACATCAAGACTCATTTAAGCTTGATTGAATCACATATTTATTTGCATTTCTGTAACAAATCATCCTGATTGCCATAATACTGGTGAATGCCAGACATAAACCCTTCAATTAACATGTAGCAACCATGGGCAAAATAAAAGCTTTTAGGCCAAAATAAAACACGTTTGTTTCCTGTAACGCGCGCATTACGTTTTTGACATCTTATTTTGCGCATTAGAAAAAATTTTAATTTTCAAAGAAAAAACAAAACAAAAAACGGAAAAATCACAAAAATTAATATAAAACACTACTGAAGTAAACATTACACATAACACAACAAACAAGCGTAGTGAAAAACTACTGGAGAAAACATCACAGGTCGAAAGGGGATCATAGATATTCTTGAATATGAAGAAATGTGATTTTTGTGTGTGTGTCGGAGAGACCCACTGTAAATTCCCATTCCAATTTTCAGCAAAAAAGCTAGTTTTTGTCATTTGAAGACATGGATCTAAAAAAACAAACAAAAAAACACATTTCGTATTTGACTTTTTTGACCTGCTACATTAAACAAACATGTTTTTTTGGCCTTATAGTCAATATACAAAGGGATAATTTATAGTTACTTTGGAGTTTGACAGTATGAGAAACCATGACAACAAAAATGATATCTCTATCATATTTGTTATGGTGGGCCAGCCTTAATCCCTCTGTGTTTATTTGACATCTTGACATCACCCCTTCATATATATTCCTCTTTGTTTTCAAAATTTTGATTCATTCTGATTAGTGAGCATCTTTATCCCCATAGTATGTCTAAACACTTTGTACAGTATGTATCGTTAATTGACTTTTCATATACTTATAAATTTTTGTATAATGCTTCAGCCATATTTCTGTATGTAAATATTAAATATAGTTTTTTTTAAATATATATGATTTTGAAAATTGTGATTGTAATCTGTTATCTAATTATATAATTTTGTATTTCTCTATGTACGTATTTAAAACCCTAATGTATGATCTTATAATTTGATTTTTTTTTTCAAACACAATTTTTTTGGCATACTTTTAATATTTACACATGTCCAAACTTACAACTAATTCCTTGTGTTTGTCAGGTAAACACAGCAAGTTTGACATAATGTCATAATTCACACTTTAATTCAAGTCCATGTTTAATGGGTAAAATACAGTGTAGTTTCTATCACATTATCTTATTGTTTCGGCATACATTGGACAGAAACCTTACTGAAGTTATTACTAATACAATAACAAAATTAAAATATGATGGAAATTGTACATTATGGCTTTAATATAAATTTGTTATACTGTATAAGTGGTAATTTTCGTGAGGGTTTTATTTTCGTGGATTTCACGAATGGAGTTGCATCCGCGAAATTAACACCTTGCGAATGTATGTAATAATGTATTGCAAGTATAGGGCAAAACAAGGCAATCGCGAAAATAACAATTGCAAAAATGTCTCTTTAACTCCAAATCGCAAAAATAACTGTATGCGAAAATTACCACTTACCGTATTTCGTCAAATAAACGCCCCCACCACTTTTTTCAACCCAGATGTTTCAAAAATGCCGATATTTCCATGCTATCTTGCGTAGTAAGCTTACCAAGTTGCGCCTGAGAATACTAGTCTCAGGTTGCGCACATGGTCCATAATAGCGTCAATAATTGGCGAAAATCTGGATCAGAAACCCGGAAGTGAGCCAGCAGTCAGTGTTTCTAGTTCAAAGTTCGTCATTTTAGCGTGTGTTTTTAGTTTACCTAATGATTTTAACGGGAATTATCGTTCTAAAATTGACCTTGAATAAACGCCCCCCTTGGGAAAATGACGAAATACGGTATACAGTATATGATTTTGGAAATTATGATTATCACAGGTGTGAAAATTGTGTGTGAATCAATAATTGAATATATGAATGAATATGATTTACAAAAAAGTCAGACTTATGTGTGTGTCTGACTTTGAAGTGCAAAATTAAAATTATATATAATAATGTTGGACAAATCAGTAGTAGTGTGATTTAGATACAAGGGATTTGATAGGGATAAAGATATTTTTTCTTACTGCTGAGATTCAAATATATATATATATATATATTTAATATTATAATAATATAATTACACAACCACATGTATATAATCTGCAATTCTACACTTGTAATATATTTTTTAATAATCTTAATTTCAAAATGTATTTTAATATGGACATACCATAATATGGATATACCTCATTGGTGCCCCCTGGACTTATCTAACATACAACTGTAGAACGTACATGTACATCCCTTTTGATATTGGACATTGTATGGAATGTATAATGACCATATAATTTATAATTATGTACTGATTTTTTGTATTATATTTCAGACAAATGAATAATAACAATTGTTTGGAGTAATGTACACACTGAATGAGCTGCCCTGTTCATTTGATAATTATTTTACTAAATGTTCTGACATACATGACTACAAGACAAGATATGTAAATGACCTAAATTTAACCAAAAATAAGAAAGTCTTCTGATCATGCCAAATATACCTCACCTCACCTCACCTCACCAGGCTGTGTTCGACCATTGTTGGACATAGCCCTCTTCATGATTCTTCCACTGTTCTCTGTCTCTAGCATTTCTTATCCATGTAGGTCCCATGTAGGCAGTAATGTCGTCACGCCACATATACAAGGTGTCCCATTCTTTGGGATTCTTTAGATAAAAATCTGAAAGCTTCAAAATCTGTCCAACATTTTCACAATAAAAAAAACCCACTTACAGTTAATCTTTTCCGTGAGCATGTGCTGCACATCCCCTTCCCTTGTCTTGTCTTTTGGTTATGTTTTGTTTAGCTAATTTCATTGATTTTAGGGAAAGCCTAACTTTTTGGTCTTCCAGCCTTTTCCTCCATATGTATCGTGTTTGTATATTTTTTTGATGTAATTATAATGTTCTTGATTTTTATGAAAATAAAATATGAATGAATGAATGAATGAATGAATTTTAATATTTGTTATTTTTGTGTTTTTTTAATGTGAATTAGTGAATTTTTAGTTATGTTCGCAGCAAGTTTAAGCCATGTAACATTTCCATAAAAAATTGATTAGTATTTCTTTTCCATAAAATGTTAGCTTTTACTGTCAGATATGACCCCTTTGAATTTTTGGTCTAAAAATTCTATGACCCCCAGTATATTAATGTAAATGATATGTACTTAAAGTGTATGTAGCTGAGAGGAAAAGCTGATGATCATTTGAAAATTTTGACTTTTCGTATCAAACATAATACATTTTTCCCCAAAAGACCTAAAAAGTTTGGGAGGAAATGTTGTCCATCATGAACATTTTGACCTTTCATATTGAAGATATATATTTTCCACAAAAAAAATCTTTAAAATGTTAGGTCTTTTTAAAAATAAAAAATTGGTGAAAATCATGTTTTTGTGATTTTTTAGTGCAAAATTGAGTATTTTTAACCATTTTTGGTTGGTCATAATTAAATAATAATAATAATAAATAAAAACACAGGGCCTAGACATTTATATATCTAGTTTTTTTTTGGGGGGTGTTTTTTTTTACTCAAGAATTTTTTTTTGTTAAATAGTGTTAAAAAAACACCTGTTTTTTATTTTGGGATTTCCCAAAAACTGAGCATTTCATTGATGCATCAAGTCTTTACCATATGTATATATACTGAATATGAGTAATTTCGCAGTTATGAGGTCCAAGTTCCCTATTTTTGTGGTGGAAAAAAATTATGACCGCATATTTCTGGTGGAAAAAAATTATGACCCCATCCTCTTCCCCCATTCCGAAGAAAATGACAGTCATGTCTGTGGTCATTACCGGGTTCTATCCCAATTTTTCAAGGAATTTCCCATTTCGCCCAGATCTGCCCTGCAAAAAGTTAGAGCTTATGAATATTCATTGCCAATTTTGACAGTTATGTCACCATCATCTAGCATGAACCCGATTATATGATTGGTGAAAAACAATCACCCTATAGCGGATAGACCAATTAGCTACGTTGTAAGTAAAGCTGGCCTTATCCTCATCACCACCGCAATGATGGAGACCAAGCCTTCCGAGAAGTCCGAATGTATGGACGAATTTCAACTAAAGAAAGAAGCTAATGGTAAAGATAGCAAGAAGAATGGTGTGAGATGGGGTCCTAATCATGCTGGTGCGAAAGAATTGAAAGATCTGTATTCCGGTGGTAAGTTACAATGCGTAAACATGGGTGTGACTAGTTTTGTCAAGTGTGCCGAATTCGACGACATTCATGCATTATACATGTTATATGTATTGTAATGTAAAACACATATGACATGATCATGATGAACATGAAAAGCTTACCTTCGGCCTGTTGTAGAAATGTCATCTTTAAAGGCCTATAACTCAAAAACATGCTAGTAGGGATTTATACGTTTTCAATATTACATTCGCATAGGCATAGACAGTAATTTTTTTGCGAGCTCGCCATGCGATTCTGCCTTTTCTGGCGAGTCACTCAGTCTCAACTTCAAGTAGATTTCTTGCAATTTGGCTTTACCATCCAATTTATATCCTTCAATGTACCTGTATATCTTATTGAAGCATATCCAGCGCGGTCAAAAAAGTTTTTTGAGGTTTCTGATCGTCATGATGAAACACTTTTTTACTAAAAGGACACAGTTTTCCCAGCCATTATTAAATATTAATCAGATTACGGTACCGGTACTCGTTGTTATCGACGTGACCCGGTCACCCGGAAGTAACTGATTAGTCTCCACCCCAGAGTGCAACGTGGCTGTATCGCGAACATACATTGACGACAGAAACCGGCTGTAAATGAGGTGGGTCATTTTGTGACTTGCATTGTTTCATCACTAAACACGCTTGTCGGATGTAGGGGGGTCGATGGCTTGGAAAAATTATCAGAAATTCCAAGTTTAATTTACTTCGATACATCGAATAAGATTTATATGATTTGGATGTGAGTACCGGTACCAGGGGTCACACATTAGCTCATTAGGTGTCTGCATACGACCCATAAATGAACAATGGCATGTTTTGAGCATAAAAAAATATCAAATTGTTTTCTTCATAGAGACCTAAACATTTTCAAATATTTATTTAGTATATGTGTAGTTACAAAAAAATATTTTTAGGTCTATTGACCTTTTGAATTTTACACGGCGGCTCTGTGAAAGCACCAGATTATTTATCAGCAAAGACCAGTGTCTGGATCCGCAGAAGAAATTAAGAAATTGCCTTTAGAAAGTGAGTTTTTCGACCCGATGCCAACGATGTAGTGAATTTTAAAGTTACTTTTTCTGAACCATGAGAAATGTATCTTTATTTTGGCACAACTTGTTTTTTTTTATTTTAAATTTGAAAATTTGATGTTTTTTTTCTCGAAATGTGTGTATTTTCCCATAGGAAACGCTGTCCAAGGGTGAAATTTTGATATGATGACTGTAGATGATGAGTTACCCTACTGTGTGCCACATGTGCAATCAAATTGAGACTCCTTTTTCCTGAATCTCCACAAAAATATCTTTCTTTTGACGTAAACAAGAAATTTCTAGGATGTTGGGTTAAAAATGGCAATATATTGAAACATTTGTTTTTTGGCCATTTTCCTGTGTATTTTCCCATAGAAATTGTTGACCTTACTTGTGAAGTTTTCATATTTTTCCATTTCTGGAGTGTAGTTATCAACATATTATGACCAACTTGTTGTTTTTATCTGCTGCAGTGGTCCAACTTGAAGTCCTAGAGTTGTTTTACCTTGAATATGGATGTACAAAGTTGATATTTTTATTCCGAGGGTGTCCGTAACTTGCTGTTTCATTCTGTAGCACTTTTTTTACATTGAGCGGCAATTTCCTTGATTTTCTAGATTTTTCCCACTTTGGAGGCAATTTCTCACAATATTTTGATGCACATGAAGCTTTTGTTGTTGTTTTTGTGTTTCAACCCAAGGGTTAGAGTTGGCTTAGTGTAAATGCAGCCATTCACAATTCATATTTTTAATCGGAGATTGTCGTAAATCTGCAATTTTATTCTGCAAGGGGTTAAAATGAGAGTGCGACGATCCTTGATTTTGGTGTTTTAGTCCATATTTGGAGTAATCTTTTTCAAAAACTGAAGCAAATGATGTACCTCTTGACATATCTATGTTGAAAGACTCAGTTATACAGCAACTTTAAGTGAAAACCGGACATAGGAAGCATATAATTTTGATTTTTTAAGTCTTCAAACATGCCATATTGTCGAAAACATGCGTTTTTATCAAAATCATGCTGAAAAACAGCCATTTTCGAACTTTTAAATTGGCGTAACTCTAAAAGCGCTTTATCCAATTTGAACCATTTAAATTGCTATCTTCATCATTTTGCAAGATGCTTCTGAAAAACTTAATGCCAAACATTTATATTGTAGATAAAAGAATGATGTGACCCCCCTAAATTTGCCAATATCATATAAAATTCACTGAATTACCGTACCAAAAAAATTGTTGACATGTATGATGTTTGAGTTGCGCAAAATGTTAAGTGTGTAAATCCCATTGACACACAAAATGACATAAGCCAGTCTCTGTGTACAAATGGCGTACACGAGACTGGCAAGCGAGTCTAAAAACATGCCTGGTGACTTGCTCCGAGTTTTGTTGGAGCTGGTCACATTTAGGCAAAATTTCTAATACTTGAACATCAAGCAAACTTGTGTACGCACAGACATTTGCGTTGAGCGAACTATGTCAAAGACCACACGCTTATGAGGAATATGACGCAACAAAGCTCATGAGGATTGATCAATCACGGTTCAAATACAGTCGTTGCTAGGCAGGGGTAGCGTTAACCCCGATCGGGGTGAATGACCCCTAAATTAAAAAAAAATATTAATTTTTCACCTCTATATTGGGAATATGTGCAAGCTCGGGGTGAACTCTGACCCTCTACTTTTGGACCTTACTCCTACCCCTGACTACACTGCAAAATATTTTTCACCCCGAGATTTAATTTTCACCCCATGTATTTGGATTTTCTGCAAGCTCGGGAGTGAAAAACACAGGAAAACAACCCCCGACTTTCGGGCCTTAATGCTACCCCTGTTGCTAGGTAAGGTTGAGGTTGGGTGAATGTAGGTCACATGATCCTGTTAATCTGTTATTCCACAAAAAGTACGCTGACGCAGAAGGTACATCGTCTCATGATCTAGAATAAGATATTTTGCCTATGTAGATATCTTACATTGTGTATAATCTTGCACTGTATTTCAGCTAGGGCGCCATGGGTAAAAAGTGAGCGCAAGACATGTACAAATACATAAACTTCAGTGATGCAACCTCAGTGGCCATCATTTGAATAGCTGCATGTACTACGTCACAACAGAAATTAACACAATAGAAATTAGCATCTCATGAAGGGATCTGGAATGAGTGTTTTGAGCGTTTCGACAGTATTTTTTGTGGGACATGAGAGCACATCAGACATATCGAATTGCATTCTGAATACGAAGAATGTCTTTCTGATATCAAATAAATTTTATTTTTGAAATTCACGATATACAAATTTTATGACAAATTATTAAAATTTGATATTTTTCACATTTTTGATATATAACAGTCCTCGAAGTAAATTTTATCAATCTAATGATATATTCTTAAAGTGGCATGTAGCTGGGAGGAAAAGCCGACGATCAATTGAAAATTTTGACTTTTCATATTGAAGATATGTAAGCCCCGGCAAAAAACGCAATCTCGGTTTTCTCGCCGCAATTCTCGCTATTGAGTAATTATCTCGCTTTTACAAGCAATAAAACAAAATCATTGAGTTCCATGCCGTGTTGACAATTCATGTCATCAAGTAAGCTTTAAAATGCACTCACCAGTGTGTAGTTTCAGTGCTTTTAAGCAAATTGGTCTCTAAAATGTCATGTCAAGGTAATTGAATACCAAATTATAGTAGTTTATTGTTAAATTTATTAAACTGAGAAAGGATTTATAATGTAAACAACATATTGAGGTGGAAATAATTGAATTTCTGTTTACGTTTTTTGTCTTTCGATCGTGAGTCGGGCGCCATGTTTACATACATTGGACTGCTTAGACTCCCAGAGGGCAGTATTTTGTTTTATTTAATTTTTAATATTTCTTTTTTTGGCGGCGATTTTCCGGGAAAATCTCGGTTTTTAAAGCAAATTTGGGGTAAATCTCGCTTTTTGTATTTTCATATCTCGTTTTTTGCCTTTAAAAATTGCGTTTTTTGCCGGGGCCTAAAGATATGGATTTTTTTGGGGGGAAAAAACTCCTTATCTTCAATACGAAAGGTCAAAATTTTCAATTGATCGTCGGCTTTTCATCCCACCTACATACACTTCAAATATAAATCATCAGATTTATAAAGTTTACTTCGAGTACTATTAAATATAAAAAATATAAATTTTTAATCATTTGCCATAAAATGTGTATTACATTGCAAATTTCAAAAATTCAAAATTATTCGATTTCAGAAGGACATTCTTTGTATTCAGAATGCAATTTGATATGTCTGATGTGCTCTAATGTCCCACAGTAAATACTGTCCAAACGTTCATACCCCATCCCTTAATGCACAACCATTCATAAAGATTGACCTGCTTTTAGACGTAATGAGCTCATACATACAGATGGTTCAGGGGGGTGAGTTTTTGTGGCACTGGATGCGAGATTCATGTGTATAAAACTTTTTTTAGTTGTTGTGGTGTCGTGAGAAAGCTGGGTAACTGGCATTATGTTA
This sequence comes from Amphiura filiformis, assembly GCF_039555335.1. Classification (NCBI taxonomy): domain Eukaryota; kingdom Metazoa; phylum Echinodermata; class Ophiuroidea; order Amphilepidida; family Amphiuridae; genus Amphiura; species Amphiura filiformis. Next base: position 24,960,535 of record NC_092643.1, on the reverse strand, counting down.
CGTACTGGTGCGGTACAATAAAATTTCTGCTGTGTTTTTATTTTGAGTTACCGTACTATTACTTGCATATTTTTTTCCAAAATTTTACAGTACAAGTGACATTGGACCAAGTGGGAATAAACCAGTGCATTGAAGAGTTAACCCAGGTTAAAGCAGAATAAAATTTAACAAATTGTATTTTTATGGCTTTCAGGGAAGCGTGTGCAAGAGTTAATCTCAGTGTCAGTGACAACCACCTTGTGTATCTATATAGGATTCAAACTTGTGCACAACTTCAGTGCAGACTACTGGCTTTCTTCCGTCCTTGCAGCCTGTAAGTATAGCATAAAATGTGTTCAAAACTTCAAATCATATTAAGAGTTGAAAAATTAATCAGGATTAAAATACATCAGGAAATTCATGTGTTCATTCTCAGTGCGCTTGCGGCACAATCGATCATGATTTTCCAGACAGCTGTGTGGCCTGTGTTACAAATAGATTTGCGACTTGCTTTTCGAGATGGAATTTTCCAGCTAAAAGTGTTACTAAAAACAGATTGGTGACTCCTTTTTCGAGATGGGCAAAACAGCATTGCCACTAGCAACAGAGTTACTAAAAATAATTTGCCGACCCTGTATTTTCTCGAGATGTATAATTAGATCTCATTATAATTGAGGTTGGCCAATTTGTCCATGTGATGGACATCTACGGTGCTGATCTTGGGCTGGATCGACCAACACTAATTATAACACCTCATAAAATATTCATGAGCTAATGAAGCCAATTTATTGGTCAACCGCAAGCAACAAGAACTATAGTTTTGATTGTATGATTGTCTTTGCAATGATGTAAATATATACAGTCCAACCTCTCTTATCTGGACCTCTTTTATCCGGATCTCTCCGTTATCCGGCTTTGAAATCTTCACTGGAAAACATGTTTTTGATAATTTGACACCTTAATTCCATGTTCTGAATGCCTAGAATGACATATCTTTGTTTCATAAAGCACTCAAATGTCATCTATTAGTGCTATTACCCCATGTTGAACCAATCTTTTGTTGTCACAATTTCAGTACTTGGCCAGTCAATGCAGAATTACATCTAATTCACTTATCTGGATTTTTCACTTATCCGGACAATGCTTGGTCCCACCATGGCCGGATAAAAGAGGTTGGACTGTATCACTGTCTTGAATTTGGCCTTTTCCATTTCATTTTCCTTTTAAAGTTGTAAAAAGTGTTGTAATCGATATAATTGTGTTTTGTTACAGTGGGAGGTATTCTTTTGGCTGACTTTTTCTCTGGCCTTGTACATTGGGCAGCAGACTCTTATGGCTCTGTCACTTTGCCTATTTTTGGAGCAGTAAGTACATATTTTATATCTCTTGTCAGGAATGCATAAATTTATAATTGAGGTATAGCAGCGCTTTGATGTATTTGTGTTGTAAGAAGTGATGATGTGCAATTTCCATAAAGAATACATTGTAGATTCTTAATTGTGAAATTCCACAAAATGTTTGTTTTCACTATTATTATTCCTCCTTTAAATTTCGAGCTAAACAAAGGGGCAAAACCAATCAATAATTTCCTTCCAGCACCAATAATTATCATCAACGATGGTTATTAAGCAGAGCTTCATGCAGTGACGTATTTTAATAATCTTACGTATAACTAAATACGACTAACTATGACTTATTTCAGAAGCAAATTCTTGACATACATGACAGAAATAGTCTGAAATAAATTCAATAAATGTATGTACATTAGTACAACAATATTGGTAATGTCAATGACAAAGAAACCTTTTGTCGGCAGAGTACTACACCATCGTAAGTGCAGTAGAATGTAATAGCTGCCTTTTGTAAAACACCTATTATTTGCAGCACATCCCCTCATTGTAAAGTGTTGATGTTCTGTATTATTTGCCTGATGGCCACTAAGCTAACCCAAAATATCACCTTTACATGTAGTTGGGTGTTTTTCTAGTGTTATTGGATAAAAGTAGGTACATTTATTGAAATGTTGCAAATGGCAGCTATTACATTCTACTGCACTTACGATAGTGTAGCACTCTGCCGACACTTTGTAAACATCAAAAACATATAGTAATAAAAAGTTGGATAATGCTGCATACTAATGACAATTTTTGCTATTACTTTCCCAGGCTTTCATCCGACCATTCCGTGAGCATCACATAGACCCAACAGCCATTACCAGACACGATTTCATAGAAACCAACGGTGACAACTTCATGCTACCTCTGCCTTACTTGGCCTACCAGGCCTATAAGCTTACCACCTACAGCCCCGATGAGGTCCGGCAAATCTACTCCTTTGAGTGCTTCATGTTCCTCCTGGCTCTCTTTGTCATGGCAACAAATCAAATCCACAAGTGGTCTCATACATATTTCGGTCTACCCAAATGGATAACTGTTCTACAAGACGCACATATTATTTTACCCAGAAAGCACCACCGCATTCACCACGTAGCGCCGCACGAGACCTATTTCTGCATCACCACGGGGTGGCTGAACTATCCGATGGAAAAGTTTCATTTTTGGACTTGTGTGGAGAGAGCTATAGAGGTTGTAACTGGTATAAAACCGAGGGTTGATGATTTGGCGTGGGGAAAGAAGAGCAACTAGCAGTGGTTAAGTGTCGGTGTCTGCAAAATGAATATCATAAGCAATCTCTGTAGTACTGTATCGATTTGGGAAATTTTTGTGAGGTTTAATATTTTTAGCATTTTTGGTGGTTAATATCAGAATCGGCGATTTAGAAGCCCACAAAATATTTTGACCCATATGCTTGAATGTGCATTGTGCAGCTGTTTGAAACTCTGAATAAAAGAAACCGAAAAACGCTTCAAAATAATTAAAATCGCGACAAATTAAATACCGCAAAAATATCCCGTTATACAGACCTGTATGTCTGTTGTTGTAATATGTGAATGAAAGCTGTAATAAGCTAAGTCAGTAATTCAGAACAGTGCATTGTGGGTAAAATCTTGGATAAGAAACTGATACCCTGACACAATCCTCCCATAAACAACTGTGGGAATGAACTTTGACCGATCAGAAATTCCAGTTTTATTTTTCATATACAAATTACAAATCTGGTACGTCTATTTGCTTCAATTGATCTTTGTTAAAAATATGAAAGTTCTGTGGGGACAATCAGACCCAACAGTTGGTAAAAAATATTTCAAAAGGTTTTTAAAAAGTGCAAAGTTTGTCACCATTGAAATACTGTGTGAGCCTGGCCACAATATACCACCAGATTTTTACCCAGAATGCACTCTGTTCTGAATTACCAAACTAGCTTATTCATGCAGGGGTGTGATTTTTCTGGATTTTTTTTTAATTTTTTTTTTTTTTTTTTTTGTCGCTTTTGGAGTGGCCCTGAACCAAGAGCTAAATGCTTAACAGAGATGGGAATTTTCAGTTTCCGGATATGAGAAAATCTCCAATTTTAAAATGAAAATTCCTTAGAACCCTGACTGGATGATTTATAGACACACTGGACTGTGCAAAAATGGTGATGCAATTGTGTATGTGAATGATATGATACTGGAAGTATGTATTCACAGATAATAAATGTTTTTATACTATAAAGTGAAGTATTTTAACAGTTTCTCATTTTGCATTTTACCCCATGAAATTGCATCTCCAGTGGTGCTCAAGTGTGTAAAACCCCTCTGGCTTGAGGGGCTTCGCCCCTCGGCCCCACCGGGCCGTTGCCCCTGGATTCCCACCAGGGGCCCTTAAGCTGGCCCCTGGACCCCGGCCTGATTCATGTGAGGCAAGTCAGTAGGCCTTTTCAATGAAGCCCTGAGTGTGTAAGGCACTGTGAGTTATCAGTCTTCTTGTTCTGCCGCTGTAACAAACACAACTCTGCATTCATTTTTACTAAGCATCTGCACTTTTATGGTTTTAAAAATAATCATGTACAGCCAGCGGCTATCAAATTTCAAACAAATCTTTGTCCAGAATCAACACATTCTGCATTTGAGGTGAATGAAATTTAATACTTGTGTCAATATTTGATTTATGGACAATATTTCCACTATTGTCAAATTAATGAATTGAAAAATCTTAATTGGAGACATTTGGTATAACTTGTGCAGATTTACAGTTAGCTTCTGGGTACCAGTAACAGACCTTATGCACGTAAGACTCAACACATAGAACGTATTATGAAATCAGTATGTTTGTCTGTCTGTCTGTCTGTCTGTTAATATTGTGAGGTGTTTTTTGTAAGAACATCTGAGGGCTGACATTTTATTGATATTATGTTGAATGTTACTGTGAGACACTGAGTACCATAATCATGTCATGTAAGATATATATATCGTTGTTCGTTGCTGGGCAGAAAAAACCTTTGTATATTTTCACTGTTACTCATTTGGCAAAACAGGGAACAGTACAAATTGTCAATTAAGTTTGAAGGTATTGCCATTTTACTTTCTAACTAACAAAAACTGTCTAACTGTTTAAGGATATTGTTTTTTATTTAATAAGTGTGTTTGACTGTGATATCCCTGCAAAATGAAAATATCTTCAAAGTTGACATTTTGTAATGTTCCGTTTTGCCAAATGAGTAACTATGAGAATTTACATATCTAGCTTTTCCTGCGCAGCAACGATATGTAAAACTCTATGTATTAAAGATATGTAATTATCTATTTTTTATCATGTAAAGTGTAAAAAAATTGAACAAGATCTGTGTATAATTGTTTGTAATTAAAACCACTTTCATTTTGATGAATGGCTTGGGTCATTTGATCATCACAGACATCACATCAGTGGGTTCACCCATCCATACTTGTCTGTTTTGCATGCACGCATCATAAATTTGGGCAGAATTTTCAAAAAGTGTGGTGAAGGCATACTCTACAAGCTTCAGACAGGTAAATATACTCCATACATGTATTTGGACATGCTTGAAACTAAACCCTCTAAGGCTTGGTAAGTTCAAGCAAACCTGGTTAAAAAGATCAGGAATAGAAGAATAACTAAAAGATATTAAGGATGATATTTTCTGATCCAAGAAGGCTCACCTACACTTTACATTCCAAGACAGTGAAGCGTATTCCATTACACTGCAGACTGCAGCCTTGTATGGTTGCTCTGCCTCTGACATCAAGTTTATTTGCAACTCTCCTCAGAGCACCCAGCTTCTGCTCTGCTCTGGATAAGATGTTAGAAATGTGCTTTGTCCAGGTCAGCTTGCTATCGACTGTCACTCCCAGGATCTCCTCCTTCTCACCCAGTTCGGTGGTACCTACCCACTTTTCAACACAAGGTTACTTTCAGGTTTTTAAAAAGCAACAATTATCCCTAAAAGATGCACAGCAAAAATGCTTTCTCTTGGATCAGAAAATATAAACCTTGTATTTGGTTGATTTGAAATTGTAAACTTGTAAATACAAGAAAATGTTTTATTTATTTTCAAATTGGGTTATAATTGATGGTGCTCTGGAGTGGAGTGGATTGTGTTCATTTTGTGCTTATGATTTGGTTTTCGGTGTTGAATAATAAATTAGGCTAATCTATTTTAAAATCCACACTACCCCTGTGGAAGATTCTGGAAATATCTACCACAGGGGGAGTATGAATTTCAAGTACATTAACCAACTCGCCCTCACTGTGTTGAAGATTCAGGTTGAATCTTTTATTAGAGAGCATATTTTAAATGGAATGTGTGTGCAATCATCCAATATGATCAGGTCATACAGGGTCAGAATTTCGGCGAGAATCAAAGATTTGCACGAATCAAAGTTTGATTCTCGCAAACTTTTCAAGTTTACACAGAAGTTGATTTGCAAGAATCAAATGATTGCCGCAAATTTATTCTGCAGGAATCATGATTGAATGATTCTCACACAGTGAAACGAAATTCTGACCCTGATGTAAAGCCAGACGTAAACTTTAGCCCAGAACACTATTTTATCCCTGGATTAAGTATACATGAAACGCCATTGTTTTTAAAAGAATAAACATTTTGACTGTTCTTTTTGTGGGTGAAGAAAAGTATATGTGGAATTTTTGAAGATTGTTAGCGAATTTATGTACCTAGCTGTACTCAAAATAAATTTATATTATTTGATGTCATATTAATATGCACATTTTTTTTTGAAACTGTTTATTTTTCGTGGAAGTACAAGTTCCATGGTCAGACCCACACCTAACCTGTCATTGCATTTACATCACTTTACGGGCCTCGGGAGAATACTGTATTATCAATTTTTGGTGTGGCCTGAAATAAATTGAAGATCCTTGAAGTAAATAACAAGGACGTTTTTAAAAATGTTTTACAGAAAAGAAAATTTGTAAATAGATGAAAAATGAAGGAGAGCTATAATTTAATAACGCTCCTGAATTTGTGTTTAGGTGCATGGAAGGAGCTCTGGCTCTTTAGAAATGAAGGGCTGATTGTATGGTTTTAACTTCAAGCAAAAAGGTCAAAAAGATTATATCAAATCAGAATAAGAAGTATGTCTTTCAATCTATTTATCAACTAATGTGCTTACTATGCGTACAGCTCAAATGCACACATACTCGTATGTCATGCTATGATGGAACTAATAAGGTAATAATACTATGCTTAATAGTAGTTTTAGTAGGCTGAAGTAAATGTTAATGAAATTGCATATTTATACAAAGCCATGGACTTTTGTAAATTTGTATTCATGTTTTTGTTTTCTGATAACTGAAAAAACTGTATTTCAAAAACAAGCAATTTGTAAGTCAAAGTTGTTTTGTAGTTATAGGTATTAGGCCTGGGCTACATGCATGGTAGATTTTGAAACCATTCCAGTTGAAATCCATACACCACTAAGTAGACATGACCTTATTCTTCCACACAGGGAGAAATTCAAATTGGGTTACCTGAATGGGTAACTCCATTTGAAATAAACGCTCCCTGTGGGGAGATCATGCCTGTCTGGATGTCAACTGGGATGGCACATTTCCCTAACCCAAATATGATTGTTGGGCGTGACACCAGGGGGGTAGGTTGTTTTGATAGGGAGGTACACGGGTAACTTCCAGTGCTGGGCAACATATGCTGGCACGCAATGGACCAGTCCAGCTAAAATAATACTTACCATAAGGTGCTTTGCAATGGGCCTCATCAAGCAAAGATAAATTTGTAAAGTGAGCACCAGCATTTGGCAACACGAAAGTACGAGTCCAGCCAGAACTAGGTAAGTTCTGGCTGCAATAGGAAGTCTATAAGCGCCACACCATATTGGACCAAATATGGCTGACTTTATCAAGTCCAGTGCTAGCGCTCGCTTTATCTGGCCCATCCCAGGGCCAGTTATATGACCTTTTTGTGTGGTCCAGTATTGGTGGAGATATACTGAGTACGTGCCTCTGAAAGTTTTAAGTAGACCTCTATTTATACCAACTATATGGGATCCATATTTATATCATAACAACAGAGAATACAAATTTGATGAGTAAATTGTAGAAAAATTAAATGCTTTATTATTATATCAGTAAAATTCTTCTAACCCTGCCCTGTCTGCTAATTTGCAGGTTTGGGACCAGCAGGTCCTATCTGCGATAGCTGCCACATAGACATTTTGATAATTTCTGCATTTTATATTGTACACATCTATAGCTAAAATAATAGATTCTCGATCATGAGTGTTCAATTTGTACGCAAAAGTAAATTGCGTCGAGCGCACAATGCTTGCCACTCATGCTTACCGTAACGCGATCGACAGTAAACAACATTCCAAACCAACCAATCACAGCCTTTGGGGCACAGTATCGCTAGGCAGCTGACTCGAGGTCAAGGGCATGTCACACTAGCGTGTTATTCCATGAAAAGTGCAACATACGCAGTGCACACAGTAAGTAAACAAGCTCATGATCGAGAAATTATTATTACAGCTATAAGAATATGACACCTTGCAGCTATTGTTTTCTTGCCCTAAACATAGCATTCTGAATGAGTGGATTTTTTTTTCAGTTGCTTGCAAGATTTTTTCTCCTTGCTACAAGATTAGTATCATTGTAGTGATGAAAAATATAGGCCTTATTGTGAAGCTAGCTCTGCGTGAGATAGCAAACTCCAGCCATATTATGCCTTAAGCTGATTGCAAATAGTGATTCAATGTACATATATATAATATTTTGTATCATTTGTTATGTTTCTATTTAAGATTGGCTATACTTTCAATGGTAGTAACAAGTCAAAAGCTGTTAGCATAACATTAGAAAATCGAAATGTATTATTATGTTTCAAGTTTAAGTAAAATATGTATTTTACTACAGGAGTAGAATCTTGTGTGATGGTAATTATGTATGGCCCTGTAAAAGAGTGTATCTTATATTTACTTCACTGACACGTTACTTCATTTTATCATAGCTTTGGTCAATATTTTCATTGATCCTCAAAAGGCGATTCGCCCTTTGCACAGATCCGCCATCTTGCTACCAAAACAAGGTTTTCCTGCAAACGCTTGCGCAAAATGTGCATTTTTGTTTCTCGCACTTTTCTAACAACGCCCCAGAAGGCTTTTGCAATGCGTAAGTAGTAATTTAAGCATGCGTTTGACAGGCGTACGCACATACTTTGCGGGTAGAATAGGGACAGATCCAGGTTGTCAAATATGGGAAGGCGCACAGGCTAGAAATTGGGCTGATTTGGCATGCATTTTCTTGATTTTAGCTTAATTTCATATTTTTAGGGGGATTTTCTCTTTAAAATGTGGATTAGATCCACCCCCAAAGAAGGTACTTTCTTTTGGTGCAACCTATCCTTTTCCATGTGAGTCAATAGAAATGTTAACCTCAATCATGGCAAAATGAAGTATATTGTTAGTGATGAGAATGTTAGATATATTGTTTTACCATACAAGGGCTGTACTAGCATAGTGTCTTCATTTATGTGTCAGATTATGGGGGTGGGAAGGGTATTTATTTTTGTTAGTATCATATAATATATGATTGGTTGTCAAGGCCAGAGATTGAGTGGTAGTGTGTTGAATTTGTATATGAAGAGCACATATTAAAAGCAATCATTTTATTGCTTGTTTTGTTGGATGTGAAAATGAAAGTTCACAAAATAAAAATTATTCACTACATGATAATAGTATGGTATATATTCTTTATATTATTTATTTGGTGTTTTTGTACTACAGGTTCCCTCCTTTTGCATATGTGGATGCACACCCGGTTGTTGCTTCAAAAATATCCTGGTCAAATTGCAAATTGTTATTAATTCAGGAGAGGTCACCCTTCTTATACGTTCCAGCTACGATGACCGTGTACTGTCACGCTGGTCAAGTTCCATTCACTGTCAGAGGAGGTTTGTGGGTGTAAATACAATGGGAGTAAACAAGTAATCAATATGCTAAGAATAGTGTCTGTTCAAAATCCAATCTACTAGTACACCACTATATAGCATGATCACAACGTGAGAGCAAACGTACATGTTGACATTGGTAGCAGTTGCCCTGGTCAAATTGAGATAAAATGATATTATATGAAAATTTATGCTTTGGGGCAAATTTGTTATCAAATCATAAACAAGGGCATATTCCAGGACTATTTGAGTTGAAATTATAGGAAAATTTGAGGCTTTTTAGAGATAACAAATTTGCTCAATATAGTAATGTGGAAATATTGATCCCATTCAACAGGTTGTATTTCAAAATACACTTTTTCATCTTTTATGGCTACCTTGGTCTTCAAAGACAATGGACATATAGCATTTGAATAGCTACCAATTTACAAAGTAGCATATGTGACTGGTTCTGACAAAAACAGTAACAAGTCACATTTTTGACATTTCATGATTTGAATAAAAATGTAGGCACTAGACAATAAGCTTTAAAATGATAACAAAGTTATATACACAGCATCAATACTTTTCAAGATATAATTTTGTAAATTTTTGCCAAATTACTCTTCTGAGTAATGGGCTAATTAGTTTCCTGCCATCATAGATACTAAAAAGAGGTTTTTTATAGTTCAATTGTTAATTATTGATTAAATAAACCTCATTTTAGTAAGTACTTTCAATGATTTGAGAGTCCACTTAGTTCCACAGTTAAATATATACCATGAAATTAAGAATTCCAAAATATGCCTGACGACTTGTTCCGGGTTTTGTTGGAGCTGGTCACATGTAGGAAAATTTATTTGTGGTGTAAACCCACAAGTATGCGAAACCCATCAGAAATCCCAAACACCCCACCCTAGCATCCATACTACAAGCACACAAGTACAAGTACAAGCACAAGTACACCACCAAAATAGCTTGATATCACAATATTAGAATAGCTTTTATTGTATGACGCAAAGTATATACATTCTTATAGATAAAATCATACAATTATTTCTTATGTACAAAATATGTATTTTACGTACAAGTACGATATTAATCACAAAATTTGAATACTAAAAGTAAATGAATGAAAGTAGCAGTGCATACCCTGTGTGTAAAGTAATACAATTATTAAATACAAGGGTTTTTTTTAATTAAAAGCTTTGGATATGTGAAAATCTCAATTGGTCATATTCCTTTCTACAGAGTGTCCCAAAAAAAACAGGCGGTGATGGAAGCGATATCGCCAATTTTGAGGTCGCCATTGGATTAACACATAATCATGAAATCTTCACAAACAATCTAAATTTGTTATGTGGTGTCAAAGCAAAATTATCTTCCTCTAAAACCGTTGGGGTTCGACAAAGTACCCCACTGCAAGTATGACTATGTTAATTTTCCATTTGTAATTGCTAACCGTGTATTTTGAATGGGGCTGTCAGCCCTGTATCTTCGCCAGCCTCGACGTCACGTGTTGCGTTTCCTATGCCGCCCTCTTTTTCTCCTATTTCAGAAAAGTTGACCAAGCATATGTTGGTATGTAAAGAAGCCTTTACCCGAAACAATTATTTCAATCGTCTCATAACTTTTGAAGATATGCCCTTTTAAAGAAATGTATCCATTTTTCACTCTGTCCACGGAGGAGGTTTGGCTACTTCAAAGATTGAAAAGTACATATACCATGCATGAATATAAAACATTCCTCGAAGATAACTTTATAAAATAACAACTTTATTTTAGGGAATGGGCTTTAATTACCAGTGGGCTTATGGGTTATGGATTTTGTTAAGTGTCATTAATTTGGGAGAAATTGATGTGGGATGGGACTTCTTTTGCTATACTTGCAATTACTTATGTTATCTTGGTTATTTTATGCCTTTTTGTTTTATTATGTTTCTTACTTTATTGTTTCTTGCTTTCTTTTCATTGACAACATAAGTCATTTCTCTTTTTGGAATAAAAGGTAGCCCTGAAAAGGGCTGTTTAGTTTGTCTTTGGTTCTTTTGAAGTGAGTTTACTGTGCTGCTCTGCCCTCTACCTGGTTGCCTCCTTGACGAATACAGGTTTCAGCCCTAGTCCTCATTGCATCAATTGTGTTGCGTAACAACCTTGTGCGCCGGATACTTGCGAATATAGCAGTAATACGTATGCAAAGATCTTGGATTTTGCCACAAATGAAGAAATCTAGTGGTGTGAGGTCTGGTGATCTTGCATGCCACTCCACAGCATGACCCATCCCAACCACTCTGTTTGCTATCCGTGGACAGTGAAAAACGGGTACTTGTCTAAAAGGGCATACCTTCAAAAGTTGTGAGCGGATTGAAACAATTGTTTTGGTTTTTTAAAGCTTACAATCAAAGGTTTCTTTACATACCATAATATATTTGATCAACTATTCAGAAATAGGCAAAAAGGAGGGCGCAATGAGGGGCCTCTTTTTTTTGGACACCCTGTAGTAGAATTGCCATATGTTGCTCAATACAAGTTTTATTAAATTAAAGGCACTGTTGGGCTTTTCCATGTATTCCATACACCCTATGGAATACATGACCTTAATCTTGAACTCTGGTATGGGAGCATGAATATCAAATGGGGTTACCTAAATGTATGACCCTATTTGAAATCTATACTCCCTGTGTGTGGGAGATTAAGGTCATATCTTCCATTGGGGTGTATGGATTTCAACTGGAACAGCCCCTTGGTAATTTCCTAAATTAGAAAATCTAAAAACAATCATCAAATATCAGATTTTTGCAAAGAGTAAAGATGAGATAACCTACTTTGAAGCTGTAAGGCCCAAAACTATCTAATATGGGCACAAAATATTTTTTATATATTAAGAGCTTTTCTGCACGGACATTTGTAGCTACATCTAATTGAATGGAGCACCATATTTATCAACATACTCTTTTTTGACAATTTTTTCTCATTAAAAAAATACCTAAAATACCTAATCACTTTTAAGCTCCTCCTACTAATTTTAAATAATTGTTTGCTTTGCAGGGATTACTTATAGTGCATTCTTAAAAGAATTAAAGCTATTATAAATGTGCTGAATAAAAACTGTGGAACCCATTGATAACCAAAATAGCAATAGCAAGCACAGAACTTAAGAAACCCTTAAACAAGTGGTCAAAAACTTGTGCCAACACTCCCCTGGAAAAGTCCCCCACCACCATACCCACCCATAAACCAGAACTGAGGAAGGACTGTGAATGTGACTTAATAAAATATACACATATTTGTTTAAATACTCTAATGATGCACGATTGTTTGGCTGGATATTTACAAACTTCATTTTCACTATAACTTTTAAAGTACCGTACTGACGCGAGTATAGTCCCACCACGTTTTTTTTTTGTTTTTTTTTAATTTTTAATTTTTGTTTTTTTGGTTTTGTAGTGTCCCTGGAGGTATGAACATGAATGAAACAGGTTCAAGATTTGTTGGGTGTATCGGCTTAGACCAATTAAAATGTAGTGAATTGATGTCATGATGGTGGATACTAATAGCTCGTCAAATACTGTTGTGCCTTTCGAGTCTAGAGTTCATGTAGCCTTAGGTTTGGGGTTAAAGCAGCTTTGTTTTATATCTTTACATTGAATTTGTTTGACACTTAGCTCAAGTGATTTTTCCTTTAGCTGTGTTCTTAAAGCATTTTCCACCCTGATGTGGCAGTTACTGTCAAAGTCAAAGTGTTGAGGCAGCTGTTTTCGCGCGCGCACCTATGCCGCGTCTTCAATGCATTTTGAAATCATTAATAGAGTATGACATGAATACAAATGATCAATTTTCATATTAAAAATACAAAACATCTTGAATTTTTTTTAAAATTTTTTTTTTAGGTCAACCATGAATGATCCTAGCATTTAGGTCTAGGTCCTGGGACACTCCACTTTTTTTTAATTTCTGAAATTTTTCGAAAATTTGGGGTGGGACTTTACTCGAAGGTGGGACTATACTCGCGTCAGTACGGTATATATTGAAAAAGGTCCAACCAAATTTTCTGATCCACCATAACTATCATACATTTACATTTCCAAATAATACATACTAGCGGGAGACCCGCTAGTTGAGTAAACGGGAGTGGTTAGTAAACGGGAGTGGTTAGTAAACATGGTAAACGGTGATGATAATCATGGTGTCTTGTTGTAGATCATCTTATTCAATAAAGTAATGATCATGTTAGCCTGATAATCATAAATATCCAGACATGTGATAATGTTGCTCACTCAATACCTCAGATTACTTTTGAAGCAGCTTGTGACAAAATGATTGATTTTAACTTTTAACCCAACAAACATATTAAAACATTAAGGTGAGAAGAGATTGCTAAAAAACGTTTCAATTTCGGGTTATAATAGTATAAAACATGTTTAAAAGTTGCTGCAAAACATTTTAAGCGATTCTGTGTTGTTAATAGCCAGGATTTAATTGCGGGGCGGGCCGCAGAATTTCCAAAATTTGGACTTTCACTCACCCCCTAACATTTCACCTTTTCGGGCCGGCTATATTGAGCAGTTGAACGACCGTTCTGTCCCTGTTGGCTACATTTTAACATTCCCTCTAAAAAGTGGACTTTTGTGCAAATCTGTCACCCAATGAACCCCTTTTTCATCAGCTTACACCCATTGATCCCCCAAAATGGCTTCAAGGCCTTTACTTTGACCAATTTCCAATTCTGAGGGGACACAACCACCTGCACGGCGCGCGACACAATGGTGCTTTGTGGCCATTCAAAAAGGTGGCGGCAAAAACTTTGAGTGTGCCCCCCCTTTCCCAAATGCCTGATCCGCCACTGCCTCAGAGAAGAAGTCAGTCACGTACACATACGTAGGCCCATGTTTGTCTGGGCGTAGGCCTACTCGCGGTAAACCAACATTAAGTGCGTCCATACCATGCGCGGCAATGCGCGTGAAACCATGGTGCCGTGTATGGGCAGGTGGGTGACTCGCCACTTACCGCGCCTGTTGGGCACCGCTTGCATTTGACGCGTTTGCTGTCATGACCTGACCCATAAGGTTATTGACCTCAACGGCCTAGCAACCGGACATTTTTTTTGTTATTTCCATAGTGATTGAATAGTTTTGCAAAAATGCACGTCAGATGGTTTAATGGCAATATGTACCCGATCAATGTACGAATAAATCAGAGCTGAAAGTCAAAGCATCTCGGAGCCTATTCGCGAACAAGATTTAGCGACTTCCTTTTATTTATATAGATTACAATTAAATATAAAAAATGCAAATTTTGAAATATATTTTCAGGCAATATTTTGAAAAATAGGCAAAATAATTTTATGTACAGCTCAACTGATCATACTTTTCCTACATTCGACCTTTCATGATTTTTTGAGTTGACACAGTCATGAAAATAACTATAGATACTTGACAGACCATTAGTAGCCCAGTTCTGAACCTTTACATTGATCATTCATAACAATAGGTATCTGATGGATCAGTGAAGATAAGAAGGGATTATAATATATCCGTAACCTTGATATTATAGTATATCTCGAGGAAAAAGTGCAATGGACATGTTTTCATTTTATGTTTCAAATATCCCAGCAAGATGAAAATTGAGTATTTAACCCAAAATGGAAAATGGAACAATTTATTGACATCTTTTTCTGCACTGTATTATACCTAAATTAAGAATTTGTTATAAATATTCAAAGAAAATATAGGTCATCCAAAAAATTGTGATTTTTACACATTTTGGGGCAAAAAAAGGAAAAATAAGCAAAAATATCAAAATCTGTTTAACAGCTTCATTCATCAAGTCATAACAAACGGCCTACATGCTTAATTTCTAATAAAATATTGAAATTGTGAAAAATATAGGTATTTATTGATTTTCATGTTTTTTCTTGCAAATATGCTAATAATATGCAAATTATGAAATTGCAAAATAAAGTTTCTACATAGCATACATCTTTCAAGTGTGATGTTCAAAATGACAGACATCAAAAAGAGATTCGATGAAATGTAAAGGTGTAGTAACAATTTTGGCATGGACTGTCTGGTCAGGAAAAGTACGGTAAGTTGAGCTGTAGTAATTTTTGGATATTTGTCAAATATGGGTCATTTTTGACAAACTTAAGACACAGTTGCATTCCTTTCATCATTTCATTTAAGTTTGTTACTTGAAAAAGTTAGAGTGAAAATAAAGTTTACAAATATCCCACCATACATACATCGTTAAAATTACGTTATCTTAGTGCATTTTAATATACCTTGTACAGCCTCAGAATTATATTGAATACAGAAACAACTAAAATACCCGGGATAATAGATATTGAGGTTCATATAATATAATATTCCTGGGATAATATATATTGAGCTTTATATACACTTGAGTTAATGCAGTAAATATATAAATAATAATATCAAGGTTTATATGGTACATAATTATGCAACAAGACATACTCCCCATACCATCACTATCCAAATAATGGACAAACACACTCATAGAAAGGAATTGAAACACCCCTTGTTTATGTAAACAATATTTCAATGAGTACCCTGAATGAAGATGCTGTGATGGTGTCGCAAGCTAGGTCTCTGCTCTACTCAAGACTCTGAAAAGGTAACTTTTTAAGCTTATGTCAATATGACAGAGTCCAATATCAGTCTACATGCTGCTAAGTTCAACTTCATTCAACTGCCTAAATTATTTTTCACTTTTATGAACCTGAACCTTCTGAAGTTGTAGTCAGCAGGGCGAAAACCGCAAATCGCTAACTATGGAATGCTTTCATTAGTTCAACTAGTGTCTTCAGCAGATGGTGATGATTTTATACATCTTGTTTACAATCAGGATAGTCCTTTCTGATAATGACATCATATGATTGACCTAATGATGTTATAGGATCCAAGGAGAAGGATGTCATGATGTTGCACCCTATCCTACGGATATCTCTTGATCCCGATTGTAGACAAGATAGTATCACAGCATCACAATCTGCTGAAAACACTAGGCAAGCTACTGTCAGTTCAACAGTTTGTTGAACTTCTGTTCATACAGCATTCATTGCGCAAAATGTGTTTGACTTACAAAACAATTACTCTATTCATTCCATTAAATGCCCATACCCCTATAAGCGCCCATCCAGTTACTTTACAACAAGCAAATTGTGATATTAGTTTATGATCGAACTACCGGGTACAAGCAAATCTGAAACATGGTTGGAAACATACACTGATGATGATGGATGAATATTTTGCCCCTTTTTTACATATTGTAGGCCTTAACAATGTAAAACATAAGCGCCCACCAAAAATGACTTTGTTAAGCGCCCTGGGCGGTTAATGGAACGAATACGGTAGTTACCAAATCTTTGCTGTAACTTCATAGTTATGTCCTAGCTATAACTAAGACCCTACAAAAAGTAACTGAACAGAATAAAACAGCCTCATTTACCAGTTAATATCATAGTTTATAATTTACTTTTTACCTACACTTATTTTGATGTGCAGTTCTAAATTTATGCCACTGCTTGATTATTGATTCAGAAGGTGCTTCAACAAAATAATGTGATCACTTAGCGACACAAAGACGTATCTCCATTAGCTGTATGTATAACATTATATATGCAATGGCGCAGTGGATAGGCTCATAATTTGAAGGTTTTGAGTTTGAACCCTAATGGTGTAATTGTGTTGTGCACTTAGACAAGGTGCTTAACCTTGTTTGTCTCTCTCCACCACATGTGTATAATGGGTACCAAGATATAGTGCTACAAAGGTATAACAGATTCATTGTTCGGCAGGAGTGCCAAACTGCACTACAACTAGTCTATACCAAACTCCAAGAAAAATAAGATGGGCACTTTAGTCTGTGGGCAATGCTCTGGTACAATCAATACAGGGCATACCGCTCATTCTACAAAATCCGGTGCCAATCCACTAAAAAAATTGAAAAAATAAAAGTTGTTCAAAAAGACCTGCTTTTTGTGTTTTTTAAAAGTAAATGTATCACTACTTTCAGATGTAAAAATTGCCAACACCACTTGCATATTTTTCTTTCAGGAAGTCATGATGTTTTTAACACTAAAACTCAATGTAATGTGAGCTACGTTACCGACTATAAAATGGGCTTTTTTACTCAATCCAAGGTCATAAAAAGCAAATTAAAGTTCACTTGAGTGAAATGTAAAACAGATTTTACCATTTCATAGAAGTTTTGAAGATGCGTAAATGAGTGTATAACGTAGCTCACAGTAACGTAGTTCACTGGTTTTTAATGTTTTTAATGTGATTTGCGAACGTTAGAACGTTATGTCGGTTAATTCTAATATAAATGGGGTGCGACCACTGGTAGCTTTCACATATTATTAGGAAGTACATGTAATACAAGTGCATACTCTAGAATCCTGGTAACGTAGCTCACCAATCTTAACATGGTCGGTCGAAATTTCAATGTTTACAACATTTCTATGCTCAAAAGTTACAGCATCACGATTTTTACTGTGATTTTTAAAAACCTATGAGTGTTTCCTTTCAAAAACCGCAAATTACATTGATACCTCTGTTTTACTTCTTTCCAATAACGTGTGTTAAAAAAGGGTAACGTAGCTCACGGCGTTTTGGTGGAAAGTGCACTTAGACAAGGTGCTTAACCTTGTTTGTCTCTCTCCACCACATGTGTATAATGGGTACCAAGATATAGTGCTACAAAGGTATAACAGATTCATTGTTCAGCAGGAGTGCCAAACTGCACTACAACTAGTCTATACCAAACTCCAAGAAAAATAAGATGGGCACTTTAGTCTGTGGGCAATGCTCTGGTACAATCAATACAGGGCATACCGCTCATTCTACAAAATCCGGTGCCAATCCACTAAAAAATTGAAAAAATAAAAGTTGTTCAAAAAGACCTGCTTTTTGTGTTTTTTAAAAGTAAATGTATCACTACTTTCAGATGTAAAAATTGCCAACACCACTTGCATATTTTTCTTTCAGGAAGTCATGATGTTTTTTAACACTAAAACTCAATGTAATGTGAGCTACGTTACCGACTATAAAATGGGCTGTTTTTACTCAATCCAAGGTCATAAAAAGCAAATTAAAGTTCACTTGAGTGAAATGTAAAACAGATTTTACCATTTCATAGAAGTTTTGAAGATGCGTAAATGAGTGTGTAACGTAGCTCACAGTAACGTAGTTCACTGGGTTTTAATGTTTTTAATGTGATTTGCGAACGTTAGAACGTTATGTCGGTTAATTCTAATATAAATGGGGTTCGACCACTGGTAGCTTTCACATATTATTAGGAAGTACATGTAATACAAGTGCATACTCTAGAATCCTGGTAACGTAGCTCACCAATCTTAACATGGTCGGTCGAAATTTCAATGTTTACAACATTTCTATGCCAAAAATGCTACAGCATCACGATTTTTACTGTGATTTTTAAACACCTATGAGTGTTTCCTTTCAAAAACCGCATAAATTACATTGATACCTCTGTTTTACTTCTTTCCAATAACGTGTGTTAAAAAAGGGTAACGTAGCTCACGGCGTTTTGGTGGAAAGTGCAATTTATTTTAGAATTACACAAAGACATTTTATTCACTAAAAAATAATGTTGATAAACAATATGATGGTGCGTTATCTAATTAAAAAAACAACAAATATGTAAAGAAATGGCATTTATTAAAAGAAAATATTTAGGGTTAGATGTGACACTTGAGCTGTGGAAACGCATTTTTAGCGATTTTTGAGCCTTTGCAAGGGTTAATCGTTGAGTTCTACCAGAAAAACAACATATTTGATGCCCTAAATGCTCGACAAAGTTTTTGTGGACCAAAGAATGGAAAAAAAGGCTATTGGCACCGGATTTTGTAGAATGAGCGATACACCAAAATTAAGTTATCTCATGCATATCATGAGCAATTTGACATACAGCATATTGGAGATATGTCTCTTTGCCTCCGATTGATTGAATTACGATGTACCATATTCTCTCTTATTAAAGCCCCCTCTAACAAATGTCCCTGCCATTTTTTTGGACCAAAATGTTCCATAAATGCTGGAAATACCATACAGTACCAATATTTTCCATCATATGATCACCAATTTCACAACATGCATTTATTTGTGCGTCCATTATTATTGATCCTTTCAATTAATAAGACTGTCTACGGTCTCAGTCATCTGGGAAATTTTCAAATTGTGAATAATTAAATCATGTCAACCAGAAAAACTCACATTTTGGTTAGATGTTATCAGCGACGTTGCGGCCAAAACCTTTGGCCTTTAGCTGGGTGGATGACCTAGGGCAGGGCCGTAGCAAGGTTGGAAAATGTGGGGCGGCCAAATTACAAATATATGCCCAAATTGAAGTAAAGATATAAAGAAAAACATTACCAATTTCTCAAAAAGTGGGGCGGACATGGCATCCCCAGCCGCCCCGCTTGCTACGGCCCTGACCTAGGGTCGTCAGACATGATGGTTGACATGATTTAATTATTCACAATTTGAACTTTTAATCACCCCCTCCTTTTCAGAAATGCTACGCTGCCGGGATGTTAATTAGAATGGGTATGGTAAGTACATGGTTTGCTGTAGCACCTCATGGTTCTGTTATACAAAAGTAACATCTGTTGATCCCTCCAAAAGGTTTGGGTCTGATTCACTCTTCTTCATCTGCTCACTGTAGGGGAAGAGAAAATTCAATAATAATTAACTGCTCCAACAAAAAAGTCAGTTTTTTCATAGTTAAATACACCACTTGACCCCATGCTCCTGCACATCCGTAACTTGTAACCATACCATGGGAAATAAACAGCAACTATAACTGGCTAATATATATGTAACCAAATACCTGGTTAGATCAATTTTACCATATTCAGCATAAAACGTTTGGTATTGTTCATACTATTAAGGGATAGAATAGCGATGTTTTCACAGTATTTTATGCAGGATCTGAGAGCACATCAGACACACCAAATTGCACTCTGAATATGAGGATTGTCCTAATGATATCAAATAATTTTGATTTTTTGAAATTTGCGATATAATACAAATTATTGAAAATTGATATTTTTGACATTTAACAGTCCTCGAAGTAATCTTTATACTTTATACCATCATTTGAAAAATTTGAACTTTCGTATTGAAGATATACAGTTTTTCCCCAAAAGACCCAAAAAAAAGATTTCCCACAAAAAATACTGCGCAAACGTTGATATCCGATCCCTTAAGGATTTATCCTGGATTACATTATCCCGTTATCACATTATCTTACATACAATGTAAGAAGCTCCTGCTACTGGGCCCGTCAATCTTATGCAATGCCTCATGATGATATCTGATCAGAAGGTGCATTTATAACAACATTTTCTTTCAAGCTGAATTGACCCTCAATCACTTTGTAATTGCGATAATGCTCAGCTCTTTTGCATTTTTTTAATGCTCAGCTCTTTTGCATTTTTCCTGGCGACTGCAGACGATGACTTTCTCCAAATTCATTACATAATTATTGAAAATACCACAATGAATATATTTAGGACATCCAAAAGTGAATGATCAAGAAAAGTTAACTAAAATAATATATCCAGTTGGTAGCAATGCAGTTCATGTGAAAAATAACATCTCTCAGGAGCTGAATTTTTTCCAACGCAAAAGCGATTTACTTTTCTGCAAAAAAGATTTGCTTTTCTGCCAAAGGGATGATATAAATTCAGCTTGAGAATACTCCGACAGTAAGGTTAGTGGCTCCGTTTTGTAAACCATAACTCAACAATCCAACTCAATCAATCTTGCAAATTGTTGGGTCATACAGACACACACACCCTGCACCAACACCCATGTTTGTACCGGCAGCAGAAGATGTCATCAACCCTCCATTGAGTTATTACTATCCAACCGTGGACACACACATTTGGGGTTTGCCTTAACATGGGCGCAGTTAAGTTATTACTATGCAAGTGTGAACTCACCCTACACTAACGACTGCTGTGCCTATAATGCATTCTTCTTATGCCATTTAAGATCTAAAAACACTGTCTAGGAACTGTGGATATCCAGAGTTCCTGTGCGTCCACTGTTGTACAAAGATTTCTCATGTGTGTGTCCTTGTTTGCCATTGTTTACAAACATAATCCCACTGGTGTAAACAATGGCAACCGTGGACAGTGTGGGAATACACCACTATTCATTATCCAAGTGCAGACTTGCACTACACCTTCACCTTTATGTTTGGTATGCTTTTGATCTAATAACAATATCCACAACTCTCTTTGCACCATCGTTTTTGGCTAATATTGGGGTTACAGCTAGGTTTATTAGGTTAGGGATGAGGGATGGTGCCCACTGCAAAGCATATTATAATTACAAAATATTCCAATCATTATAGCAATGACAGCCCTCAATTACAATACCTCATCACCATCCATTGACTACCAAGCAAACCACCTATAGTCCACTTGGCTTCATCGAGATGGTAGTGTCCGCCCACATGTGATACACACATGATCATAAGCAGTGTATCTGTCGGGCATAGTTGCTTCGAACCACATTACACGCTACAGATGATTGATTGCGCTTGTATCACATGCCAACACTACTGTCTCAATGAAGCCATATTGACTATATCAACTGCTCAGTGCCAGAAGTGGGTAAGTGCAATAGCTGCCCTGTGAACATTTGGCAATTTACACACAGATATTGTACTCATCACACATGACAGCTACACATGGCAGCTATTGCACATACCCACTTCTGGCACTGAGCAGTCAATATATATTCCAACCTGCCATCCATGAAGCATCAAAGAAAACCACCTATATATATGAAGTCATCAGATAAATATTTTACTTATGTATTTGTTCCATCTATTTACCTCTGTTATTCCCGACAAAGTCTTTTCCTCTTGCAGACTTCGAGAACGCTGCCGTCTATTTTTATTTTCATAAATGAAAATCACTTGTCATATATATCTCACCAACTCATTTTGTTACAAAATTTACAATAATCACATGGGAATAAACCAACCCCATATTTTTCACAAAATCCTATAAATAAGGGTGCACCTGGGTATATGCTCAGAGTTAAATTTAGCTTGATAACATCTAATGACACCTTTATTTCAAAAACTTAAATCACACAATGGTGCCCATCCTAAAAAATGACCATATGAATGGTTATCCGAGTAGAATTAGAGATAGTCAAGAAGATGCTCTATACCAGAGATGTCCAGAAGCCACAGTGGCAAATGCCAACAACTTTTTGAGGGCAAATGAAAATTACATATAAACACATCAACAAAAATAAGTCCCCCTCCCAATATTTCGTCATAGCATTGTAAGGTTTCGTTTTGTACCAATAAAACTAACTTTGAAATAATTATATGACTGTTTACTAAATGTTGGGTGAAAATGAAAGATGTCCATGACTTCAGGGCTGAATGAGCCCATATTGAAGACAAAAACTGCCCTTTTCAAAAGTAGGCCTATAGTTGTCACAAAAGTTGATTCATGGCTTGTCACCCATCTTGATGCAGAGCTCAGCACAGTGAGTGGTAAGATGGTCAGTCTCATTCCTTGTCCCAATACACCTTGCAGTTAACAAGCATAGGCCTACTTTGTGACTTTTGGAACGGGCAGTTTTTGTCTTTAATTTGGGCTCATTCAGCCATGAAGTCATTGACATCTTTCACTTTCACACAACACTTAGCAAACAGTCATATAATTATTTCTCAGTTAGTGTTATTGGTACAAAGTTTTATTCTACGATGTTATGATGTAATTTTGAGAGGGGGACTTATTTCTTTTGATGTGTTTACATCTAGGGTAACATTATAAACCTAGTGCTATTAATCATGTTTTACTTTAACATCATTATCAACTGAACTGTACAACGATCATACAGCACATATTCATATCTCAAAAAGCTGCCTTGTGATTTTTTTTATTATTGTCATCAAATCATCAAATTGTGATGCAATACAATAAAATTAACTTTAGATATTAATGTTGATGTATTATCACAATATTACAATTAAATTCATAAAAGAAAAGAGCATGATGATAAAATAACAAAATGAAAATACAACAGTGATAGCTAAAATCACACAAGGCAGCCTTTTGAGATACGACAGTATGTGATGCAGACGACCATAATCCCGGGGGAGGCACTCCAACTTTGGAGGTGATGCGTATGTAGGGCTGTTAAGACCCCCTTTTTCAGCGTCACTGTCACCCAAAGACCCCATATTTCTTTACGAACACATGCTCTGTCACCTGAAGACCCCCTATTTTTTCATTTGATCTGTCACCCATAGACCCTTACTTGTTCAATTTTAACAGCAATTTCATCTATCACTGATTTTGTCACTTATTTTGAAAAATCAAAGAAATTTGAAACCATTTGGAACTAGAAATTCGATTTTTGAGGTTTCTGTTACGCTGTTTCAAGGCTCACCCAAAGATTCCATTTAAAAAAAGGTCATGTTCTCACCCAATGACCCCATATTTTTTACATTTTGCTCTCACCGAATGCCAAAATCATTCTCTCACCCAATGACCCCATATTTTTTACATTTTGCTCTCACCGAATGCCCCTTGGAGCGAAAGTGCCAGCCCTACACCTATATCCATTTCAAATTGAAGTGCCCCACCCCCCGGGCCATAATCATGCCCTATACATACTTTGGTTTCGATATGTTGGTACTGAAGATTGTTGGGCCAGCCACACTTTTGGGTCTGGAATGTTTGCTCTTTTTACGTACTTTGCCCTGGCTTGGTGGTGGCATCAACTGTGGACCAAGAAACAATATATTACTTGTAATTCAAATGATCAATAGAACATGGATGCAATAAAGATATTACACCTGAGAGAACTAAATTATGAGAGACATGTTATAACAACTGCTGTAAAAATTAATGGAAAAAGAACTGCGCCGGGCACTGAAAAAATTTACACTAAAGTAACACATGAACTAAACAAGCTACAAAAGAGTAATATCTGTCTTACATAGTGCAGGAGGGGTGTTTGAGGGGGATGCAGAGCTCCTGTTCCCGTGCCAGAAGCTCTGCATCCCCTCAGACACCCCTTGCGTATGGATAAGAAAAACTAGTGGCCGTTATGTTGGAATTCATTTTGGACACCCATTCTCTTTTGTTTTAAGCAATGATAACACTAATAGTCACTCACAGTAAAATGGTCCACAAAATGACTTCAATTGGGCCCTTATTTTCCTCATCTTCCTCAAACACCCCCCTTGGAATTGGATCATGTAAGTGCAATGCAATGCCGTTTCGCAGCAATTCCAAAATGGGCAGCAACAATTTTATTGTGCCCTATCCCCTTTACAAATTCCTAGATCCACCACTGAGTGATTGAAAATGTGATCAAATATGCAAATTAATTATGATACAGCTGTTCTGTCCATTGTTAAAAATGTGACTCAACAAAAGTTCAAGTTTGGGGACGCTGTTAATTTGTCTCATCTCATGGCATGGTTCACTGTTCATCACATAAATATATGGAAAAAAATGTGGAAAGTGGGAAGCTCCTTCCCAGGAAATTTTGAGTAGAAATGAAGGTCCTTAAACAAAGAAATACATAAGAATTTGGATTCAACAACTCCTCCTATACCTTTGTACAGGAGCCAACCGTTATTAATCCGTGATGAATCCACACTTTTACTATAGCATATACGCGAACACAAGCGCGACTACGCGTTACGCGAGAGCGCATAAAATTCGTCATGCCTGGAACCTTTGTGCGTATACAAGCTTACAAGTTGAATTCAGTATTTTTCAGGTAGCGGCTAAACTTTGCCGTTTTATTCTGTAGTTTATTGCTGATATTAACAGAGAAATCATCGAAGTTTTTGCAAGACTTAGTGACAATGATTAACTGACATTTCCTCGTAAAATAATCGTGAATTATACGATCTTTAGCTTCTTTTCGTTGCTGAAAGGGATTCAATCATGTTTCACCGTTGTTCATCACCGTTTTACAACTCGCGTCCGGCGCGTCTGCGTGGTATACTTCGCTCGGGCAGCTAAAGTGTGGATTTAAAATGGAATAACCAAATTTTGATGTTTTAATCACCTACCATATCATCACTAGATTTGTGATGTCCTCTGACATGCAAACGAGGAGAACTGGATGGTGAGTTTCTTGGACTAGTTCTTGGACTCGTTCTTGACATTCTTGGTGATGCTGGCGGAGTCTGAAGAAATGACCCATGCATATATTGCTCTGAATCATTATCATCCAGGCTGTCAGCAGACCCACCAAAGAGACGAGAATGTCTGAAGGATTCCCGGATCTGACCCATCACTGATTTCGGTCGGGTCTTCACAACTTCATGAACGATGCGTTGTTGTCTGGTTTGGAGTCTATTAAGTACAGCTGCATGTGTATGGAAATCAAATAAAATAATAATAATAATACATGCAATTTATTAAGTGCCTTATAATGCACGCAACCACAAGGCGCTTTACAAGATAAACAAATACAACACTAAAATTACAATAAATTATTAATCATTAATTATGTAGTCAAATCCAATTTTTTACCCACGATTTTAGACAGTTTCGTCTCCAGTTCGGGAGACTTCTTCAGTAATGCTATGATCCACCTACTCTCCCGCGAAATTTCTCATTTCTCGGGTGCACAGTTCTTAACAGCCGATCATACATGAACTTAGAGAGTAGATGCCATCAAATACACAAGGGCAAAAAGACAAGAATCTCTTTCAGAACAGCACAAATAGGCCATTACAGACCACGTTGCTCAAAAGAATCACATTATTAACTGAGAGGGGGCAAGCATAATTGACAAGGACACCAACAAGCAAACCAGATGGATACGCGAAGCACTTTGGATCAGAAAGAGGGGCACCCAGACTATCAACCGTGATGAGGGCATCTACTCTCTAAATCACATATATGATCCACTGTTAAGAACTGTGCACCCGAGGAATGAGAAATTTCGCAGGGGAGTAGGCGCATCGTATTACTTAAGAAGTCTCCCGGTCGAAACTGTCTAGAATCGTGGGTAGAAAATTGGATTTGGCTACATAATTAACAAACTTTATGACCATTGTCAAGTTTAAAGTAAATAAAAAGTGATGTTACCTTGTGATGTTTTACCTTGCACCAATTCTGTAAGAGAATGAAACAAAACGGAATTAGAATCTGAACATTGGTTGTAATATATTAATTTTAAAATAAAAAATGTTTATCTATTTTTATAAATCCCAAAACCTAGGGTGGAGGTGGGGTGGGAGATATCCCATTCCAGTTTTAACATCACCAATTGGTATAACATGCAGAATGAAAATTAGTTATACTTTTTTTAAATTTGAAATTTAAGGGATCTAAAATGAGCGTTTATTGCGTTTCGACAGTATTTTTTGTGGGACATGAGAGCACCTCGGACCTATCGAATTGCATTCTGAATATGAAGCATGTCTTTCTGATATCAAATAATTTTCATTTTTGAAAATCACAATATAATACAAATTTTATGACAAATTATAAAAATTTGATATTTTTCAAATTTTGATATATAACAGTCCTCGAAGTAAATTATATAAATCTAATGATATATTCTTAAAGTGTATGTAGCAGGGAGGAAAAGCCGACGGTCAATTGAAAATTTTGACCTTTCATATTGAAGATATGGATTTTTTTCCCAAAAAGACCTAATTTTTTGGTGTTTTGGGAAAAAAAATCCATATCTTCAATCTAAAGGTCAAAATTTTCAATTGATCGTCGGCTTTTCATCCCACCTACATACACTTTAAGTATAAATCATCAGATTTATAAAGTTTACTTCAAGTACTGTTAAATATAAAAAATATCAATTTTTAATGATTTGCCATAAAATGTGTATTAAATTGCTAATTTCAAAAATCAAAATTATTTGATATCAGAATGACATTCTTCGTATTCAGAATGCAATTCGATATGTCTGATGTGCTCTGATGTCCCAAAATAAATACTGTCCAAACGCTCATACCCCAGCCCTTAAAGCCACTTAAATTTCTTTAGACCACTCTATCAATACCACAAAGGTAAAACGATGAGCCCTGATTTGTAGCTCACTAAATGACAGACCCATAGCCATAGCTTCTAGTGCTTGATTCTAGCACTATTCGCCCATTGCATGTTTTCACCATATGCAAGGAGAGGCTTGAACTGGTAATAGACATAAAAGGAAGAATTACATAACTTTACACATTGTTATACTGGTTCACTTCCCATTCATGTCTCTTCGCACATGATGGAACTGTGAAATGGGCAAATTCTTACAAGCTCTTTAACCTTTTTCCCCCATCTTCCTTTTTCTCACCACTAATCCAAAACATTGAAAATTTAATCCCCCTGTCTTTGGGCTGTTTGATCTAAGCTTACTTAACATTTTGAAGAATAGTCAGGGATGGAAAAAGTGCACAATTTCCCACTATTTCTTATGTATTTCTTTATTTAGAACTTGAATATTACGGGAAAAGGGATAAAGAGCTTGTAAGAATTTGCCCATTTCACAGTTCCATTATATGCAAGGAGACATGAATGGGAATTGAACAAGTAAAACATTGTGTAAAGTTATGTAATTCTTCCTATCATATCTAAGAATCCACAACACTGGGCTATCCCAGTTGCAATCCATACACCCCCTATGGAAGACATGACATTTATCCTCCACACAGGGGGTGTAGGTTTTAAATGGAGTCACCCATTCAGGTAACCCAATTGAAATCTTACACTGCATCAGCCCTCGAATTAACCCACGGCACCCATGGCATTTTGCCGTGGGTGCCCAACCCCACTGCCGCAATGCCCTCAAAATATGTCCTTTACCCAAGGCAGTCACTTGTCGTGCCCTCTAATGAAGTTGCCGTCGGTGCCCCAGCCCTGCCCCTTCATTATAAAATCATCTATCTATGTTTGTGTGTGTTTTCTTCACTTTTAAGAAATTGCCTTGGTGCCCTTCTCAAATTTTCAACAGTTGCCATGATGCCCTCTTGAAATATTACAAACTGCTGTGCTGCCTTGCCTTTTCAGTGAAAATCCAAGGCAATTATCAACTTGCCCTAAAAAACTTGCCGTGCCCCTTCAGATCCTTAATTCGAGGGCTGCACTGCATGTGTGGGAATTTAAGGTGGTGTCTTCAGTGTGGATTTCAACAGTAATAGCCTTTTCAAACATTTTGGCATAAGCCAAACTGCCAAACTTACAATGTTATCAACCCTGATATCTGACTCTCTATTTAGCGTTTTTCTATTGGGAGTAAAAAAGCTGTAGTATTACGGTTTACAATTAAAAAAGGCCTAGCAGATAAAACATCCTCCAGCATTTGCCTGCTTTTACTAACATGACTTTCATCCAGTATTTCTGAGGCGTTTATCCTTCAAAAAGTATAATGCCGGAATAAAAAGCTGCCAGTTAGCACCAACAGAAACTTTTTTGGCTGCAGATAACCTTTTGCCTGGTATTATGCAAATGAGGTCTATAGTGTCGAGCATTTAGAAAAATACATTCAAAAGCTATTTTCCCATTTGCTTCTCATCATCCATAATAATACTATAAGGTCACACAAGTTTTTTCCCATTGTAAAATCATATTCATATTAAGACATGAGCAGCTAGCATGTGTCTATACTAGACGTGGACTATGCATAAATGGATGGTTGTCGATTACTACTCATGACTGATGATATTTGTTTAACTGAGCCAGTTTGTGCTGCATTAAAAATCAAGTACATATAAAACTTTAATGTGTCAGCATTGATAACCAAAGACTTTCATGGACCTTGTATATCTGAAGACTTACAAACCTGTAATATTATGATTTTGATAATCTGCAAGAACAATGAGCGAACGCTCACAATTCGTCGGTCGCAACACATAGTGGCGTACGTGAAGGACAAAAGGACGAAATATGTCTCCGAGCAAAACCTTTTGAAGGATATGCTACTAGTAACAGAGTCGATACTCGTCCATTTTTATCTCTCAGTGGCCCGATTCCATTTGAAATTGAAGTTTAAGGTTCAACTATTACACTGTATCTTTAATAGTAAATAAAAAATAACTATTATAGGATAATAGCTAGCTCTAAACCTGTACGCCACTATGTGAAACGGAAAGTTTGAAAAATCACTCTACACCACTATATGTTGCGTCCGACGAATTTTAAGCTGAGCTTAATGAATTGTGCACTGACATCACTGTCTCTCTGAGAAAAAAAATGCTATAGCCCTATTGGAATGTCCGGAAGAGGTTTAAAACAATTTTTCAGATTCTAAAACCTTCTATTCCCTGACATCTACTGAACATGATATGCTGAAAATTCGACTATACTATTAAAACAAAACATGGTTTTGTGAATAAATACATTTATAAGTCAACAAATTTGTGAAAACTGAATTAAATTAAAAAAGGGGAATATTAAACACATATTGGTATCAAAACAGAAACAAAACTACATTTTTTGTCAATTTTATATATGAGAACAAAAGACATAACAATAAATTTGTGAGCATTGGATAAGCAAAATAAAACAACAAATGAACATATGGAAATTTAAAAATGCAAACAAAACAAAACACACATAAAACACTGTGGTATCAAAATGGTGCAAGCAAACTACTTCAAATGGTTGAACTTGACTGCAAAATGCATGCGTGAAAAGTGCAAGATTATAAAATGTACACAAGGTTAAAATGCAAATAACACAATAGCTATAAATGTACAGTTATAACTATCTATAATAAATACTAATGTTAGGTAACATTAACTATGTATCTTGTTTAAATCCCAAATTAATATGATTTAAACAAGCAACTATTTTAACTTTTGATTGACCTGAGGCAATCAATCTTTTCCCAACTTAATGATTTATAGGCGATTAGGCAATAAGTTCTTCACCCAATACCGCTCATGAATATTCATCCAAATTTCTGTGAAATTAATCGAAATTGGTTGGCTTGATAGCCTATATGTCATGCCTAGCTACTGATGTCTATTTTTACAACCAAACAACTCATATTTCACCAGCCTTTGCAACCAAACTACAATGTTGCCTGTTTTTGCAACCAAACTACAATGTTGCCTGTTTTTGCATCCAAACTACAATGTTGCCTGTTTTTGCAACCAAACTACAACGTTGCCTGTTTTTGCAACTAAACTACTGATGTTGCCCATTTTTCAGCAAAACTATACTGATGCTGCTTGTTTTTACACCCAATTATTGTGCACCAAATTATTGCGCACCCAATTATTGTGCACCAAATTATTGTGCACCAAATTATTGCGCACCCAATTATTGTGCACCAAATTATTGTGCACCCAATCATTGTGCACAGATCATGTCTTATGCTGGTTTCATACTACCCTGCCGCTTGCCGCTGAGCGGTGTGGCGCACACGCATTGCAGACAAACGGACACAATAAAGGCTTGTCATTGGTTGAAAGCGCCCTGCTGCTTGCACGCAGCGGCAAGCTGCAGGAAAGTATGCTGGAGGCTTTACTACATTGTACACTTTACAGAATTTAGAACTGCTTCAGAAGTAAATGATTAAAATCATTTACAACTTAAAATAAAACTGGACTGGACTATTCCGGTTGAAATACATACACTCCTTATAGAAGACATGACCATAATCTTCCACACAGGGGTGTGAATTTAAAATGGAGTCACCCATTCAGGTAACCCCATTTGAAAATCACATTCCCTGTGTGGGAGATTAAAGTCATGTCTTCCATAGGGGGTGTATGGATTTCAACTGAATAGTCCATTATTTACACAAAATCAACTAAAAATAAAACTTAAACACTGCAAAAAACAGTAAATAAAAACAATATTAGTTCATGTGGTGATACAGATTAACATTGCACCACAAAACATTTTGGATTACTGTAAACAACCAAATTCAATTACTATGGTTATACACAACAAATCATTTGATAACCAAAGGGGAAAATCACAGAAAAGCATAAAAATAAAACCTGAGCTGTAAAATTAAGGTGCAACTGTACCATCCTCTGGTAGCATGTTAAAAATTAGTTTAACATGAAATGAAAACTGGTTAGTAATATTAAAATTAAAACACCAACAACGAATAGGCATTTTGTGATCCACAGCCCACCCACCTTACTCAAAAGAAAGTTTTTTATACCATCAGAAACCTTTGGTTGTTTGATACAGACATCATCAAATTTGTATTTTCTGTCTGTTGACAAACAGAAATTTCAATACAGTGGCCTATGGGACATCGTAAATAGATGTAATTATGTGTAACTGAGATTTACTTACGAATTCAATGTCTCAATCAACTGAAATTTTGAAAATAAGCTTTTTTTGTGGATATCACTGAACTATACCCTAAAAAGAGGATGCTAAAACCATGACATGCCCCTTTAATACGGCCTTTTCTTGAGAGCAGTTAGTGATGTAAAGGCGTCTATGTAGCTTTTTCATAGCACACCTAACTGCCAGTGCTCTGAGCAAACCCTAAGTTTAAAAGCTGTTACCCAGTAAAATAAGTAGTGATATTACTATCTGCACTTTAAAAAGTAATATAGCACCTAACCAAAAGTTTGATGACCTCCAATAAACGCAAACGTTTGTAAAAAAGATATCAGTTGATCTGTCGGGTTGGAATTGTCACCATTTCACACTTCTTACAAGGAGGAAGGGACGTGATCAGCCTCCTAACAAAAGCAGTTTCATTTATAGGATATCATCAAGATTTTGATTTGTTCCCTTTATTCAGGAGACAGCTAAATAGACTCAAGCTACACTGCACACCGCCTTATACCCAGGTTATATCTTGAGGTAACTAAATGTTTTTATAATTCTTACGTTATTCAGAAGTTTTATCAAAGATGGATTAGTAAGAGCACATACATTTCATGGCAAAAGGATTTATGTTACATTTATTTTTACTTGATACTCTTGGATTGTCAGAAGTTTTAGAGCTTTCAGGGTATTTGAAATATAACAAGTAAAATAACAAAAGTAAAAATATGTTAAATCCTTTTGCCATAATAAGCCAACTCAATACAGCATTAGTATCTTCTTAGGCTAAGAAAAAAATTGTTTGGTTGTCATCTCCAACTTTTTTGGGTAAATTAATTTCATAGTTAACTTACCAATGAAACCCAATAAGATGGGAATAAGAGTATCATCACTTCATGCATGTTTAAACCAATTTAAAAGTGTAAACTGTTTTAAAATCTACAAATCAAAATTTAAAATGCAACAATTCTAAAAGAAAAGAAAAAATCCAGAATTTCAAACGGTAGTGGTTTTTTGGTAGAGTAAAGATACAAAAAAGTTTTTTTTAAGTTTTCAAATTGGGCTACACACAGGGAGTGTGAATTTCAAACGGGAGTTAGCTAAATGGGAGACTCCATTTGAAATCTACAACCCCTGTGGAAGACCAAGGTCATGTCTTCCATATAGGGGTGTATGGATTTCAACTGGAATAAGCAATTTTGGAGCAAATGACAATGAATGGGTGATCTCATTTGAAATCCACACTCCCTGTGTGGAAGATTAAGGTCATGTCTTCCACATGGGGTGTATAATAGATTTCAACTGGAATAGCCCATTTGGTGCTATCGGCAGACAACCAAACAATTTTTTATTGCCTTATCATAATGTTTAAAAAAGTTAGCTAGCATTGCTTACCTTGTTGTGGCATTCATGATGAGACTAGTAGTGTGTTATCAGTAGCTTAAACAGGTAGAACTAGAACTTGTTTGTTAGCAAAGATGATGACATTGATACAAGACGAGACAAGACAAGACAGGATAAGACGGGACAGGAGAGAGATTTTATGCTCAGGGAAAAAAACAAAAACTTATGGAACATTTTAGTATGTAAAATTTCAAATAGAATATCAAATTTCAAGTTGAAATGGGACAAGACAAGACAGGACAGGGCAGGACAGGAGAGAGTTTTATGTTCAGGGAAGAAAATTACTTATGGAAGATATTGATATGTGAAATATCAAATAGAATGTCAAATTTCAAGTTGAAATGAAACAAAAAATAGAAAGTTCAATCAGAGTAAGGTCTGAGACCAGAAAGTATATAGGTAGTATAGAAAATATAATCACTAAGAATAAGGCACATCCTTCATGACAAATTTGTTTATCCCAGAATGAATTACAGAAATTACATTTTAAAACTGAGTCAGCTTACTGATTGTGATCAATTCTTTGAACTCATTTCTATGAGAGAGGATATCGTTTGAATAAATGTAAAGATTTATATAGAGATTTAAGCAGTTTATGTAAATGTAATAGATTTTATGAAGGAAATATATTTAAACTAAACACTGCAAAACAAGTCCACACTTGCTAGAGTGATATTAATTACTAAAATGATTCATTAAGAAAATAGATATGAACGAGTAAAGAAGTTTGATGCCTCACTGGTATAAAAAGAATTGCAGATTGTCCAGATTTTAATGATTTTGTGAAAATTGGTGCAAGTTGTAGATACCTATCTGCAGCTTTAAAATCTTCACATATTTCTATCCATTTCAATGCTCTTAATAAATCATGTTAGGAACTATTATTATGACCTCTCACAGAAGTGTGTACTGTCATTTTGTGTGGGTTTTTTGAATAGGGGTACTAGACTGGTATTATACAACACAATGGGAGAATAAATTGTTTCAACAAATAGTTATTTTTCAAAATAAGCCCAATACCAATCCTTCATTATTTCTTAACACCATTATGCTACCTTCACCAACCTATTACAAAAAAGTCACAAAGTTAGTTTATCTATATTTTATATGAATCTTAGTTCACATGTGGTTTATTATATACCATTTAGTATGGGCAAGCAAGTCTTTTTTAGCACAAAACATTGGAAATTAAAAATGAACAAAACAAGAAGTTGCACAGTTCTGTGTTACATATTCCTATTCTGTCTTAAGATATATATCTCTATCTCTTTATTAAGGGGTTTAAATACCATACCTCAAAGTTATCTTTGTCAACCTTTCAGTGCACTTTATGGTGGATGGTCATAATTTGACAATGTTACTACGCAGGAAAACTTGTGACTCACCCAAATATATCAGTTTAGTCCATTGCTATGACCATCATATTCGCAAAATTAAAATTATAAGTTGATGTGCCTGTCAGATTTATACTATTTTGTAAAAAGCCCATCTCTATACCTACTATGAAGTCCCACCAGAGCAGTTCTTCTGAGGTGAACCAAACCTGCCTGGTTATCAAATTAATCATTGACAAGGTTATCTCTGAATTAATAGGTGCAAATTGGTGCAAATTAGCATTAAAACATCAATTAGCACCTGTCATTTCAGAGATAACATTGTCACTGATTAATTTGATAATCAGGCAGGTTTGGTTCACCCCAGAAGAACTGCTCTGGCAGGGCTTCCTCTCTAAATAAGACATATCAATATAGGTTTCTACAGTAGATTCAATACTCAATCGTTTTCTTGGTTTATGACAGGGGAGGACTCGTCACTATATATAAATTGCTAAAAATACACCCCAAATGGCAGGCACACCACATTCACTAGGTGAAGAAGTAAAATCCATGACATCATTTTCTCATCACCCTGATGAATTTGATACTGTTACATTGACAAATTAAGACTTACAAAAGCATATACAAAAATGTGTGCTTAATTATTTACAACTGCTTAGTTCATTCGAATTCTTCATAATATATTACACTCATTTGTTAAATTTTATTCAGCTGAAATAAAAACAGCACAATACTTTTTAGTGTGTATGTCACCTGCTCCTACGAAATGAGCGTGGAGTCGCAAGTTGGGAGTTTTGAGACGTTCCAATTGTTGAGTTGATGTTCTTTGTTTGAAGACACCTGTATAGTGGTATGTCATTTGTGAATGTGGACAAAATGCAGGTTGCACTCATCACCTGTGCATGTCTGCAATATAGATTGAATACAATACCGCTCTTTTCAAAGATTCTAATCTTACATATATGCGAGTGATGCAGATGTACTGCATGAACGTAATATTGCAGTGTAATATATTCAAAACTTGTTTTAACCTTTAATTGGTATGGTAGTTAATCCTGTTACATCATCACTTCTACAGCGAATACAGAGTACAGCATATTATGTCCCCATTCAAAAAAAGGACATACCACTGCCAATACAAATGTCTTCAAACAAAGAACATCTACTCAACAGTTGTCTCGATACTCCCAACTTGTGACTTTATGCTCATTTAATGGGTGCAGGTGAAGGTAAATAATTCAATAAAATAATAATGGTTATATATACAGAAAATAATATCAAAATAATTGCTGTATTAAGATCTAGTACTTAACAAGTAGATTGTCACTACATAACTATTGCTACATAGTACATATAAAAGTAAACATGGTAAACACTGTCATTTTTCACCTATGAGGTACTTATGTATGACATCTGTACTGCCCCAGGGGTACACCACAGGAACCTCATTGAGTATACTACATACATGAAGTCACAGCGATATTCCAATGAGTTTTTTTTTCCACATGGATGCTTGTTTCTCTAAACAAAATTCTATGAAACTTTTTAATACCAGAATCTTTCAAGAACTTGGCCAGTTCCTAGCTCTGGCCAGGGTGTAATACAGTACTAGGAAAACATTCCAAGGGGAAAATAACTATGTTTACTCACATAATTTGTCATTTTTAGACATAAAGCTTTACCTTGTAACCTTGGTTTGAGTACTACTTTATAAATCAAAATATTAGCACTGGTAAGGGAATTTTGGGTACAAATTCGAAATGATTATAGATTAGGAGAACATGAACTGTTTTCTCAGCAGCCCAAATTCATGTCTCTGTTTTAATTTACTGTGAATGTTCTCCGTACAATGCTTAGACAACATCAAGCAAAATACATGCATTGCTCTTTCCTTATTGGTTATTAAAATTTGCCTGTAGTGTTTGCCGTAAATTGTAAACTACTTGTTCATTTCAGCATTTAATCTTTTGCCACTTACTAGGAATTCACTTCACTCTAAAATACAATAACATTATTAGAAACTTTGCTTTTCAGTTATTTGGCCCATGTACAATTTGCAGCATTTTATACAAGCTCTTAAAGTGATCATTTACATATAATTTTTAAATGGGG
The DNA here is from genome assembly GCF_039555335.1 of Amphiura filiformis. Taxonomy (NCBI): domain Eukaryota; kingdom Metazoa; phylum Echinodermata; class Ophiuroidea; order Amphilepidida; family Amphiuridae; genus Amphiura; species Amphiura filiformis. The sequence continues at coordinate 24,924,097 of NC_092643.1, read as the reverse complement.
ACAATTGACAAGAATCTACATTAATTTACAAGCTGTATTTTGAGATTCTGTTCAGATCTTGGTTTTTTCCCCACAATTTCATTTTATGGACTAATAGACTAATAATTTATGTGATGCACTCTGATGCACCACATCACTTGTGAAATCGAGTGACAGGTACAAATTGAGAGGAAAAGTTTTTAACACACACAATATACTTAATATTGTAACAAGCACACCACTAACATTAATTTGGTAGTCGGTTGGGAAAGCTTATTTACTAAGGCACAAGCATATTATAATCTCACACAAAGATATTCTATAAGGAAAATAGATGGATGCAGTGGGGGCGCCAGGATTTTTTTTTCGGGGGCATTGAGGGGGGCAAAGTGAATTTTAGGGGGGGCAAAATTGCCGCACAAAGTGGGATTTTTACTGGGGGCAACGGGGGGGGGGGCAGAGTTTTGACTGGGGGGCATTTGCCCCCTCATGCCCCCCGTGGCACCGCGATGGATGGCATTTAATTCAACACACATAGAGTTTAGAATACGGTAACCTAAAAAAATGGGAATTTACGTTTCTGACATATTATAAGCTGTCAATTTAAGCGCCGTTATCAGTCCTAGAATATGGGCGTCACTAGGCTAGATTGTGAACATGGTATTACACAAAGTGTGCTTGATGCAGTGGATGCAATAAGTACATGCTCTCAAGATCAAGAATTAAATATTTTGATTATACTAGTAAGAGCCCCTACTGAAATGATTTGCCTATTTCTTCATTTTCTTGTGTATTAAAATTCTAACCGCAAAAGGTAGCCATATATCTACCTCCAGTCACTGGTACTAGCTTTGTAGATCAGTTGTTGTTGTTGTGCTGTGTTGGCTTAGCGTGGTTTCTTGAGTGTACATATGCGGCACGCTAATCGCGCGCAAAAAAGTATGCACACGCACCAAGTAATGCTAAGCTAACACAGAACAAGCTGAACCTCAAAGCTAGTGCCGGTGACTGGAGGTAAATATTATATAGACTATAGATTTAGTCCTGTTTCACCATCGAGACAAATAATGAACTTGTTAAAATTTCCACATACAGACCAAAACCAGATGACTATAAACAGCCGTAATATATAATCTGTGAAGTACCTTATGTGATTCACAGAGGGCATGTATAATAAAAGAATTTCACAACCTGATTCTTCCTGCTGCCACACCCAGAGGTAAACGGCCATGCAGTTACTTCATTGGTACCCTAGAGTACCTGTGTGGTTACACATATTGGAATCACACATACAGTACATGCACTGGTACTGCACTGGTACTCTAGAGTGGCCAAAAAGTTGCTGGGTAGTAGTGTACCCTTTGGGGGAGGCAGCCATAGGAATCTGGTTGTGTAGTTTGCATTTGTCGTCACCTGTCAAACAAACTCAGATACGGTTTGTTTACGATTTATCATGATGATTGAAATTTCTAAACGAAGTTTAAAAAAATGTACCCTATGGTTGGTTTTTCATCTTCAAACATACAAACCACCAAAAGTTAGGTCTTAGTAATAGGAAACTTTCTTTCCTGGAGGCACCATGACAAAAATGCCTAGAATGGCTGCTTTTTGCCTTGTGAAAGTACTGACATCGTTCGCCATTTTCTGCGATTCCTTTTCTCAGAAGAATGCACCAGACAAAAACCTGTTTAACACACTACTAACCAATCACAAGCCATGGGGATTTTGATTGACAGTATAGTCAGATGCAAACTAGTTTCTTCATTGCTTATCATTTCAACCATGGCATAAATGGCTTTGCACTGTCAAGAATTGGATAGATAGAGTTGCCCACTCTATAGTCAGTATAATAAAAAGGGATGATGTCTAGTTATCTGATGTTTGGCACTATGAGAAAACCTAAACATATTCTGTATTTCAGTATAGATAACATTGACACTGATACCAATCATGATATAACATTATCATAGAAATGTAACAGGTCCTACTAACTCAATATCACTCTTCTTGATTGGTTCACGTTTACCGTGCTGATGCAGTTCAGGTTTAGTACTAACTGGTCCAACCAGTGCAATATCACTCTTTTTTAATGCTTCACGTTTACCGTGGTGATGCGATTCAGGTTTACTACCAAAAGCTCCAATATCACTCTTCTTAAATGGTTCCCTTTTCCCCTGATGATGTGGCTCAGAAGCGGATCGAACTGAATCAATATCAGCTCTCTTAATAGACTCACGTTTATGAGATTCTGGTTTATTTAATACAGATCTAACCAGTTCTATATCACTTTTCTTAATAGGATCTCTCTTAACCTGATGATGAGGTGTTGAATCAAGGCTAGTAAACCCGGGTCCTACCAACTCAATATCACTTTTCTTAAGCTTAAGTTGATGATGTTGTGGCTCCTGCTTAGAAAGCAGAGGTCCCATCAACTCAATGTCTGTTTTCTTCAGATCCTTCTTCTTCACCTTCAAGTCTATTGTCGTCACTACCGGTCCCTGGATCCTCTGCGATGCAGGTGTCGATGCGTTCTGGTTGAGTAATACTGCAAAAAGGTGGTGCAAAATTTGGAAGAGAAGGAAGAGATGGCATACTAGCAGTCAGGAGAGAGAGCATCGTGGGTAATTTCTTCCAATCAGTGGTCAGTCATCCGCATGCACTAGTAAAGTTGTCTAATACTACAAATGTTCTTCTCATTCTTAGAAGTGAAAGTTTCATACTACATGATGATAGACTATATGAGTGATGTCAAAGTTCACTTCATGCATGTGTAGTTCAAAGAACTTAGTCCTATGAATGAGAATGTGAACTTTGTAGAGCACAGTTCTACCACACCACAAAATTTCACTGGTACACTATATAATCAACACAAAGTCACTGTGTCAAGCTTCTTGAGGTTTGTCAAATGGAAAATTGGTGTGAAGTGTGAATTGAGCCCATATCACTTTTATCAGGTAAAGCATCATGAATTATCCCATCATATATCACATCAATTCATCCTTTTGCTAAACTTGATCAAGAACATAATGCAGATCACCGTTTTTCTCTTCATAGATGTTTTGAAACATGCCAGATGGACACCCAGTTAATTCATTGAAATCAAAATTTGTGTGTGTGCTAATCTGCAGCTATATAGAATACCCAACCATTGCCTATATATTAGGGATTATCAAACATGTGGCCTTCACCGCACACAAAAACTGTCATAAAAATCATCTCCAAAGACCTCATCATTGAGGCTATTGCCAACAATAATCAGTACCGTGATATCATCATAGAGATAGCAGGCATAAGTCAGATGACAGTTCTTGTGACTCCTGAAGACAACAAATGAGGATTAGCTTATGGATTATTATCAAAGAGGTAGAACCAAAGAGTACCAACTCTGCCATGTTTGTGTGTCACTCATGGAGGGCAAACAGTGTACTATTATTTTGCTATTCGCATGACAGACTTTGAAGTTCTTTGCATTATGCGAAGTACCAAAAATGCATGATAAGTGCTGTATGAGCAAACCATTGTAACACTCACACTTAAATACGATTATTATCGTTCCGTTTCAGACTGTAGCTGATAAATGCTGGAGTACACTATTTGCCCTCCATGAGCAACAAGCCAATATGGCAAGTTTGAAGTATGAGTTGGTACTCTTTGTGTCTAATCTCTTATTATATATTACATCATAATACTATGGATATGTTTTGGGTTATGGTAAGGATATTTGGGTAGAATGGTGGGGTATTCTAGGTTAGGGTTGTGAGATATTGGATTTGGGTAGTAATATGTTAAAATTAAGTTAAAATTATTTAGAATTAAGTTTACACTTTGGTAAGTAACCTATAATTGGAGGTACACTATATGTTTAATGTTCTTGTTATGGTAAAAACATGGTTATGAAATAATGCCAATGGTTGGGTATTATATAAATGCACTGCCTGTTATTACCTGCACATGGATAAAAGCAGTATGTCCTGAATCAATCACCTTCATCACACGACCAGTTTTTCACCAAAAAAAAATTGTTCATGATTTTGAACAACCTTACCAATAATTGTAAATTTAAACTTATGATCTCAACACAAAATTAAGACGTACCTCAAATTTTCGGTCACAACTTTGACCTTCATCTGGAGACTGGCAACCCAAGTCAGATGAAGGTCAAAGTTGTGACCGAAAATTTGAGGTACGTCTTAATTTTGTGTTGAGATCATAAGTTTAAATTTACAATTATGAAGTCTACCAACACAGATGAACTTTCATGCTAGTAACCTTACCAATGTTTGGATATTTCACTAAAACTGGGTACCAAAGTGCCATGTTTCAAATCAGATGAACAACAGTCCATGCAGAAATACACTACTATTTATCCACAAATTACATACAGTACTATTCATGCATGCATTCCCCATGTTTTTCCTCATTTTGTGCCTGTCATAATTTCCTGAAACCCAAATAAGTAAAGTATCTTCTCCCTTTCCTGAGGAACTGGACCATTCATGTGCAATATTAAGGATGCATAAGATAGGTACTGCCTTTTAAAATTAAACATATTTATGGCCATATTTGGAATCAGCATGAAAAATGCATTAAAATGAGTACAAACAAGCCTAGTATTGGTTCAGTAGCTCTTTAAGATAGCTCTTGATATTTTGAGGAAATATCTTGAAACTTTTTTATGTCAAAGCCTGTGGCTTCCATGCAGAGCACTATGATCTTCCATTACAAAATCTCTATCAAAGTTAACAACAAGAATTTTGTGGGTGTGGATTCTATGGTAAATCCTGGCCTTCATAGCCTGTTATTTCCATATAGTGAACAGAGCTGGCTTTGGCGAGTTCAAGGAGTTTGTCTTGGAGATTAAAAGAGCAAAACACTTCAAGAATTACAAGTTTTAATGAATTAAAGCAACCTGCTGACTATATGCTTCAACAAAGAGTCAATTTCACAAAGGAATGAAATGCAAATCCTATCAATTTTCACACCAAGAACTGATGCATTACCAAAGGCAAGGGGGGGGGTCATAAGATGCAATAAATATCTATACCCTGGTATAAACTTGTTTTTCACATTAATAAACTCACAATGGATACATACACAACTACTTACTAGTGTTGACAAAAAGAACATAATTATACACACATGCATGTGTCACTCACAATATCGAGGTTCAGTTTTCCATGTGCAGTGCTTTGCAGGTATACATGTAAACTAGCGAGATTGCATGCTACATGATAAACCAGTAACCAGTTGACGGTGTATGCATCTCGCTATACTTTACACTGAGAACCTGCACATGGAAAACAACCTTGATAATGTTAACTTAAGAGGTGGATGTGGAAGCACTGTGAGGATGGTTAAAAGCTGCAGACTACCATCTCTTCATCCATCAAATGAATGTGGACTCAAGGTCCACATGGGTTGAAAACAGAAAGTACTCATCCACACACAATCACATAATACCATATCCACATCTGCCTCACATCTAAACATCATGACTAACTGTGAACTATTGTTAACTTGCATTAACTTATTCAGTTTTCTCTTCTTATAATGAGAAGGAATGTGCATGTTGCTTTAAGGTGAGAAATAGAGTACCTGTCACATCATACATATCATGCAAATACAAGTTACAACACTCGGCTATTCCAGTTGAAATCCATCTACCCCCTGTGGAAGATAACCTTAATCTACCACACTAGGAGTGTGAATTTCAAACTGGGGTTACCTGAATGGGTGACTCCATTTGAAATCTACACCCCCTGTGTGGGAGATTAAGGTCAAGTCTTCCACAGAGGGTGTATGGATTTCAACTGGAATAGCCCATTGCGTTCACCAAAGAGTATGGACTTCAATCTTGGACTAAAAGGTAGCCTACAAACAACGACATACTCAATTCAATTTGCTACTTGCAAGCATTTTATGTACAGCATGGGGAAAAACAGCATAAACAGAAACTGTAGAAACCATACTTGTTAGTAAATAAACACATGTTTGTTCAAAAAACCAATGCTTAAAAAAAGCTTTCGAAAATATATTCAACAGCAGTTAGCGACAGCATTTTCAATCAATGTGTTTTTTTTAACTAAATTTGATTACACTTCCTTGTTTCTTAAGTAACTGGTCATTTGAAAGATAGCAACTTGCCACACCAAAATTTCACACAATGCATAAAAAAAATCACAGAAAATAAGCTCCACCAATAAAATGTCAAATATCACAAAAAGAAACACTTCCCCCCAAAACAATTTAAGGCACTTTGGTTGTATGTGCAACCAATCCAACTTATCAGAATATGCAATTCAAACAATGTTCATTGACAGTTAATACACATATTAGAACAATGGATTAAATCAGCATTTATACAATGCAAAATCTGTAATACTGAGTAAAAATATCTAAGAACATCTGACCATATTTCAAACATCATCGGGTAGCACAACAAATGTTTTATGACCTACTTGCCACACGGTGGGGTAGTGTGTGATCAGTTAAATTAATGTTCTTTGACTTTTTTACTCAGATTAAGGTATTCAAAGATTTCCATTTTCCAATGTTATTCCAACAAGAGATGGCTTCAGAATTTGACCAACTGTTGACTCTGCCTATTTCAAACAACTTGTAAAATGTGTTCTTTAAACCTGCCAACTTCCAAGCTACAATACAGTATGGTATCCTTCATGGCATATTGCAGTTGCTGACATCAACAAAATAATGGTCAATGTGACAACAAATAAATCATCATTTTTCTCTATTCTGCGCTCAATCTTACAACACTTGATGATGGGAAAAAGGAGATAGCTATTTCTAGATACAACACATTTACTTGATTGCAGCTGAACTCAAACAGGTAGCTGTCAACCTGCTATTAATTAAATTTGGAAGTCATCTCTTGATTTCATGCATCATTTATGTCAACAATGAATTAAGCTTATATACAGCTGCATACATATATGTTAAATTTGATCAACTAAGCATTAAAGGTAATCACATAATATAATTAGAAATTAGAACAAAGCACCTTAGTGGTACAGATTGGAACAACTAACACATTAGGGATGGCTACAAAACCCACCTGCCAGTTGACTGCCAGCCCCTGGCAGAACTAACGGTTGGGTTTTGAAAACATCTCTTAGCTTGATTAAGAGCATCAGGATAGGAACCTAGTGGTCCCAAGTTCAAATCCTTGATAATTTTACCCACTGGCTTTCATTTGTGATGTGCAAAGAAAAGTTTTAAAATGTGTTCATCCCTATAAACATTTCCATCACCAAAATTTGGTTTGAAATCTCAAATGCATCTTTGTACACACTGGTTTACTTAGAGATTCAATGAGATTCAAACAGATGGATTTCAAACCAGATGATAAAATATGTAAATTACATGCAAATTAATACTTAATTAAACCAATTATATTACATATTAGCTCATTACTAAGGCACAGATTACCCCGCAGATTACATTATAATATAAAGCACAACTAGTAATTTGTTTGACTTTTGACCATCACAATCAAATGGAACCTTTCAAGAGAGCTTAGTCTGGTCAATTTCATACCAAAAGACTATACTCTCCATAACATCCTATTTTTTGTGATAACCATACTTCAAAACATCTTTTAATACATTATTAAATATCATGCAACACAAAACACATTTATGGCAAAATCCTTTGATAGATCTCAGCCGGGGCTTGAACCCAGAACCTTGTGATCACGATCTTGTGATCAAGAGGCAGCCATACAACTTTACTGTGTTAATATGAGTTCAACTGGTACTGTGATGGTGATTGCTTACTTTCATGCATGTATATGTAATGGCTGCCTTTTATTAAACCTACATGAGGATATTGCCCAAATGGACTAACTTTGGTTAAACTGGAGTACTCAATGATATATATTTTACTATTTTAACACCAACTTCAAGGCAAGTACTGATTGTGACACTACAATCATGCCAACTACATACAATATCTATAAGTGATTTGTGACAATCAAAGGTCATATCCTTGACAACAAGAGTGCTTAAACAAGATGGCTGCCACAAATTTATCTGTTTTGGCAGCCATTTTGTTGTGCTATGTAAGGATATAACCAATGTATAACCAGGTTCAGCATGCACTAGCGTGCTTTGACAACATACAAATGTGAGAGAATTAAGTACTGTAAACACCACAAAATTAAACAATTTTAAAAAATCACATTAATTGAAGAAAAACACAAAATCTTCCCTCCTGTGTTTTTTCTCACTATCTGCAAAGTCATCCTAAAATATAATTTATTTTCTGATCCGTAAATACTTAAAACAACAATGCAATGATCATGCTGAGAAAATTTTGCAATGGGTATATTATTTTGTAGAAATTATAGCGATTTCTATCTTAATTCAAGAATATAATTATACCACATTTGGTATGTGAACTTCCAAGATCTTAAAAGAAGCATCCGAGTCCCCCGGGGGGTACTCAAGTTTGGTTTTGGTAGGGACGTGCCGCTGAGATTTTGGAAGTGGACCCATAAATATACCAATTTTTCAAAAAATTTGGACCCATTTATATACCAAAAGTCAAAATTTTCGGCCAAATTTTACCAAAATTGTCTTAGTTTTTACAAATTTTTGGAAAATTTTTGGAAAATTTTGAAAATTTTGGCTAGATTACGGAAAAATTGGGCTGTTTTCCGAAAAAATTGAGAAAATTTTGAAAAAAGGACCCATTCATATACCAAAATAGGCTTTGAAAAAGGGGTCATTGATATACCAGAAGGCTGAAAATGCTACCCATATTTATGCACGCCCTCGTATGGTCATTTGTACTGAGTACTTCTCGGTCCAGTCACAGCTTATATTCCAGGAATTACGGTATAATACACACCACTTTACAGATAGTGTGCTGTGTGTAGCTAATATCATAATCATGTGCTACCATGAAATCATGCACCATCAAAGACATTGGCAACAATTTACACCACCACATCAGCAACACAAAAAATAATCCAAATATTGACAATACAATCATCACAAATATATACTTCAAGCCAGAATCAACAAAAACATCTATTTTTTGGCAGATATTGGAATCGAAAGACTAAACTTTGGATTTCATTTACAACAGCATTCAAGTTAATCACTTATATGTACAAAAGTATATAAATATAATTTTTCTATAAAAAAATTATAGCATGCAATTTTTGGTAATAGGAATGCAAGTCATTATATCGCTGAGGTTTTCTAATGGGCTTTCCCAGTTACAACCCATACACCCCCTGTAGAAGACATGACATTACTCTTCCACACAGGGAGTGTGAATTTCATATGGGGTTACCTAAACAGGTGACTCCATTTGAATTTGACACTCCCTGTGTGAAAGATTAATGTCATGTCTTTCATAGAAGTGTATGGATTGCAAAAGGAATGGCCCAATTAATAGAAAGACTGATTTGGAATGGGGGTAAAAAAGTATAATTGTGGGATATAAACTACCAAATTGACATCCTAATATAAATATTTACTTTGGCTTCAAGTTGTTGATATTTATACTTTTTTCTACTTTTTTCCCTCTCCAATATTTTCTTCATTCAATTTCATTTTAATTCAGCTCATATCATTTCATTAAAGTTTTATACTAGATAATAAAGATTTTTAAAGTTCTCGTTCAATGGCTCTGACCAGCAGAGTATATAAACAAGATATTTTTAATTTTTAATATCTATACCAGGGGTTGTCAACTTTATTTGATCGAGGGTCACATGGGGGCCAATCACATTTCAAACATACATGCTTGACATGGTTTCCTTTACATTTTAGAAATGCGACCAAATATTAGTGGTTGCACCCCCTGATCCATAACCTAGAAAAAAAACCATCTAAACATTAACATTGGTATTAATATTTTAATTAGTAAAGTGGTAGCTTCTTAAACTACCCATATTCAGCCACCACTAATCAAAGAATGACGATTCTGGCACGCTAGTTTGGCGCTGCCGTATTCTTTTCTTTTCCTTTCGAAATGACATCCTACTCAATACTCTACCGATGGACGTGCTTGTTTTAGGCGTAGGTATTGTATTAGAGGGCGTTTCAAACCCGTTATTAGGGGTTATCATTTGTTTGTGTTGAGATTGCTGTTTGTTATATTGTTGTCTTGAGGGTTGTTGAGGGGTTTCAAAAGCAAGGGGGTCTAGCTTACGTTGAAGGAAGGCGTTGGCTCCTTTCTTTAGGTAGTGTTTGGGTTTCTTCCCGCTGTAGTCACGGATATCTACATTGGCATCTGAGAAAAGGAAAACAATGATGACAAAGATATTTAACTATTCTATTCAAATGGAAAGATAACTGTCATTACAGTCCAACCTCTCTTATCTGGATATCTTTTATATGGATCTCTCTGTTATCTGGCTGAAAAAAACATCAATGGCATACTTACAGCCAACCTCCCTGTACTTTATATGCTGTGAATTCTCGCATATTCATGAGGGCCAATCATTCGATCACGAGTGTCTAATAAATCATGCCAGTACGCTGTAGTGTTGCATGCCTTGTGTTACCTTGCAAGTCATTGTGTTTATGCAATGAGACTGTTTTCTCTCTTGCACTTCATGGAAAGATTAGCCCTTATTAATAGGTGATACTGGGACTTCATCTGCTGGTGGATATTAGTCGGTATGTTTTGTCATCTGTGTTGTGTATACTCACAATAATCTTGTATAAGAAACTGCATGACGGCATCCTTGTGATGTATTGCAGCAATATGTAGCGCTGTATAGCCCTGCAGCAGCAAAATGACAAATCACAATCAGGTGAAAATCAGAGCAAATATTTAAATGAAATTATACACAAAGTTAAATCCCAATTAAATGGGTGCTGTCAAATTAGCTCAAACGATAAAGTACTTGAATTGCTATTCTATTCTTATGGAAACAAGGTTAGGCTTGAACTGTACAAATTTTCTGAAAGGAACATCTTTGGAAGGTGAGATGCAGATTTCATATTTATTTTTCATCATTACCTGCACTATTATACTTCTTAGTATCGCAAGTACTCTAAGGGCGAATTTCTCGATAGGAGTCTTCGTAAGCCTTAGGCTTAAGGTGGCTTTGAGGCTACTAAGCCTAGCCCGCTCTCAAGCCCGAGTCTTAACTGTAGCTGGATTTCTTGAACATAAATTCAACCTGGTCTTAGTGGCCTTGCAGGCTTAACGCTTGACAACCTCGTCCCTTTCTACCAGCGACTTAATTGTATAGGCATTTGGAGGTAGATGTGCATAAGCTGTTGTCCTTCACGGTTTACCGTACTAACAAGGTTACCAGCGCAAAGACTAGCCTAGACCGGCGGTCTTGTACTTGGGCTTACACAGTACACAACTTGATCATGTTGATGTATTTTTTCTGTTTTTGTGTCTTTATGTATTATTTTATTTCCACTTTACTTTATTATAAGTCCTGCTTGCATGAATACTTCTATACTTTTTTACTCGACTCATTAATTTTCCTTTGCATTTCAAAAAGGGTCAAACTGCAAGCCTACAGAAAAGGAAACTTTTGATTCCCCTAAAAGTAGTTTCACACTTCAAACAAATCATATGCATGTTTGTCAAAAGTAAATAATTATTTAAGGATAATTTTGGTGCAAAAACAAAAACATAACCAAGCATTTGACAACCATCGTGCGTGCTATGTACTGCTGATATTTTCATGTTCTATTTGCGAATTTAGCATGAGTGCATATTTTATGATGATGATGATGATGATGATGATGATGATGATGATGATGATGATGATGATGATGATGTTGGATGATGATGATGATGTTGATAATGATGATGATGATTATGATGACGATAAAAGAAGTTTTGTTTCTTGATCATTCAAACGTTTCAAGAACTGTTCCTTCGGGTATGTTAACTAAACGACTCCGCTCACAAATATAATCATTATTACCATCAGCATGCCTCCGAAAAGTCGCACTCAGGCAACAAATGTATACAGAATTGAATTACTGCATATTTTGCAGCCACTGCTTCATGTCATTGAAAGCAAGGCGTTCAATAATAAATCTCAGGCAAAAATGAGGAACGCATGGGAGCAAGTTCATGTGGAACGTCAAGGTTTTTCGACATGTCAAATATGGGGGTGGGGGACTTCTTGTAGCAAAATATCGTTAAGGTTAGCAATATTTTGTTGAACAGGAAGGAGATGGTTGCCCCTATTTGTTGACCGTTACAAGTTAGGTTCAAGCAGATCAGTAAGCCTTAAAACATTGCCTTTACTGAATCGGCAGCGCGATTTAAATTTGGTATCCGAATACTTCAGAAAAGGGTCCCGATAGCAAGTTCCCGCCGAAGCTGACGTCTCCCTTTAATTGCACCCCTTTGGCACCGTTGCTCCAAAAGAAAGTTCAACATTCAACATGAGTAGGCCTTATAGCAAAGTGACAGCAGGTTTAACTGACTCGAAAAAATAAAATGGTTAAATGTTGAACTAAATCAAACAATAATTATTACTTAGGGGTAGGGGCCTACTCTATGTTGAATGAAAGACAGCATCTGATTCGATTTCTCAAAAATATGAAAGAAAAACTTTGCATTACAATTTAAGCAATTTGTCAATTGAAATAGACCACGGCTTACGACCTAAGACCTGCTCTGAGGCAGGGCCAAGAAAAGCCGCTGTAAGCCTGGCCTAACAGGCTTGTGTAGACTACGGCTACAGAAGACTGATTTCGAGAAATGCAAATTTTACCGAAGCCTAGGGCTAATCCTATAAGCCTGGCCCACAGGCTAACGAAGCCTCGAGGCTATGGTAGCCGTGCTTCGGGGAACGTGTTTTCAGTTAAGCCTGGTCTTACGACCTCTTAAGCCTTGAGGCTAGACTAGCCAACTGCTAAGCCACCCGTCGAGAAATTCGCCCTAAAAAACTAGTAGCAATTATCCGTTATCACTTAAGTATGGTACAGATTATCTGTTGTCACTACTATAACTAAAAGGTGTTCTCTTTTAGGAAGGACACTATATTATTATATTAGGTAACCCTGTCTATTCATACAATACGAAAAAGATCACTGGTTTGAAGTCATATCACATGAGGTCACAGGCCACGCAAACCAGTGATATTTTTCGTATTGCATGAACAGACAGAGGGTAATGAATGTATCATTCAGTAGACATGAATTTAATATAAACAAATAAATAAATAAATGAATAACACAAGAATCCTAAAATAATCATACTCCAAAATCTTCCATGCATGTTTCTAAAGTTTTCTGTCATGCGAATTCCGCCCCCCCCCCCCACCGCCAGGCCATGTAATACTGTGCAGTTAGCAAGTGACGCGACTTAGCGCGTAATTACCATCTCGACCACATATGCAATCAGCATGGTTACAATACTATATGTAGACCCGCTGCTGATTAAGAGGTGATTAATATGGCTATATATTGTACTGTAATTTATGAAAACTGAACAATACGGAATTATATTATTTGGCTATTAACCAATGAAATGTCATTATTCGTGGATTATAAAAGTGTAATGTCAACTAATTGTGAGTACTGTTGGAGGGAGGACTGCATGCTACTAGTTCTTAAATAGCAGCCTCTCTAGCCTGTACTGGAAAGCCTTTGGAACATAGAGGGCATAGTGCAGGTATCGGACCTGGAGGATTATGGTGCCTTCTATATTCTAACCAGTCTGTGAATAGAGCTTTTTTGATGTTGGGTTTGGTTAAGGTTAATAAAATGCAAATTAAATCATTGGAAGAAAACAAAATAGCCAGTACTTACCCCTTGCTGTGTGTTTGAGTAGATGTCCAATGAAAATACATATGAGGAAAAATAAGACAAAATGTTAGGGCAACTTTTAAAGACAACACAAAATTTCAAGCAGTTATTTTCCACAGAATGTCAACATGCTTTATTACAGAGATCAGGCCTGTACGCAGTGGGGGTGCACTCCCCCCAAATTTGGACAAGTATACAAAAAGTCCCAAAATTTCAGCTTTTCACAAAATCGCTCCACCCCCCCTTGAAAAAAGTCCACTTTTTCAAAATCAGCACCCCCCCCAAATGAAATCCAGCGTATGGGCCTGACAGAGATTTACCTACTAATATTAGTCCAGTTAATGATAATAATAAAGAGCCCATGAAATTTGAGCATCACTCAATGGACAGGAGGGGTTTAATTCTGATTCCAAAAACTGATAAAATAGCCCCATCAAAATATCAATTCTTTGGGCCCTGCTCCTGATGAGGCATGATTTAGTCCTTGTACTAGTAACTTACAATGCTATAAAGTTAGGCCAAATTCAACAATCACTGTATAATTTATTTGGGCTTATGCATAAAGTTAGGCAAACAAGAGCTCCACTCTATGTATTTCAGTCCTGCATGGTACTATTCTTCATACATATACCGTAAACGTTCGCCTAATGGCGCTATGGGGTCCCTTGACATAACTGGAATTTTACATACAAACTAAAAGTGCCCTCCCCTAAATCCCACCAGCAAATAAGGGCACGTACCCTTAATTCTTGTTGGGATTTTTAGAGGAGGAAGCTCTCTATTTGTACATGAAATTTACCCCAAGGTAAAGGAGCCCAGGTGCGCCATTAGGCGAACGTTTACGGTAGTCAGTAGTCAAGAGGGGTGACAAAATGGGCAACTTTACTGATGACAAAATGTTTATGAACTTATCCACATTTTGTCCAAATTTGAATGAAATGTAAAAATTTTCAGTGCAAAACATTGAAAAAGCCTACCCAGTCTACTTTGATGGATACAAATCTGTTTTTAACCTCAAAAAGTTTGAAAATAATAAATGTCAATTGATATCTGCAAACTGACAATACCATTATAGTAATGTCCCAGACCTGGATAACATGTTTTAACTACCGTAAAAGTGTCTTTTGTGATTCTCCATACTTGTTCGTCCATGGCAAAATGGCTAGCTATACGAAGATTCAATAACGTTACCCTCTACTGTGGATTTAATGCAAAGGGGCTGTTTATAATTATGGGGGTTCGGCACTATGACGAAACCCATAATGCCCATACACTTACCGATCTAAGGTTGACATCTACACCTCTATCAGCTACCATTCTAATCATTTCTTTCTTGCCAAGTTTAGCACCCCAATGTAAAGCAGTCTGCAAGATATAACAAAGATTTGAAAAAAGTCAGTCTTAATTACACATGAAAATTTCAAACATTTAAGTGATATGAGTAATTACTGCCAATATAAAGCAAAACAGATATTTTTTTAAAGAATCAATTATTTTAAGCACTGGGTATATGGTCATATCAGACCTATGCTTGATGATGTTGTTGATGTTGTCTTGACGGTCAGTGTTAATGTTGCTGAAGTTGTTGATGTTGTTGATGATGATGTTATGTTATTGATGTTGATGATATTATTGATGTTGTTGATGTTGCTGATGTATTGTTGATGTAATGTTGTGCTGTAGTAGCACCTGATGTGTAGCTTGTGTTTATAATATGTAAATTTAAAGATACTAAATCGACATTTTCCTGTTTTAAGATTTAAAAAAGTGTGTTCACAAGAAAACCCATAGTATTTCCTATCCCAGCTATCAAGAACCTGTAATTAACATGATTGACAGTACTCAAGACAAATGACCCTTCCTAACCAACCACCTGACCCTTGACCTCTCAAATTGACCATACAACCAGAAAATGTGTTATTACAACAAACAACAAGTAGTTCACTGGCTCCCAAGCATGAAATAAATGATGGTTTTACCACAAAGAACAAAACCAATTTCTAACCAGTGACCAATATGATGAAACAATACCACTGATGATGATACCAACCTAGTGTTGCCAGAAAGTGTAGCGAAGTGATAGTGATGGCAAAGCCTTATGAGTGGGCCGTGGGTCAAATTTATTTATTGGGTTAAAATAAAGGGACACTGTTACATTTTGGGGATAGAGCCTCATGTCCTGATTGAGCTGAGCCGAGGGGCTCAAGCCCGTACCCTATCCCCGTCATGCCTGAGTATTTAGAGAGGCCTAGCTTTCTACAGCAACTTTGTAGCTCAATATCTGTAGTCATCAGCAGACCCACTCATGTACAGGCAACATCACCAATTCTTGACCAGATCTCGCAAAGCATCCAATTTGCAAATTTAAGCATCTTTTAGCACTATGTGGAATGGGACATCATGTTTGTGTACATGTTTGTGTATTCTGTTATTTCTTCAATATACCATAAAAATTGGATAATAAGCATATGTTTCTATAAACGAATTGCTCGGACAAGAACAAATCTTTTTAAGGCGAGGAATGTCAGGTATGGTAGGATCAAGTAAGCGACCCAATCAGGTGATTTTTCCAGGGTACTAGCAACACTGACAATACCCCCATCAACTTCATGACATATTTCTGTCTTCAACAATTAACATGTGGGACGTTCTGAAACAACAGTGGCACCATGTTACCAGCTAATTTGTAAATTTGTAAGAGAGAAAGGTGTCAGCAGTCTCGGAGAGGCGTTAGTCTCGGTTGGTTTCCAAAGAGGAGACAGCCGGACGCCTTCCTCCAATGAAGAGTCCATGGCCACTTGTGGTGATGTCTCATCCACGGTATCTCTGGTCTCATCAAACTGTAACCAAACACCGAGAGGCTATTCCAGTTGAAATCCATACACCCTCTAATGAAGACATGACCTAAATCTCCCACATAGGGGTGTGTATACTTCAAATGGACTCACCCGCCGTCACCAGCATGCCCAGGATCTTTTCCTGCATGGGGGGCTCAGAGGGGCTTTCAGAGTTATGCGGGGGCTTAATGGCTAAAATCACCAAAAAACATTGATTTTTAACAAAGTGCGGGGGGCTTCAGCACCCAAAGTCCCCTGACACGCCACTGCCCATTCAGGTAAACCCCATTTGAAATCCACCCCCGTGGAAGATCAATGTCATATCTTCCATAGGGGTCACAGATTCAACTAAAACAGCGCAACATTGAGGATGAACTGATGAAGTAGGTCTTGTTGATGGAGCTCTACCTCTGATACCGCAAGTGTCGATGAGGATGCTCTACTACTGGAGGTGTTGATGCTGATGCTTTGATAATGTTTTCCAATGTTGGCAGCCATCACCCTGCCTTGTGAATACATTTTATATATTTATTTTCATCAATAAAAGAACATGTACAGCTGTTTGGTACTTGTTACTTGATGACCTGCTTCTTTCATGCTTTTTTTTCGCTCTTCGTTATCACTAATTGCGAAGATCCATTTGATCAACTACATACAGAGTCTACACTGCAAAAAGCGTGTTTAGGAATTAAACACTTTTCTTGCACCACATTTCTAAACATGCTTGATTCCTAAACCCTATAGTGGCAGCCAGCCCTGATATATAGCTATAACCGCTCCATCTCGGGGCACTTGACGTGATGGGGGTGTGCAGACAGTGCACTGCAAAAAGTGTGTTTAGGAATTAAACACTATTCTAAACACTATCTTGCACCATGTTTTTAAACATGTTTAAATGCTACACATGTTTAGGAATTTGATGGGTATGTGTTTAGGAATTTAACACATGATGTTTTGGAATTTGACATTGGTTTTAGGAATAAAACACTTTTCTTGCACCACGCTTTCTAAACATGTTTGATTCCTAAACACCAATGTCAAATTTCCTAAACACAGCCCATCAAATTCCTAAACATGTGTAGCATTTAAACATGTTTAAAAATGTGGTGCAAGATAGTGTTTAGAAAAGTGTTTAATTCCTAAACACACTTTTTTGCAGTGTAACTTGTATCATTTTAACAAACTCAAATGCTCTCAACAAACATGAACGATACAATTTGATCTCCAAGCCTTGAAATAAGCAGACTGGAACCAGGAGTAATTTGTTTTGAACATTGCTCCTGGTTCACTGGGATTTTACAAGAACCAGGAGCAATTTCTGAAGAAACAGGAGCAATTTTCAATATTAAATCCTTTTCTGCATATATACACTACAGCATACCAGCCCGACTGCATCAAGTGCAGAACTGTAACCAGGAGCAATTTATTTTATAAAATTGCTCCTGGTTCATGTGAATTTTACAAGGACCAGGAGCAATTGATGAAATTTGCTCCCCGCGCCCACTTATTTCAAGGCTTGTTGATCTCCAATCCAGGCATGAGAATACATTTCAATGAAAAAGAAAGGAAAATTCTGGAAAAAAAAGGAAAAAGTGCGTAAAATCATGGCAAAAATGCTAAAAAGAAAAAATAAAAATAATAAATGAGGAAATTTGGGCAACAAAAAAAAGAATTCCTTTTATTTAAAAAAAGGAAAATTCTCATGCTAATCATTACAATCAGAACTTTTGACAAAAACCATGACATTTATCACCAATTGAGAAGATCCATTTTATCAACTACAGAGTCTATATAATTGAACTTGTATCATTTTAACAAACCCAAATGCACTCAACAACATGAACAATACAATTTTATCTCCAATCAGTAAAATCAGAACTTTTGACAAAAACAATGACATATCTTTCACTAATTGCAAAGATCCATTTTATCAACTACAAAGTCTATATTGAATTTGTATCATTTTAACACTCCCATATACATCCAAGAATACTGATTTGGTCTCCAATTGGTAAAATCAGAACTTTTGACAAAAACAATGACATTCTTCCTTTTGAAATTTTCAGTTACATCTCATTTTAGTCTAAAGAGTCATTAAAAGAAAAAGTAGGGCTGCATGTTTTTAGCGATTGACTTCAAACCAGGGCCGTAGCAAGATTGAAAATGTAGGGCCCCTATAATGAATCCTAAGGCCCTTCACAATTAATTCTTAGTTTCCTGTTTCATGTTTGAAAACCAGGGATGAGGCGACTTTTAATTATTAATTATTAATTATCTTTTATTTTCTTTATTTTAAAATAAGTAGTCGCAACCTACATCAAGCCATTTTGACAAGGAGCATGCATTTAATTATTTTACTACTATGTTTGATGTACAATTAGGTTCTATGTTTATTCATCATTATAGATGATATGATCAAAGTCAGAAAGTAGCAAATGGTAGTCATTAAAAGTTATTTTTAAAGAGAAAATCCAAAATATAAATAAAATAATTAAATATTTTGTAATTCTCTACTTTGGACGCGGGCGGGAAACAGGAAACTAAGAATCAATTGTAATTGGCCTAATCCTTACCCTAATCCTCATCTGAGCCCGAACCCTGATCCTAAATCTAACCCAACCCATAACCTAGCCGCAGTATGTAGCAGCGAGCGAGCGAGAGTTGGTTGCTGAAGCCCGGTGCTGAAGTATCATCTCTGGATGATATACTAAAGCATCAGAGCCAAAGGTAGTACTAACCCTAACCCTAACATTAAATCCCCACCTAATCATCATCATCAGTTGGCTGTGGAACAGGCGACTACTTTCTCCAACTGCATCCACCACCTAATCCTAAACCAAAAATCCTAAAACTAAACTGTCAGACTATTAAATGACCCTTGGACTAACAAATGCTCCCAATTTACTTCACTATGGTCCAATGTTCTTTCCTGTTTCAACTGTGCTATTCCGCTCTTACCCCATCTAAATGTACCTCAACAAAATACCAAAATATCTATACAATCACTCTTCAATTTCCTAAATTTCCTCCATCCATACATTCACAAAGCAATTTGCACACCAATTTTCATCTCAATATTTACATAATATAGCCTACATATGAAATGGCAAATGTATATACAACACTATTTAACAGATATTTTATTTGTAAATACAACTTGAAACATGTCAATTTGACTTCTATTTGGTTATCTATATATGCATACAAGCATGGGTGGTCTATCATAACAGGGTTTCTTCTTCAGTCCTTTTGCTCTTGGAAGAATTGATGAAATTGAAGTGGATGACAGCCATTCCCAGCCATTATCATTATTTCGTATCTCCGGGTTGATATCATACATATAATAGCTACAAAACATAGCCTGAATATGTCAGAGCTTACATGAGAAATTCATGTGCTACAAATGTATATCTGTGAAAAATATGGACTTACAGTAATCAAAATCGATAGATATTAAAGGTCCCTATTCTTTGTAAAATCACCCTTAGTAAAGGAGGATTTTGTGATCCTACCATCCTGTCAAGTTTTTATGCCATTTTTCAGTATATCCAAGAAAAAAAAGCTTATTCCCAAAATTTCAGTTGATTCTGATTTTGCTTTTGCGAGTTATGCATGATTATGTGTATTAAACTGCTCCATAGGCGGGCAGGTTCGTTTTGCATACCTGCATACTGCATATTTTTAGAGTTTCTTTGTGGCGAGTTCGCCGAGTTGTAAGCATCAAATGTTGCATGATTGGGCATATCGTAAACAAAATATAAACACATGATATAAACACTTTTGTTTGATCCTTGGGCAGACATCCCAAAATTTGTGAGAGATGCTAATTAGATTGGATGACTGTACAATGCTCTGTGTCACGAAAGTGTGAATTAATTTTCTGGGTGTCTGTGTCTCAATTTGGAAAAACGATCAGTCTAAAATGATTCAGTCAGCATCACCTTAACATAAACTATTTTATTTAGCACATGTCTGTCCTTGCCTCCTTGGCAAATATTCAAAACCACAGATATTGGAACACAACAAAATACACATTGTTTATGTAGATTAGTGATATCATATCCCATAATGCCTATCTTTGGATGGTCTATGCTTTTTATACCCTGGTACAGGTATAAGTTGGAATGTCACACTGAATGATGGGACATACTATGAAATCCAGATTTATTGAAATATAGTTTGTATTCAAAATCTAGCAGTAACCTGAGCCCTAACATTTGGTGAAGGGGTAAAGGGGGAGAGGGGTATAATTAACCAGAGGAAAAGTTAGTATCATAGGCCTATTAATAGGGAACACAGGAACGTGGTATGGTAATTTATTTTTATATGAATGAGTGTTCATGAACTATAAATGAGGTAGGGTTTTTGTACTTCAATGTAAAATTTGCATTGTTAGTAATTTCAGTCTTTTCCAACAGTCTTAAGGAAAGGAGCATAAGCAAGCCCCTTTTCTTATCTTTTTCAAAATATGAGATTATGAGGGATAAATCCCTTAGAGTACTGCAAAAAAATGTACGAAGCCTCCCTAAAGCAGACCTAAAGCATTCCAAAATAATTAAAAAATTAAAAAAAGCTGGCATATCTCACAAATCTCAGAGGGAGGGTACGAGAAGCAAAACGTTGATTTTTTCGGCCTACAATGGTGCCATGTAATTCATAAATAGTAAACATTTGATAAAAGGTGACCCCTTTTTGTTATTCAATTCTAAAGGGACTCATCAGTATTTAGTTCCTGTTTAATTTATAGGTTGAGAACAAATGATACAATACATTGCTTGTTTGCTTTAATATATTTTATATACTCGCCACTAAGAAACTCTAAAAATATGCAGTATGCAGGTATGCAAAACGAACCTGCCGCTCCATAGGCCACTGTTGTAATTTCGTTCTGGTACACCAGAACGAAAGTCAAATATGACAATATGTTTGCTAAATGAATTAATCTGCAAGAAATTTTTGGTACATAAATATTATGTAGCCAGAGGATTCCAGTAGTATAAAAATCTCAACTTTTTTTCAGAAAAGTGGGGGATGAGACTGTGGATCACCAAATGTCCTTTTAAATATGGATAAGGATTTGGCAGCTCAAGCCACACACCACCATCAAAAAACAATTCAAGTACCCAGCATCCATGGACATCTCATTATTCCTCTGCTTTAGAGCAATCTAAAATATGTCCATATTTACTAAGTTCCCCCCCCCCCCTTAGTTTTAATATGTCTTCTCTCATACAGTGATTGAATTATGGCATTGGCAGCATAATAAGCCTACATACTAGCAACTTTTACCAGTACTATCATGTTTTCACAACAAGCATATATGACTTATGAACATGTTTTGAAAATCTAGCTTCATAAAACATGCTCCATAAATTGCTAATATAAACATTCTTGTCTGAAGTCAGATGTCTGCTCCACATCTCAGCCATGATGATAATGGAGCCAGATTTTTACCGTGTCAACAATGAAAATTCAGACAAAGATGGACAGACAACAGAGAGATGGAAGACTGACAGACACAGAGACAGAGACAAAAGAGAGACTCAGTGCATTGTGCTCCTACTTTTTCAAACAGCCCTACAATATTTACTGAGCAAGCTGAGGGCTATAGCAAGGTCGAAAAATGTGAGATGGCCATCACAAATATGGGGCGGCCAAATTACAAATCTATGCCCATATTGAAATAAAGATACAAAGAAAAACATAACAAATTTCTCAAAAAGTGGGGCGGTCATGGCATCCCCGGCTACCCCGCTTGCTACGGCCCTGAGCTGATGCGTGCCCATGGGATGGCTTTGGGGGGTTCAAACCGATTCCTCCCGGTGTACGTCGGAAACATGAAAAATCAGCATATTTTGGGGATATTTCAGCTATTCAGTATCCCTCCTCTTTTATACCCCCAGTTCCCCCTTCCCCGATTAAAAGTTTATAGGCATGGCCCTGGCAAATTCAGCTATTTCTGCAATAAAAGTTTTTTCATCTAATTCTTCTCAGCATATTTTGCACATCTAGGAATTTCTTTTTATGATATATGTAATTCATTGTAATTCGTGTTGATAGGAACATTGGCAAACATTTCATGAGAGAATGTGCTTTAGTGTTTTACAATAAATCAATATTGTTATGTGTTTGTAGCAATAACCTAGGCCTACTTCATGTTTTAATACCAACATCAGCAAATTACACACCCACACGTATACATGCGAAGACCTCGAAAAGGTGCAATGTATTTGTGTATGTGTATTTGGCCTTTGAAATATTATAGTATTATCCCCCGGTATTATCCTACATGATCATTGCAACAAAAGTAATGCCTCTTCTGAAGTAAAAGGTGTCTATAGTGAAGGCGAAATTAGCTTCATTGCACCCTGAAGTTATATTGGGTAATTACAAAATCTTGATGTGCATGGAGGGAGGGGTGATAGGTAACCCCAAATTGCCCACAATACCGCCTTGCTTAGGCTTCATGTTGCTTGGTTTGCACACAGTTCCAGGATCTGTTGTTTGCACAGCCGGCAGCCCAATGTCCTCATTTTACAGCTACCCTTTCTTTTAGCATGCTGCCACCGGGGGCTGCCACAGTCTTAGAAAAAGGTTCTAAGGGACCGTTCACAAACACTTGTAAGGGGGGCCTGATGCAAAAAAAATTCATCGCGAAAATTTTTCGGGCCCCCTTTACAGACCTCAAAAATTTCAGGGTCCCCTTTTGACATGAAAATTATGGGTCAACCCCATAGAAAAGCATATAATCATTTTTTTCAGGCCCCCCCCCCTTAGGAGGGTCAAAAATTTTCAGGGCCCCCCTTTTTGCATCAGGCCCCCTCTTACAAGTGTTTGTGAACGGTCCCTAAGTAGAACTTTAAAGGTTTTTGAGCTGCAGTCAAAAAGTCATAAGAATCCAGTCAGGCCCGTAACCAGAAGTGGGTGCGCGACCCCCCCAAAAATGTCAAAGGCCCAAAAAGGTCCCTTTTTTGACCCAAAAAATGCCATTTGCGACCGTAGCGATCAAAAAAATAGAGGTTTTTTTATGCCTTTTTGGTCCAAAAATGTCCAAATCTGCCGTCCTCAGTACAAAAAGGTCCACTTTTTTCAAAATCAGCACCCCCCAAAATAAATCCTGGGTACGGGCCTGAATCCAGTCCATTTTGGTGTGACTATGTCAACCTTGTATCAAACATCTAGCTCAATTTGTTGATACCACAGATTTGAAGGTTTATACATGTCAGAAGAGTTTACCAGTGAAATATGGGGAGCCAATGGGTCATAAATGTGTCTCCACATTGTCCAGTTATACATGACAGCTTCACTCAGAATATGAATGATGGTGTGTATTATATGCATGCAAAGGTGCTACCAAAACCAGACTAATTGTAGCCAGAACACAAGTTTGTTGAATATAGATCTTGGCCTGTTCCTCTTCAGGCACCATAGGGTAGACAGTCTTTGGTAGAGAGCCAAATTGTACATAGCAAGTACAGTTCAAAAGGGTAAAAACAAACAAATAAACAAACAAACAAATTCTACAGGGGCATAGCCAGGGGGAGCCGCAGGGAAAAATTTCCCTCCAAAGAAATTTTTCAGGGATAAAATGGGGGGACTTCAAAGAGTAAAGTGCCTTAAAATGACTAACAATGGGGGAAAATGGGGATGAAAATTTGGCTTTACCCCTCACATTAAAATCCTTACTGCGCTACTGATTTGCTGTCCAGTTGCGTAACTAGGGGGCAGGGGGGCAACGTCCTGAGGCGCTACCACAAGGGGGCGCCAAATCGCCAACTCATAAATGTCAATGCCATTCCACCTTCCCCCCCCCACGCCTAAGATATTCTCAGGTGGGGGTAGGGCGCCAATTTTGTTTCTTGCCCCGGCGCTACCAGTACCAAACCTAGGTACACCACTGTTGCTATCGAGTTCAAGTTATATATATTGTTGAATAGGATACCAACAATGATCTTGATCATTGAACATGATACCCAGACATGATGTCAGTAATGTTGCTGACTGAAGGACATTATTTTTGATGAGGAAAGCCCTGATTACATTTGAGGTGAAAAGGATTTGTGGCTCATTTGTGAAATGTTTTGAAACAACATGTTGTACAAGAAAACATGCATCAATCATGATATATGGTCTATTATAATATTAGTGTGAATGTCATACATGGCCTTGTCAATGGCAGATTTTGCTTTGTTGCCTGAGAGTCATGATAGTAGTCATGGTAGTGGGGCAAGGGTACATTTTTAGGTGGTGAAATCAAGGGGGAACAAGGAGATTCTGGTTTGGAGATCCTCTTGGGGATCATGTGAAAAACCTGATGCTTTGGGAGTTTGACATCATATGATAATGAAATGTACAAGAAGCACCCAAAAGGTATACCTTTCTATCTTTAGGGATGCCAACACTGAAAATTAATGATACTGTGAGAATAGGCCTAGGCCTATACTTTTTGTCCTCTTTTCAAAATCATACTTTTTGTCCTCTTTTCAAAATCATTGAGAGGGTGACAGTCCCACCCGACTTGGTGTTGCTGTCCCAGCAGGTTGCTACCAAAGACATCAGCCAGAGTTAATAGGCTACCGTATTTCGTCAAATAGTCGCCCCCCTCAAATAAACGCCCCCCATCACTTTTTTCAACCAAGATGTTTCAAAAATGCCGATGTTTCCATGCTATCTTGTGTAGTAAGCTTACCACGTTGCCCACATGTTTGATAATAGCGTCACTTTTTGGCGAAAATCTGGATTGGAAACCCAGAAGTGAACCCGAAGTCAGTGTTTCTAGTTCATAGTTGTTCATTTTAGCGTGAGTTTTAAAGGGCATTTCGTGATCCACAGCCTCATCCCCCACTTTTCTCCAAAAAAGTTGAGATTTTTATATCACTGGAAACCTCTGGCTACATAATGTTTATGTACAAAATATTTCTTGCAGATTAATTCGTTTTGCAAAGATATCGTGAAATTTGAATTTCGTTCTGGTGCACCAGAACGAAATTACAACGCATTGTCTATGGAGCAGTGTAATACACATAATCGTGCATAACTCGCAAACGCAAAATCGGAATCAACTGAAATTTTGGGAATAGGCTGTTTTCGTGGATATGTACTGAAAAATGTCATAAAAAGAGGATGCTAGGATCACGAAATCCTCCTTTAAGTTTATCTAATGATTTTAACGGGAATTATTGTTCTAAAATTGACCTTGAATAAACGCCACCCCCCCCCCCCTTGGGAAAAGGTCACGCCCCCCAGGGCGTTTATTTGACTAAACACGGTATCCTGTTACTTTTTGAACTGGAAAAGAATGAAAGAAGGGTCCAGGCCAGGATCTGTGCTGTAGAGACATAGACCCGTTTACACAGAACCTGAAGTCCCACCTGAAGGTGACTTTGAACTCAACTTCATTTGTGTGTAAACAGGGTTGCCATGAATAATTTTATGCTATTCCTTAAAGTCGCAATCTGAATTTGATGTCGCAATTGAAGTCAACTTCTCTCTGTGTAAACAGGGTCATAGTGGCCACATTCACAATACATTATTTGAGCTTACTCTTCATCTTACATTAACATAGAATGCTGTCTAATTTATTTTCACTTTCATATACCAAGATGATCATGATCTATTTAAAAATCACATTGCTACAAAACCAAACACTTTTAGGACTGATAAACATGAACTTCAACATTATTACATGTAGGCCCTGTATACTACCATGATACTACCAAATTCTGAACAGTCACTGTCATGTAATGTCATAATGATATATTGCTAGGATACAGGACTTGGTGTATGCTGGCATAAAATGACACATGTAGCCCAGTCATGTCAGGCCAACTAGCCACTTCTGTTACATCATAAATCTTGAGGCAGACTGCTTTCTTGACTGAGTACTCCCAGGGGTGGTGACCTTACTTGATGGTTACTCCATGTTGGTCAAATCAGTTACCAGCTATTTATTTGATGGTTTCTGTGCAATGTTTGGGCACAGATCCAGGAATTCTAATCTGACATATCTGAGACTGAGTGAGCACCAATGTTTTGGTAGATGAGTATCAAAGGAGATTGTTCAGAACTCCAATGCCTTCTTTCGGCTTCTTAAAAGCCTGATGCAGACTCCACAATCATAGCTGGAGTAAACTCAATATAAATTGTAACCAAGCAGGCCTGTAGCCAGAATTTTTATGTTGGGAGTGCGGATTTTCCAAATGCAGGCCTTTTCAAGAGAAATCTTTATTCTGGCTAAAAGTAGATCTTTTACTCTCCCCTCTGCAATTGATGTTTGGATCCTATTTTTAACAACTTTCATAGAAAGCTCATGATTTGGTAGCCTATAGGCCTATATTTATCAAAAATTTGTTGGCCCAGTTTTGATATTTTTTAAAGCAGACCTTTTGCAGATTTGGGGTGCGTCGCCACCACCGCATATCTCCTGGCTACAGGTCTGTAACCAAGTAAGGAGTAAACTGACAGATTCTAGTCTTTGTCAAGGAAGATGATATTAAAACTTTTCAGGGGTGTGTCCAAAAACCTTCTACGGAGTGGGGTGAAGGCTGGAAGCCCACTCAGGAGGGTCACCGCCTAGTGCAAACCTGCCCTCTTTTTTTATAATACATTAAAAAACATTCACTATTATGACAAGCTTTACATACATCCATGCCACATTTTCAATATACATGTAGTTTACATTGTATAAAATGTAAAACCTGCTAGATACATACAATGTAGTCAAGATGTCAAGATGTGATCAAAGGCACGTTTTTATATACCAGACAATTAACCAACTTCTCACTGAAGGGGAGTACAACAGACAGACCCAAATGCCACTCACAAAAAATCTAAAACAAAATACAGATCCAATAAATTAAGAAATATATTGAATCTTCATGGAAAATGTATTCCAAAAGTACAAACATATCTAACATTGACCCAGTTTGTTCTTATATACTTGACTTTCAAATGTTGGTAGAAGAATTGCTAAAGTGAACTTTTATTGTGTGGTTGCTGTTTATGCACGTATAGGCCTATTTGATGTATTTGCAAGCAGACCTGCCCTCATCAATTCAGCCCCAATGTCCCCATTTCCTGACAACCCTTTCCATCACACTCACTATCAGCTTTACATATTTTACCCCGCTCTCATCACAAACCAACTTTTTCCTCCCCCATCTAAAACTCATCATCATCATCATCATCATCCCATGTGATCTCCTCAAAAATTCCTTGATTACGATCCACACACCAACTCGCACCATCCACCCAACAAATACACACAAACCCCATTAGAGTCATCCCGAGCAATTAGCACGTAAATATTTTCGCAGAGGAGCTCGCTAAACTTGCTAGGAATGTGATGAATTATTAATTTTGCTCGCCTTTAGAATGGCGAGGCGTAAATCCAGAGGCATCTTTTGTGACAGCTGAGGAAGCCAAAGTTGACAGAGGTGTTTGACAAACTTGCACAGTAAATCTTCACCAATCATGCCTATTTATTAATGGGCTAGTTGATAGATTTCCACCATGTGTTCCTATTAGCTCAACAATCAACATAAATAAGTGAAGAATTGCTACAACAATGCTATAATTTTTAACAGAGAAATGATGTGCACCATGGTGTACATCATGGTGTCTTCTCGTTCACTAAAATGGGTGACAAAGGACAACAAGCTTACCATGAAACAATTTAATAATAATGGCCCATTCATGTACTGATCATCCACACTTTTTGCCAAAAAATAGGCTGGTTATACATGATTTTAGCAAAATGAAAAAAAATCAAAATTCTAACCAAAATGCAAAATCTTGGTTGGTCGGAGAGTTTTTTGTTTTCCCGTCGCCTTAACATTGAAAATAAGAAAACACAAGAGAGATTCTGGTATAATATGTTCAGTTCAAGAATTGTTTCCTGAGGCTTTCCATCACATGCAAATCAAGCTCAATCACTTCTTTTGGCCATTATTGTTTCAATGATATTATAAAGTCATTGGCTACATAAATAATTAGTACGGATAAAAGAGATTACATTAATACATGTAGGCCTTGGTGGCTAAACACAGTTCCGGTATTAAAACAAAAGCCTCAGATTTCCCAATATGAGTGACACATTGTCAGTGCTCGATTTAGAGAGGTTTTACATGCACAAATGCATGTAACTTTGGCTCTGTGCATGTAGAATTTTGCCTGTGCATGCAACATTTTGTGTTTTTCAGCCCATTTTGAGGGAAAAAATCAGAGTTGTCCAAATGACCCGGCCCTGCATATTTTCAACTTGTAAATTAATTCATTTACTGATGGAAAAGTGTAGCACTGAGTCAGTATCAGTGGCATAGCATGAGTCATCATCCTATGGGGGGGGGGCACTGATCATGATGGGGGGGGGGGAGACACCCCTGTGCCCCTATAACCCTACACCACTAGCTACCACTGCTCGGTGCTCTCTGATCACAGATCCTAGAAAGATCTAGGGTCTGTGCTATGATACTCAATAGACCCAATAGACCAGCCAAAAGAAGGACTCCCTACATATTAACATGAAATCCTTATGACCTTTAAACATTTTGGGGGGAATCCTATGATACAACAACATGATCTACAACATCAAAAGCTTGTTCCCAGACACATTCTACAACTTTCAAACCATACTTGAGTCAAAAGGTGATATCCATGGATCTGGGGCGGAACCACAGCATGTCTTCCCAACATGCTTGGTTTCTAAGTCTTATTTTGGGGAGGAATAGGACCAGAAGGCCCTCGATAGCTGCCAGTGACAATTTTTTAGATGTACACAATATATAATGGAGAAATTGTCAAATGTCTATAGGGCAGCTATTGCAGATAGGGCCTTCTAGTACTAATCACTCAAATTGTGTGATTTAGCCAATGCATTGTGGGAAGATAATTTCCTGCTGATGAAAAACATCCTATATCTTCCAAACCACAGCCAAAATACTGCTATTCACCAGAATGGAAACAAGCCAGCCACAAATATGCTCCCAGAGCGGCTGTCTATCAAGGGATTCAAAATGGCGCCACCAGGGTCCATTATGAACCTATGTTTGGGTATTTAATGTCAGATGTGGTTTCTTCAACCCATAATTCATACAGAAACAAATGTATGTGAAATACAACATTCATATATTACCACTATTTGTACAAAAATGCATGTTTGTTGTCAATTTTAATGGTTGTTACAGCACAGGGAGTGCTCACAAGAGCCAAGTTTGGTGCCAGGGTATAGCCAGTCGTTATAAAGTGGTATATTGTACTTATAAGTTCAATGTTACATAACCCAAATGTGCTATTTTTATTGGTGCATCATTTTTTGGTCATTTGGTCATGAAAGATTGCTCAAGTGCAAATGGTGTGCATTAAATGGAAATGAGAGTTAATAAATTATGCCTATATAGGCATGCAGGAGGGATACAGGTTATGTCACAACACCCCAAAAATTCCAACCTCAGAACAGTATTATTGGACAGCTACTTCATCAATGCCAATATCAGCAGTAGCTACTAGTTACTTCATCAATGCCAATATCAGCAGTAGCTACTAGTTACTTCATCAATGCCAATATCAGCAGTAGATACTAGTTACTTCATCAATACCAGTATCAGCAGTAGCTACTAGGTACTTCATCAATGCCAATATAAGCAGTAGATACTAGCTACTTCATCAATGCCAGTATCAGCAGTAGATACTAGCTACTTTATCAATACCAATATCAGCAGTAGATAGCTACTTCATCAGTACCGATATCAGCAGTAGATACTAGCTACTCCAGATCCATCAATACCAATATCAGCAGTAGCTTCTCAATACTTTATCAATGCCAATATCAGCAGAAGATACTAGCTACTTCATCATATTAGCAGTAGATACTAGCTACCTCAGCAATATAAATATCAGCAGCAGATACTAGCTACTTCATCAATACCAATATCAGTAGATACTAGCTACTTCAGTAATATAAGAAGTAGATACTAGCTACTTCAGCAATATTATATCAGCAGTAGATACTAGCTACTTTAGCAATACCAATATCAGTAGTAGATACTAGCTACTTCATCAACACCAATATCAGCAGTAGATACTAGCTAGGCCTACTTCATCAACACCAATATCAGCAATAGATACTAGATACTTCATCAACACCAATGTCAGCAATAGATACTAGATACTTCATCAACACCAATATCAGCAGTAGATACTAGCTAGGCCTACTTCATCAACACCAATATCAGCAGTAGATACTAGCTACTTCAGCAATACCAATATCAGCATAAGATACAAGCTACTTCATCAAAGCCAATATCAGCAGTAGCTACTAGCTACTTCATCAATGCCAATATCAGCAGTAGATACTAGCTACTTCAGCAATACCAATATCAGCAGAAGCTACTTCATCAATGCAAATATCAGCAGTAGATAGCTACTTCATCAATGCCAATATCAGCAGTAGATAGCTACTTCATCAATGCCAATATCAGCAGTAGATACTAGCTACTTCATCAATGCCAATATCAGCAGTAGCTACTAGCTACTTTATCAATACCAATATCAGCAGTAGATACTAGCTACTTCATCAATACCAATATCAGCAGTAGCTACTAGCTACTTCATCAATGCCAATATAAGCAGTAGATACTAGCTACTTCATCAATGCCAATATCAGCAGTAGATACTACAGACCTGCCAACCTACCGAAGTCAGAAAGCGGGACATTGAGGCCAAAACCTTGTACATGTACACAAACCAGGTACTGACAAATTCAAACACTTGCGGTGTGCAATACTTTCAGAATTCAGGGAAGGTTTGCAGGTCTAAATTTGTCACAATAGACTAAAGAGAATGCTATAGCAAACTTTTAAAGTGAAATTTGCATCATTTTCTGCTGTTCTTACATTTTTGCCATCACTGAAATTTTCAGTTTGAAAAACCCCAAATGAGGGACAGTCCCTCAAAATGAGGGACAGTTGGCAGGTCTGGATACTAGCTACTTCATCAACACCAATATCAGCAGTAGCTACTAGCTACTTCATCAATGCCAATATCAGCAGTAGATAGTAGATACTAGAATAACAGATACTTCACCAATATCAGCAGTAGCTACTTGCTACTTCAGCAATACAAATTATCAGCAATACCTTGTAGATATTAACTACTTCAACAACAGCAATATTAGCAATAGATACTAGCTACTTCACAATACCAATACCAATATCAACAGTAGCTACTAGCTACTTCATCAATTTTGTTAACATTTCATGCTGAAAAAAATAAGGGTTCCTTATTATCTCCATTTGCTGTTGAAAGTTGTCCCATTGTATTTCTAATGTGTTCAAATGTATGTATCTGTATCAACTTGATCATGTTGATGTATCACACAATACTATTCTGATGAGCCAGATATGTTAAATTACCCCTAACATTTAGTTATTGACACCATTATAACATACAGATATCGACCATATTCTGGTTAAATCGACCCTTGGGGATCAACATCACCTTCATACTTCAGTTACCTTTGGTGATATACATTTTGAATCATGAATATTTGTTCTTGATTCTTCACTTCACTTACAGTGATTGTGGCAAAGCTATTCGCCCTTTGCACGGATCCGCCATCTTGCTACCAAAACAAGGTTCTCCTGCAAACGCATGCGCAAAACATGCATTTATGTTTCTTGCGCTTTCCAAGCAAGGCGCAGAATTAAGGATTTAGCAAAGCGTACGCGGTAATTAAAGCACACATTTGACAGGCGTATGCACACACAGCACACACTTTATAACGGTAAGAACCTCATTTTGAGCTGACCATGTAATCAGCGAAAAGCAGAGCATGTGGCATGTTTTTACTGTGCAAGTTGTTGCTGGTGTTCACATTAAGATGTAATTGAGTTTTGAAAAGATTTTACGTGGTCTACCATAGGGCGTGTTTATACTGATCACCTCGCATTAACACACTTTTATTCCCCTGCATTTTGAATCCTCTCACCAACTGGGCTGCTTCTGCGCTGCAAAAACAAAGTACCAATTCATTATCCACATATTTAGCAGGGAGGGCATGGCAGACCTTCAAGCTTGTTTATGGTCAGATTTTGATGGTTCATGCTGTATTGCATACATAGTTTTTTAAATTGAGTGACTCCCAGTGTCACCCACTAGATCGTCACCCTAATACGTCCAATCTTGTGTCAATATTTCAATAGTCTAAATACTAAAATGCCAAAAAAAGTATTCAAACTGGGAAGCTGACAAAAAATGCAGCCAAACCAAAAGGTTAGATGTAAGTCAACTATGTGTGCTCCATCAAAGCACCCAACTATTCCACTTTAAATGATGATGGAGTGTGGTTGTCATCTGAATCCCATGACATAACACATTGCAAAGGTGTTAGGGCTTCATCATGTCTACACACTGTACTTTCTGTTCCCTATAATGCTTTATTTTGATGATTAAAAGTGTAAAATAAACATGTGTTTAGTAAACATAGTGGTCATCTGTGATTGTGATTGACTGAAATAACATGTCAAATCCATCTCTTCATCGCTGAGCTTTTTAATAAAGATGAGAAAATGATTTACTTTTTAAGGTCTTGATTTCTAATCAGCTAATCAAAACAAGCAAGGGGGAGGGTAATGAGGAGCCACTTTAATATCAAGATTGTAAGGTCACAGACACACATCAAACCAGGATGTGGATCTTGCAACCTGTGCCCCAAATTTTAAAACTAGGACTCATATTCCCCATTTCAATACATGCTGTATAAAGAAATGGTCAAAGGAGGGTTCAGAAGCTCTAGAGCAGTGATGTATCGTTGAGTCCGGACTCCGACTCGGACTCGAGACTCTGCACCATCCACAAGCAATCTGTAATACTGTCTATGCTGCTGAGGTGGTGGCCAGAGAAGTGGTAGACAGAGACCTCGGCCTTCACCCTCGATTTGGGCACTACACGCCTCTTCTCAACTCAGCGATACGCGCCTCTGCTTGCGCTAATATAATGTGCATGCTGTTTGGACATCATGATCTGAGGGAACTGATGAAGTTCTGAGGTGCAGTAGCCGCAGTTTGTGGCCCTCACAGACTTAGCAAGCGCATAGCACAAGCAACCGAATGCGTAACGTGAGGCGTTGAACTGAAGCGCAGTTACTGACGCAACTTTTCTGGATAGTAATACTAAAGCGACAGCGCCCTAAAGTAGTGCCAGGGTTCAGTAGCTGGAGCCTCCTCACCATCCTCGCCAGAAACAAATTGCTGCTATGTAGGACTAGTATTATGTAATGGTTAGCCTGGTAAGGCATATCCCATTCCTGTAAACAATGGCAAGACAATGAACAATATTTCTCAAATATCACATCTATTGTTTTCTCACTTGAACTCCCCTGAAAACACTGACAAGGTTACACACATAACATTGCTTGAATTGGTAATCACCAACATCCAGCACTAAATTAACACTCCTGTCTACAGATGCTGCCACTAACTATCTAATAGGGCTATTAATAAGTCCAACTGGTGCCAATTTTGTCAGTTCTTAACACTTGTTGTATCCCATCAAGCTGCTATCATAATAACATCCCATAGGAATAGGAGGGAAAAGGGCAAAGTTATAGTAGTAGTGTTCAGGTGGTCACAGAATTCTCGAGGATTGGCGTGCTCAAGGATTACGATTCCTGGGTCAATCCCAGAGTGTGTGTCCACACGACTCAAACAAGCCTGGAATCATCGAGATTTGCAATACCTGATGACGTCAGCTTTGGAATTACAGCCGGAAGCTTACTGTGACCCATCTAGTGGCGTGCCAAATCGAGCGTATATAATACAAGGTCAAAGGTTAAGATCTGAACTAAGTATCCTTCACACAGCGGTAGCACTCAAGGACACGGTGACACAGTGGTTACGGCCACTCAAGGACACGGTGGCTCAGTGGTTACGGCCTTGGACACATAATCTGAGAGTTTACTCGACGTGCGTGAGTTCGAGTCCCTGTCCCACCATCATGTTAAGCCCTTGGGCAAGATGCTTTTCCTCGCTTGCCTCACCCCACCCAGATGCAATGGGACGCTGATAGGGGTAGTCACAGTCACAGTCATTGTATTGATGAACCCTGCGCCATTTGTAGGCAGCAAATGTAGTTCTGACATATATTCTAATGATGGCAGAATAAATGTAAAGTAAAGCTGTTTACGGCATAAAGCGCTATATAAATATCTACATTTAAGGTCCACTCGTGGATCACTCAGGGGAAATGGGAAATCCCCTAAGTGTCTTAATTGCGGATAAATTTGGGAGCAAACGTATGAATTTGTATACAGAAATTCACAGTGGATTTCCCCAAGATTTTGCTCAAGCAAAGTCCTCTGTGTGGACATGCCTAAAGTTCAAGTTTTGTTTCAAAACTAGGGTCTGTGTTGAAAGTCAGTTTTCAAGTTCAAGGTTGCCATAGTTTTATTACCGCAAGATGACAATAAAAACACAAACTTATCATCAAAATACAGGAAAAGCATAATCAACAATAATTTATGTTTTGCAAAGATTATTCAGAAGTGTCAATATTCAAGAGGAAAATTACATTTTTTAATGTTTTGTTGCATGTCTCAAATCAGGACATGATCATTTTGTGGTAATGGATATCGCATGTTGGGACAAGTAGGTTACACCGTCATATAACATTATACTTCCTTACAGCCGTTACCGCCCAAATTCAGACCAGATTTGAATGAAAATCATTGCAATACAGAAATACACAAGAGATATGTATTGAAATATCCACTCCCAGTCCTGTCATTCTACAAATTATCAGATGCATATCACATGCGCTAGAAAGGAATTGAAAACACCCCCTTCTTCACTTGTTTTTATTGCAGAATCACCAATATTTTTAGTTTATCTCCCATTCAAAACAAAACACTTCATATACATATACACTCGGTGAAGAAAATGCAAAATTAATATCATGCTTATCCTCATACATGTCATACAAAACCTAAATCACATAATTATGCTTTCTGATTGACATACTTTAATATACCCCCGGTCCCCGCACTCCGTGCATCCGCAGGTATTCATGCTTGTCGGTGAACTTTAAAACACCCCTTTTGCATCTCATTTAGCGAAGTTTTTAGGGAAAAACACCCCTTTTTTAGCGATTTCGTGAATTATTTGCCCTTCGACAATACCCTATTTTCGCTAAAAGCGAACGATATTTCTAATGATACCCTTTTCTGACAGAAACGCGTAGGCTGCTCCATGAAAATACCCTTTTTTTCAATTTCGCGAACACGTGGTTTGAAAAACACCCCTTTTTGTGTGTTTCGCAAACGCATTTCTTCATCTGAAAACACCCCTATTTCGCGAAATTTTCGACGAGCATGAATACCCATGGATGCACGGAGTGCGGGGACCGGGAATATACCCCTTTTTAGGATTTTGAGAATTTTGTAATAATTTTTTTTTTTTGGATTTAAAAAAAAAAAGATATTCACAAAATTAATAATAGTTTTTATCACCTTTTTCATGAAGTTTTCCATGAGCATGTGAATCTGAGAGTTTGGAGAGTGGTGAAATAGGGTATCCACATCAAAATGCTACATTAGAACTTGCTCAGTTCATGCACCAACAACACCCCTCAAATAGCACAAGCAATGCAAGCTGCCGTTAACCCGCCAAGGAGCATTACGCCTGGCGTTACGGCCACTCTATTGGGCTATCTCACTGAAAGGGTATCAGATAGTACTGAGCCAGTTCTGCAGTAATCAAATAGTCAAGTATTTGTCAACATACAAAAGAGAAAATAAAAAGAAATCTGAGGCAACCATTTTAAAAGTGGTCTAGAAATAACGAGTAATAATCATTAATAATGATATTAATAAATAGTAATAATAAACACTTTCATAATGTTACCAATATCCCCAGGGCCAATGTCTCACAATTCTTGTTGAAATTTAACTTTTCTGTACGAGGATTACTGTAAAATTGGACCATTTTTGTGGAACACTAATTTTCACCCCTTTTTGCGCTCAACACAGCAACCATCAAAATAAAAATGTGCACATTCTTTTATACATTGGTCTATGTACAAAAACTCAAAATTAAAAAATTTATGAACAAGTGAAGTAGAAGTAGTGTGAAAAATTACACACACAAAAATTTACCGCTTTTGCAGCATGTTTCTTTCTCTCCTGTATCATGTGTATCTTCTGTGATAGATGAAAATGGGGCGGGTCAAATTCTACCAACAACAAAAGAATAAATAGCAGCGGGTCAAATGCCCCGCCCGCCTTTACAATAACTGTTAGAAACTAGAGCTGTATTACAATCTAATACTAGTTGTATCATAAGCATGATGAATTATAGACGAGTATTATACAGATATTAAAGATATAACACTACTGTACTTGAATCCCATTAAATATTTATTTTCTACTGATATCCTACTTGATGTTATGTGTTAAAACTGGAACTGTTCTCGCACCTCTAGTACTCGAGTAATAAGGGACCTTTTGATATAGGGCAAAGATGCCTGCTCACACATTTGTATCACAAATAAATGATGCTGGTAACAAAAATGTCAAACACCCTTGCAAACTACATTGACATGGCGTGTGCAATGAGTAACACCCAATTCTGTGAGGGATAAATGGAGATTTTAAGACCAATATAAATGGCTAATGCAAACTTTCATTGCAAGCAAATGATGTTTAATAATTGTCCTTTTTATCCTTGCTTGAAATTCCCCAATATCTCCCTCATTTTTTCATTGTCACATCATCTCTTTTTCTCTCTCCCTACTTTTTGCCCTTGCTTCTCTTTTTATTTCTCACTAGCTTTCTTCATTTCTTATACTCATTAGTTTTCCTCCTCTTTTTGCCTTCTAAGTCTCCTTTTTTAATTCATTTGAGTTTTTTTTCATATTCTTACATTTATTACGCTCTTCTTTTATCGCCGTCTCGTTTTGTCTGCCTCTCTCTTGCACTTTCTCCCTCCCTCCCTGTCTGCCGGGCTCTCTGTTTCTCCCTCCTTCTCTCCCAATATGCACACACACCCATATTCTGTTTTGATAGCTTACTCATAATTAAGGGATCTTTTGCTATCTGTGCCTCTCTCTCCCCCCTCCCCCTCTCTCCACAGTCTGTCATACTGACACTATATCTACTGGGCTCTCTCTCTCTCTCTCTCAGGGCCACAGCAAGGTTGTAAAATGTGGGGCGGCCATGACAAATGTGGGGCGGCCAAAATACAAATATATGACCAAATTGAAATATAAAGAAAAACATAACAAATTTCTCAAAAAGTGGGGCGGCCATGGCATCCCCAGCCACCCCGCTTGCTACGGCTCTGACTATATCTACTGGGCTCTCTCTCTCCCTCTCTCTCGCTCTCTCTCATTCCCCCTTCTTCTCTCTCAATACTCACACACCAATAATTATTCTGTTCCGATAGCTAACTTGATGTGATGTGTTAACACTGCAACTGTTTAACACCTCTATAACAAGAGTAATAAGGGACCTTTTGATAAGGGCATGCATCATATTTGTAAAACATATTCCACCCCCGCCTTTTCTGTGTACCTTGGGATCTTATTCTTTCACACCAACTACCACAAATAAATGATGCTGTGAAGAAAACTGCCTCACACTCCATCCATCTTGCTGGCTTCTCATCATCTCACATCTTCATCCTACTTGCAGGGTTGCCAACAAATTTCAGCCCAAATCATTGTAAAATCACCCAAAATTTCTCTTAACCATTGGTTTATATGGGAC
Organism: Amphiura filiformis; assembly: GCF_039555335.1. Taxonomy (NCBI): domain Eukaryota; kingdom Metazoa; phylum Echinodermata; class Ophiuroidea; order Amphilepidida; family Amphiuridae; genus Amphiura; species Amphiura filiformis. The sequence goes on along the minus strand of NC_092643.1, from coordinate 24,885,758 downwards.
ACAAAATTATCGAAAATCACGGGTGCCAACATCCGAAAGCCGCCCAATTGTGTTCTTACCCATTGGCTTTTATAGCGCAGGAAATTGTCAAAGGTTACAAGGAAAATTTTCAAAAGTCACCCAATTGGGCTACCAAATGGTGTTTGGCAACCTTGCTGACATCTTCATCCTAGTTACTGATGTGTGATTATCAATATGAGCCAATATGATCTCATCCTAGTGGCTTGGTTCAGTAACCAACACTCACCAGTGCTTGACCCCAATGTACGTATGTGTACACTTGTAAACTGACCTCTAAATAGGGCCATAGCAAGGTACAAAATATTGAGGCGACGGTCAAGAAATTGAGGCGGTCAAAATCAGGTTTTGGGTCCAAATCAAAGAAATATATAAGAAATTGCTAAAATACTGGGGAGGCCATGGTCACCCCTGCCACCCCACTTGCTATGGTCTTGCCTCAATATATTGGGTACAGAACCTCATACAGCATGAGGTCAGGTTTATAACTTTTTTTACCAGAAGTCAATTTGTGCCATAATTCCTTCCCAGAATGCAAAATGTGCATTGCAACAACAAAGGACATAGATTAACCTCTGGGCTCTATCAACTGTTATGCAATATGCCTATTACCTTGTCAATCAAAGATGAGGTAAGAATAGTCAGAAAGGCTGGTGGGGATAAGATTTCTAAAAGCTCTATTCATATAATGTCATTAACCAATCAGGGACATTATAAGAAAGATAATCATTACATTCCCTGAGTACACTAATGTGATATTTAGTCCGCACCAAATAGTCGTGCGATAGACTATTTTCATGCTCGCTCACCTGTATAGAAACGGCAACATAGGGAAAGGCTTTAGCAAAACAAAGAACAAGAAGCGTAAACTACGAAGCGTAAACTGTCTCATTTGCATAACAAGGAACAACTTTAATAAGAGCCAACACCCTTGATATCAATTTAGTTGATACCGGGTTTCTCACAACTGTGCCCATATGAGGTTCAATCATCTTTCAGTTCCTTGCAAATGGTTAGAACATACAATATGTACAAAATCAATCTGTGATCACACCTTCTATTCCAAACGGTAATATTATCAGAGATTAGCCACAGAGTCTAGAATCTGTGGATTAGCATTATCATCACCATTGCCATGGCGATATAAACCAGGAAGTTGTGGATTTCAAACCTCTATCATCTCGTAACAAATGTAATTAAACGCAACTCAAACAAGAACATTGTGTGGGGGAAACTCACACGAATGCACTAAGCATGA